>NC_056739.1:965782603-965924585 GCF_019279795.1 Protopterus annectens
TAGTATACCTAGGCCTACACATACCGTTCCTCTCGGCCAGTGTGGTGTGTCAGGTGTGGCCTGCACAGTTCAACTATTTGCTGTAGGAGACCTCTGTCCACCCTGTAGTGCTCCACTATCTCCAGCTCATGTAGCCCATGGTAGGTTACCCTGGAGTATATACACTCTTCTCTGTCTCCTCACTGTGGGTTGTTCGGCAGCATTCACATCCTCACCACCCTCAGCCTCTTGCACATGTTCTATGTTGCCTGCTGCAGTCCTTCTCATTTTGTAGGTTTGTTTTTTAAAATTTCCCCGCTTGTATACACCGGTGGTGTAGAGTGTGGAAAAACCAGGGGGGGAAGGTGTTTGCTTGGTTTATAGTGGTGTTCTGGGCTGGGCTGGTGCCTGTGTAATTAGCTGACCCTGATACATTTCACCTGGCAGCTCAGCTAGTTCTTCTTGCTCTCCTAGCTCTTCCTACTGCTGTTTTCCCTTCCCATTGCCTCCCTGTTTAAACCTGTGTGCGCCGTGCAGAGTGCTCAAATGTGCACAGAGCTGCTATTTCCTGGTTTAACTTCCTTTTTCTTCCTGTGAAACTTGGTGCGTGGCATGCACACCCGCTTACACTTTGTAAGGAGTGCTAGGCAGTTTAGACACACCTCGAGCTTAGCTGTGCTAAGCTAGGAGCAGTCCCGAGGCACAGGGCTCCAATCTACTTACAGTATGCCTGACACACAACCCCATGATGTCACCTGTATCCAAGTCTTGCACCCAGCTATTTATACTCTTACACTCTTGGGACCTGCCTCACATCCTGGGGAAATCTGGGATTCACTATCCTTCCCCTCATTTGCATAGGATTGCCTGCTAATGCATAGATGTTCTTCGTGTTTCACTGTTGCAGTCATTACATTTGGGTAATCTTCTGGCAGGTTGCCCTCAGTCGGTCTGATTAACAAAGTCTTGGATCGTGCGTCGGTTGCTGTCCCTTCTTCCATGACATCAGGTTGTCAGGGGTATAAAACATGCAGCCGACACCATTAACATCAGTCTTTTTTGCTGCACGGTGCCCGAAGCAGAAGCAGTCCGCAAGTGCCGGTCGGCCGACAACTGAAATTTTCATTTCCGAGTTTCAGAACCAAAGTCTTCAACTAAAAGCTAAGTACCCCGTTGGGGAAACTTTTTCTTGCTCCTTACCAATGTCAGTAAAAGTTAATAATTGCATTACTTGTGGGAAGCAAATATCTCATAAGTATTTTCATTTGTACTGTATTCCTTGCCTAGGCCCTGATCATAACGTACCTTGCTGTCGGTTTTGTGCTAGATTTTTTTTTTTTTTTTCAATAATCATTTTTATTGTTTTGCCAAACCATTATTCATTTCACACACTATTTACATTATGTACAATATTGCTTCCACTGTTTAAGTTCCATTTTGAATTTCCCTATAATACATTAAGAATAAATATCATTTTAACCAAGTACAGGAAATTAAAATCACAAAAAATTAAACACAAAAGCATCTACAATAGACAATTTTAAACCAACTCAAGCCAATAATTTGTATTATTTCTACATTTTCTATCTAATCCAAGAATGTGTTGGTACACATACAGAATGTCCTGACGGAAAGTGGATAGGGACTGCTACGCCAAAATAATATTAAAGATTTGTTCCCAAATTTTTATGCTGTTTATACTTTTCTTATTATTTCTAATTAACAATTTGTGCTAATATATGCTTAATCGCTAACAGCCTGAAATTTTGCCACGACACCTGTGCTGGGTTCAACCAATTTGTGGCTATATATAATTTCATTAGTAAACTAATATTCATAATTACAATCTTTTTGTATTGTCCAAATTCTCCGTGGAATATGTAAAATCAGAAATTCCCAGGAGAGTGTTGAGTTTTGGTAACCATTTTTGTAGTTGTAACTTTAAAGAATTCCATAATTTATAAATGCACTTGCAACTCCAGAACATGTGTAACAGGTCTGCTGTCTGATCTATACACTGTGGACATGTAGGTGACTTTTTTGAATCAAATTTATGAAGTGTAAGATGGGTATAATATGCATTGTTAAATATCATCAATTGAGTAAAGACCAGTTTTTGAAGTGATACGGATTTTAATGTTAAGTTAAACGCCTCTACTATTTTACTTTCATCTAGGGATGGCAATTTCTCTCTCCAGTATTTGGATAACAGAATATGATTATTATATTTTCTCTTTTGCCATTTTATACGCTGAGGATATATATTTTCTATCTTGTTGCAATGCTTCCCACAGTTGACCTGAAATAAACTAGTTCCTCTTTTTCTATTTCAAAACTGGTAAAATAATTTATGGCCAAATCTTTTAACTGCCTCATTATAATTAAATAAGAGATGGGAAGATTCATCTCTTTTAAGATATCATGTACTGCTACTCCTAGGAAAGGGTATAAATCCCTTACAGTTAATTCCTTAATAAATGGATATTTCTTTAAGTCTATCAGTTGATTACCAATAGTTATATTAGGATTACCATCAAACGGTTGAAACATCATCATATATTTTAAAAGGTTCAAGGAGGCAAACAGAGTTTGAGTCGCCACTGCCCATACCTTAATGTGTTCCATTAACTCATATTTACTCAATGTTTTTATATTCAAAAATGGTACAGCTTTAACATTAATTCTCTTCCCTTTTATATGTTTATAATTTAGCAGTACCCATTTGGGTATCCATTTTCTATTTTCGCTATCCAAGTAAGACACCCTTAAAATCCTATTGGCCTGAATCACTGTATAATACATCTCAAAATCTGGTAAATCCAACCCCCCCCTCGTTTTAGGAGCCATCAGTTTTTCATAGGATATTCTCGCTTTTCTGGGTTCCCACAAAAATTTCCCCAGTCCTATCTGAAATTGCTTGAAAAAGGATTTCGTGATTTTAAGTTGTGCTGCTCTAAAAATATATAGCATTCTGGGGAGAACGTTCATTTTTATTATCGCTGCTCTTGCCATCATCGGTAGCTTCAACTTACTCCATCTTTTCAAATCCATTGTTATTCGGTCTCCAGTTGCCTTAATATTGTTGATAAAAATTCTCTATTTTCAGTTGAAAAGTCAATCCCCAAATATTTTATTCTTTCTTCTGTCCTTATTCGTCCTATCAGTGGTAGCATTGAAAAAGGTGTAGGTGTCTTTAGAGGGAATATTTTGTTTTTTTTAAAATTTAGTTTGTAATTAGCAATTTTCTCAAAGGTTTGTATTGCTGTTAGTATTTTTTCTGTATCTGACACCGGTGTGGTACTGTATATATTTAAATCATCTGCAAAAGCAGCCATCCTAACATTTATCCCAAGAAGTACAGGAGAATTATAAAAAACTTTTTGTTTCATATGAAGAAATAAAGGTTCTAAATACAGATTAAACAGTATGGGAGACAATGGGCACCCCTGTCGAGTTCCATTTTTAATTTGAATCCTTTTGGAACATTCATGATTTATATATAAACTAGTGTATGCATTCTTGTATAAATTTCTTAACATAGAAATAAAAAGCTGAGGTATATTGAAATATGATAATGTTTCAAATAAATAAGCCAAATTAACTCTATCGAATGCTTTTTGAGCATCAATTATTAAAGCATATATGTTCATATTTTTATACTTTGCATAAGATATTAAAGTATGAAGAGTTAATGTATTGTCTGTAGTCTGTCTCCATCTATAAACCCGCCTGTTCTTCTGATATTATCAAGTTTATTATTTTTTTAATCTACTAGCTAGAATAGATGTCATGATTTTCATATCAATATTCAACAATGATATGGGCCTATAATTGTCTGGATTTTTGGGATCACTATTCTCTTTCAATAACAGAATTGTTCTTGAGGCATTAAAATGAAGATCATTGCTGCCATTCGAAATGATATAGTTAAAGGTCTGTGAAAGTCGGTGCTTAGAATCCCACTAAAAGATTTATAAAATTCAGAGGTCATACCATCTGGTCCTGGGGCTTTATGTGGCTTTAGTTTCTTAATTGCCTCTAGAACTTCATCAACTGTAATCAATGCAGTCAATTCTCCCTGAGAATCCTCGTCAATCTTGGGAAAATTAATTTTCTGTAAGAACTCTTTCCTCTCTTCATCATGCCCATGAGTTTGTTGCTCACCATATATCTGATTAAAAATTGATTCAAAAATCTTCATGACATCTGACTTATCAGTATATAACGTATTATTATGATTTATTTCGGTAATTAATCGTGTCGATTTCGTCTGATTAATAATGCGGGCTAATGCTTTCGAGGGAGTTTGAATGTGATTTGCATATTTAACTAAACTTCTTTGTTCGTACAGGTTTTGTGCTAGATTTAATCAACGCACTATTAAACGTGGGTACATTTTTGCTTCTAAATATTTTGGCTCACGATTTAACTATCCAGAAATGATGTTGGTTAGCAATCCGACTACTGGAATACCTAAAAAATGCAAAGAAAAAGACAGAGACAGGCCGTCAAGGTCCAAAACTGCCGACGATGCTTCTCCTAAGCCAGTCGCTAGTTCGCCGGTACTCAGTGAGGCGCTTTCGCAGCTCCTGATGCCCGCTACTTTTGATTCGCAGGCCTCTACTGAGACCCATTCGGGGTCCGGTATGCCGCGAGATGCTTCAAGTATTGAACCTGCGGATGTCTCTACCTTAGATGTGTCCAAAGCCACTGTGCAGGCACCAGCTTCTGAGGGTGTTTTCAGGCCTAAAGATTTGTATATTAAACTGACTGCATCTTCAAAACTAAGGCCAAAATCTACTTCTATGTCTAAAAAAATGACGCTTGGGCCACGTGTGCAGGCCCCTATGCCTAAAAAGCAAATGATCAAAATGTCTGAAGATTTAATTACCTTGATAAGGGGTAGCCAAACTCCCTCCTGCTAAGAGACCTAGGCAGTACATTGATTTTGAATCTTCTGATCAGGATTCTATTTCTTCTGATTCTTCTACTGAACAGGATTTATCTATACCAACTTATGAGGACTCTGACGCAGAAGATTCCATTCCTTCTGCTTCTCCCCCTGAGGATTTCTTTTTTGGAGAAACTTTACATACCTTAAGGGTACATTTCCACTGGGAAAGTCAGAATTTCTCTGAATCTAAAGAGAGACTTGGGGATTTTCTTCTTTGTCAGCATAGGCCTTTGGCTATACCTCCTGTTCTAGACATTGACGTTTTTTTCAGAATCTAGTATGACTCCTGATTCTCTGCCTCTGGCTCCTAGTAAGCCAGACAGATACTACAGGGTTCCTGACTCCCACAAATTCCTTTTCAAAAATCCTACTGCTGACCCTGAAACCATTTCTCAGGGTCCCAAGGGCATTAAGCCCTCTACTGCTAAAATCCTACCCCTTCTGATAGAGATTCCAGGGTGCTGGACAATTGGGGTAAGAAGGTTTACACGTCTGCAACCTTGGCAATCAGGGCTTTAAACTGTCAATTTCATATGCTTAAATATCAACGGCATATCATGGGACTACTTAAACAGGAAATTATGTTAATCTCTGACTGTGTGGAAAATAAAGATTTGCAGGATTTATTACATTCAGCTGAACAAGTTGGAAAACATACTTTGCAATGTGGTTTTGATTCCTTGGAGGCATCTTGCAGGGCTGCTGTAACTGGATCTGTGCTAAGAAGGCATGCTTGGCTCAGAGAGCAACCTCTGCCTGACCATGTTAAAGCAAAATTGTTGGATGCTCCTTTACAACAGGACCGTCACTTTGGGAATAAGGCTGAAGAAGTGTTAAAAAAGATGGAAAATAAAGCTAAATCTATGCAAACTGTGAAAGATTTCTTACAAGTGCAACCTCCAAGATTTAGTAGGCACTGGCCTACTAAGAACTGGTCCTTTCCAGTCCCTTCAAGAGCCGCTCAAGTCAAATCCAGACATTCCAAAGGCTCCAGGTTTGTCACAAGGAACTTTTAGAACAAAACAATGGGGTGTCTCCACCTCCAAATCTGGAAACAACAAGGCACCTCCCTATGGTAAACAGTCTCAATGACTTCCTCACCAAGCACTTACCTTTTAGCCGCCCCTTTGGGAGGAAAATTGGCACTTCGTGCACGAAACTGGCAACTTATTACCCAGGACAAATAGGTTTTAAGTATAGTATCCCGGGGATACAGATTTCCACACGTTGCCAATCCCAAACGGATGGCCAGATCTGCCCCCAAATCAGTGGGCAGAGGCTCAGAAACAAGTTCTGTCCCTCATGAACATGGGGGCTATTCAACCAGTACCAGAAGAAGAAAAGAGACTAGGTTTCTATTCAAGACTTTTCCTGGTACCCAGAAAAGACAAATCATGGCATCCAATTCTGGACTTATCCACTCTAAACACATTTCTGGACATTCCAAAATTCAAGATGCTGACTCTTCAACAGGTACTACCTAAGCTAGGCAAAGATGCCTGGGTGGTAACTCTAGACTTAAGAGGCTTACCTGCATATCCCAATCAGGGAATCTTGCAGAAGATACCTCCGCTTCAAAGCAGGCTACTTGCATTATTAGTTCTCTGCACTGCCCTTTGGCTTTTCTACTGCGCCCAGGGTCTTTGCAAAGTGCTTAGCTCCAGTAATTGCATTTTGCAGGCAAAGAAATATTCAAATATATCCATACCGGGACGATTATCTAATTCAGGCAGAAAACAAGGACATTCTTCTAAAGCATCTGGCGTTTGTAAAAAGGGTTCTAACTTGTCTAGGGTACACCATAAATGAAAAGAAATCACAACTGGTACCCTCTCAAAAAATTACATTCCTGGGTGCAAGCTTGAATACAACTGCCCAGATGACTTACCTTATGCCAGAAAAGCAAATTCAATTGGTGACTTACTTCAAACAGGTGGCCACAAAAACCCTACTATCTGCAAGACAAATTCTGCAAGCCTTGGGGTTCATGGCCTCCTGCATTCTTCTAATTCCATATGCAAGACTGCATATGAGGAAACTTCAGTGGCACTTAAAAAGTTTATGGAGTCAACATTGTCACAGCCTGGAAACAATGATTCCTATCATACCTTGCCTGCAACTAGAGTTCCTATTGTGGGCAGAGGCCTGCCACCAAAACAAGAGACTGCCATTCACTCCACCCCCTGCCACCCAATCCCTAACTACAGACGCATCAGACTATGCTTGGGGGGGCTCATCTGGCAGGAAAGTGCATTCAGGGCAAATGGAGCCCAAATCAAATGCAACTACATATCAATCAGAAAGAGATGCTAGCTGTACAGAATGCACTGACAGCCTTCAAGGACTACCTTCATCCAGGGCAATTAATGATAAAAACGGGCAACACCACAGTTATGTGGTACTTAAACAAGCAGGGGAGTACACATTCCTACCCCCTTTGCAGACTAGCCATGGCATTGTGGAACACTGCCTTGACCTACCAAGTACAACTACAAGCTCAATTCCTGCCAGAAAAGCTAAATACTCTGGCAGACGAACTAAGCAGAAATCTTATGGACCCACACAAATGGAAACTGGAACCACAAGTTTTCAGCATGTTGACATGCAAATGGTCCAAACATAGTTCTGGGGTGAGGCAAAGAGATCTATCAGTTGGACAAATTCTGCACAAGAATTCATTGCAAAAAAGCTTGGAAATTGGATGCTCTATCATTCAGCTGGAAAAACCTATCAGTCTATGCTTTTCCCCCTCTGCCTCTGCTCTCCAAAGTTCTACTAAGTCAGACAGGACAAACCAAAAATTATTCTGATTGCTCCAGACTGGCCTCGCCAACACTACTACCCACTCCTGCGCAATGTGTCACACCTTCCTCCGTTGCTCCTGCCTCAGACACCTTATCTACTGTCTCAGCAGAACTACCAAATTCTGCACACTTAGCTCCAAACTGTCATTTTGGAGACTAGAAGGCCTAGTACTAGAAAGTCTTATGCTGACAAATGGAAAAGATTCTGTGCCTGGAACCAATCACAAGGAATAAGCACAGCAATGCCCAACATTCCTCATATTCTGCAATATTTAACTGAGATGCTTCACAAGGGCCTATCTTTTTCTTCCATAAAAATCCATGCCTCAGCCATTTTAGCTCATTACAATACAGAACCTCCCCTCTACTCTCATCTTGTGCTAAAGCAGTATCTCAGAGGGGTCAAAAATTTAAGACCTCCCAGGAGAGCGCCAACTCCTGCATGGGACCTCAATTTTGTTTTGGAAAAACTCACCGTCCCTCATTTTGAGCCAGCTGCTACTGCGGGCCTAAAATTTCTCTCCTGGAAAACCGCTTTCCTTTTAGCAGTCACTTCAGGTAGAAGGATTTTAGAATTACATGCTCTTATAGCAGTGGAGCCTTTCATTATTTTTCATCCGGACAGGGTGGCTCTCCGGACCAATCCATTTTTCATGCCTAAGGTGGTATCCAGTGTGGCTCTTAATCAGACCATTCATCTGCCAACTTTCTTTCCCAATTCACAGAACAAGGGTGAGCGGATTCTGCATTCATTGGATGTACACAGACAACTTAGATTCTACTTAAACAGGACAAAATCTCTAAGAAAATCTGAACAACTATTGGTGGCATTTGCTGCAGGGGCAGAGGGAAAGGCTATTTCAAAGCAGACCATTTCCAAATGGATAAGCCATTGTATTCGTTTCTGCTGTATGCACCATGGTAAACCTATCCCCAAGGGGATCAGATCTCATTCCACCAGGGCTGCATCTACTTCTGCAGCCTTTCTCAGAGGGGTTCCTACCAGCTACCTGGAGCTCAGTTCATACGTTTACAAAACATTAACATTTACCTCTCTTCTCTAAATCCAGAGCTGGCTTTGCCACTGCTGTCCTGCAGGGCCTTATAGCTGCTGCTAATGCTGTATAAATCCATCCTCCCAACCATAGCTTTGGGATTCTACCCAAATGTAATGACTGCAACAGTGAAACACGAAGAACATAGTACAGTTGTGTACACTTACCATAAATGTAGATGTTCGAGTGTATTCACTGTTGCAGTCCTGGTTACCCACCCTCCAGCCCCCTGTTTTTCTCATACTGTACCTCTCCTTTCTTTTACTATGCTTAAAAGCCTTTTTGGTGTATTTGCTTTTGTTTGGAGGTATATTTGTTGTGTTTTAAATTATATACATATATATTTTGCTCCCCATTTGGGGGGGGGGGGGCACCTGACATCTGGGGCAAGAAAAACTGATGTAATGGCATCGGCTGCATGTTTTATACCCCTGACGACCTGATGTCATGGAAGAAGGGACAGCAACCGACGCAGGACCCAAGACTTTGTTAATCAGGCTGACTGAGGGCAACCTGCCAGCAGATTGCTCAAATGTAATGACTGCAACAGTGAATACACTGTAACATCTACATTTATGGTAAGTGTACACAACTGTACTTTACATGTCCCACACTGAGCATCCCCCCTTAGCAACCATTACTCACTGGCCAGGTTGTCTTATGCCTGCCATTGACTTGCATGGCAGAATACTACTTTGTTAGATTGCTTATTTTAGGTCTGTTTTATTATTTCCCCCTGATCCCGTTTGCACGCCATTGCCCTATGCTTAAACAGGCAAGATCAGCGAAAATAAAATTTTTTTTTTATTATTATTTACGCATTTTGCAATGCCAATGGCCTTCTACTTGGCCATTGACATGCTTCATCACTGATGTACAGCTTTTATTTGGAGTTGTCTTGGCTCCGTTTTGTAGTTTGCAGAAATGTACTCTGTTACTAACCGAGTACATTTTTGCAGACTGCACTCGTCCTGCACTGACAGCTGCCTGCTTCCTGGATCGCAAATTACCCTCATTTGCATGGTTTTCACCTGCAAATGAGGGTAATTTGCATACAGGAGCTTGGTTCGTGCAGGATTAGCCTAAGAGTTCATGTGCACATCCCGGGAACTCATTCCTGGATCGCACGTTGGCCATATTGCCGAAAATAGCTTTTAAATTAATCCTGCACACTATAAAGGGCTTCGTAAATTCTGGGGTGTACCTCCGTCGAATACCAGTGCAAAGTATTTCGTCACAGTCCAGTAATACATACAGACTGAGGTATTGCTTGGTTCTCTTTCCTTTCTATTTTATACTTGTGGCACAACTGCAGAACTCTATAAATGACTGCCACCTAAGTAACTAAGCAAGATTTACAGATCTGCACAACTCCACGTAAATTTGAATTCCTTTCATATCTTTCCATTTGTACTAAGTGCACTGTTGAACATATTGATAATGCCTGCATTTCTGAACCAGTATATTAGTGCAAGAGACATCTCACCTCTTTCAGTTAATCATGTGTAACTTGTATACTAGAATAATGGAATGTGCTTAAGTTGTATGTATGGTATTTATATGGACAACTTGCGTAATAGTTTAGTTGTAAGAATTTTTTTACTGTATAGTTTGTTCATTGAAACATGTATTGTATATGCAGGCTGTTCTTATACTACTTCAGTAATTTGCTGTTTTAGCCCATATGCAAATCTACATGTAACTACTTTTAATGTAGTGTTCTGTTTGTAAATGCATACACGTTATGTAGTTCGAGGGCTTTTCTACCTCTGGTTACTTCTGAAAACAGGCTTGTTCCCAGAAGGCTTAATCCTATTAATAAAAACAAAAGTAAATGAAATGTAAATAATGATCAACAGAAGCCACTTCTGTTGCTTGGGAAGG
Organism: Protopterus annectens; assembly: GCF_019279795.1. Classification (NCBI taxonomy): domain Eukaryota; kingdom Metazoa; phylum Chordata; order Ceratodontiformes; family Protopteridae; genus Protopterus; species Protopterus annectens. The sequence goes on from NC_056739.1 coordinate 965,793,280, forward strand.
CTGTGAGAATGTTAGTGTCTTATAGCTGATACTGGTGCCTCATAACACACAAGCTGAATTCAGTCCTTTAAATGTGTTGCTTAACACTTTCTGCGCCACTTTAAAATGCATGTGATACAGTCATACTGAGGTAGGATCTCCTTATGTAATAGCAGGCAACTGACTGTGTGAAGAACAATGGCATCTGTCGCATATAGAGGATGATTTCAAAACTAAATTTATGAAATAACTTAGATTATTATACATGGGTTTTAATCCATCAACTGTAATGTTCCAAACTTTGTATAGGCAACTCTTGAATGTTAACATAATTTCTGGTTTGTTCAGCAGATTTTCTGAAGTGCATTCATGTAGCATTGCCCATTTAAGATGTCCAGTATTGCCCTTCATTATTTCCCAGATGCACCATGTCCACCAAAAGGTCAGACTGCAGGATAAACAGAAAAGGCGGTACTCTACAGCTACATCTTGTCAGCTTTTCATACAAAGGCAAACATGTTTACTGATTGTAGGCATTGAAAGTAAGCAAAATAAACTAAAATGAAAGATGCAGTGCTTACAGGTGAAGCAAAAATGTTTAACCAGGACAAGAAAAAGTCTGAGTTTTTGTACTGCACCATAAACTGGACCTGTGACAGGGTGTTAGGATTTAGTTCTGTTGGTATTACTGCTTCATTCAGTATTGCTGTTATCAGCTGTGAACACGTGCATAAGAAATTCTGTTGACAATAGTGTCTCCCACATGAAGTCCTTTACTCAGTTAAGGTTTAATGGGAATCACAGTCCTATTTATATTAATGTTTAGAATTCTAAAGTTAGACTAGCTGTCATCAACCTATGAACCTTCAAGTACAGCAAATGGGAGAGAATGAGAAATGGGGTGGGATGGCGCTTATGGTTAGGAGATGTTGCGAAAAATATTGGAGGAGGTAAAATGCTAGGAAGTGTTTAGAGGATTGAGGTAGATGAAGACATGGAGGAATGGAGGCCACTGAAGAGACATTTTGTGGTTAAAACATATATGATGTTCCATATGAATTGTTAGAAGTTAAAATTGAAATGATCGTGAGAGGCATGGTAAATTCAGTTTAGTCAGTAAAATTATTTTAAAAAGTACATCAAATGGTAAGAAACGTAAACACTTCTTAAACAAGTAATACTTTCACAAATATTAGCTTCCATGTAGTCATCAAACAGCTGAAGAATTTATTAACTCTGCCCAATTTAATCGCATACCTATTTATAAGAATATTTTCATTCATTCTCTTATTTTCCATTTAATCCATTTCAGGGTAGTGAGAGAGCTGGACCTTGTTACTTCACACAAAGTCGATGCAGGATAGAGAAGCTAATCCTAGATGTGGTGCCAGTCTACTGCAGGATACTCACAGGGCACACTTTTATGACTAACTTGGAGGATCACCAGTTCTCCTGTGGCATGCATTTAGGATTGGGGAGTAAATTTGGAGCATCCCCTTTATTTAAAATACTGTGATGGGCTATATAGTGAAAGATGAAATGTAGGGAGTTGACTATAAAATTTGTTAAAATCATAGCAGTAAAGAGCACTAATAGCCAACGTGTTTTTGTTACTGGAGGGTACTTCTGGGGATTTCAGTCAGTTAAAGTTGCTGTTACTACTTGGCAATTCAGAGTAAGGATATGACTTTCGGCTTTTCCCGGTCAGGGATCGCCACTGCGGAACTCCGGTCTGCTCATGATTGGCAGTGGATTTTTACAGTGCCGAGTTGCCAGCCCGGCGCCCAACCTTCAATGAAGGCACGCCCATTCACGCTCGCACCTACCTGCATGTCTTTAATGTAACTCGACCGCGGGTAGAACATGCAGACTCCACACAGAAGGCACTCCAGCTGAGAATTGAACGGGAGAATCTCTTGCTGTGAGGCGATAATGCTAACCGTTGCACCACAGCAGCTACTCAATTCAGAATAAGAATATAAACAGTGTTATTTTTGTGTATGCTGTATGATCCTAACATTGCAGTCATTACAGAGGGTGGAGTCAGTTTTGCTTCAGCCACAATAGTTACTGTGAAGATGGCCATCAAGTATGCTCAGCAGCAACAACTGCAATCCAGGGCAGTTTGCCTCCCTCTTTGGTGGAACAAAAAGTAGGGCATATGTGCTAAAACAGGGACTGCCCTGCTGGATCTCTGCTGGAGGATAACTTTAAGGCAAGAACACACCACTAATTTTTATGGCATACTAGTGTGAGAGCGTCATCACAGTGGACCAGAGAGAGAGAGAGGTGTTCTAGAAAAAACAGGCTAGTGAATGATGTGGTGATATTTTTATGGCTTATTTGTTTGTTACATATCTGCAGTACCCTCTGTCTTAAATAAATACTGTTCCTGTATTGTTACCCATCTGGTATTGCAATTTTATGTGCTTTGATTTTTGTTATAACCCTCTTATTTTTTTCATGGCTGGTTTATGTACTTTTGATATGTAGTGGAGAAGTAAAACCTCTTCTCTGTTTTGTTAACTATTATACAGTGTCTCATGCATGTAATATTACACTACTGGTTTTGATTGTACCACATGACATGGTACAACAGTATCTAGTCCACTAGTGATCATCTGAATTATCTTTACAGGTGCCTTGGAGACCTCTGCTGGCCAGAGGTTAGACTGTGAATCTCAAAGTCAAGTTATTGAAAGGCTCTTTCCTATGCCACTGTGGAAAGATAGGTAAGACATAATGCTTGTAAAGGGAAGTGTTAAAAAAAAAAAAACAAAGATTAATTCAGTAACATCTTAACTTTCAAACAACTGCTTTTATGTCAGGCTAGCTTACTTTAATGGCGAAGGGTTCATCACGGCACTTCACAGCATCATCTAAATTTATCTTCATGTTTGTCTACCTAAGCCTTATTGCCTTGAAGGAAAAGATAATTTAACAATATGCCTGAAGTTAACTTTGGAAGCTTAAATCAATTCATAGGTATGATGAGCTCCACAACTGCATTTTCATGTAACAGTTTAAACTCTGCTAAAGGGAGGGAAAGATTTATGTTATGACAGTTCTAATATTGGCTTATACACTTTTTTTAATTAAAAAACAAAAAAAAGTATGTTTTGTTTTAACTGTTATTGCGTTTATTAATGGTAAAATACTACTTCCACAGTATACTCTTATCAGATCTATGAAAGCCACGTGTAGAGCATTAGGCAATTCAGATAGAAAATATTATTTTATCAAATATTTTACATGTGCTACTGCTTTCAGATTTGTATTTGTAGAGGATGGTTTTAAATATTTTGAGGTTTCTACCTGTCCTTACTCTTTCTCCCAATATAAACCACATACTATTTTTTTTTTATTGAATATCATGAATTTAGTTTCTCATTATATATTATGTTCATGTTCTTTACTAATCTTCTTTAGATTCTTTAATTGTTCTGTGATTGCATAATATAAACAAAATGGATTATTTTTCCCCTACTCCTGATGCATGCTTCTTAAAACAGCCAAGGGGCTAATTTACAGTCTTTTCTTAAATCGTTTCTGAATGTCAGAGATTTTTTTTTGTAATCACAGTACAGACTATGACTTAGTTTTCACTGTGTAATGCTGGAATTACATTAATCAGTTCTCTAGGGAAACCTTTTTTCCACCATTACATGCCCCGTTTTAATACTGTTTTGGTTATCAAATCTTGCTTCTAGGTCAATTAAGGTCACAGATAGCTACTCTTTTCTGATTCCTACTCTTTTTCAGTTAAAATAAGTTATCTCAGTATGTGAAGATTGCAAATGTGATACTCTTATCCTGAATATTTTTTTCTTCAGTTTAGTCATAGTATTATTGATGAACACAGTTTTTGGGATATTCCTAGTAAAGTAATCAGACTGTAAATCTCTAGATTCCTTTATTCACTTTTTTTGTAAATTGGCGCCACAGTGCCTCCTTTCTAATTCTTGGAGAAACCATTTTATTAGTGTATTTTTGAAAATTATAGAGATAATTTAACACCTTTTGCGTAATATTTATGCAGTTCATTAGGTAATACATATGTATATCTCCATGGTGCTTTTCCATTTTTCAGTTTACTGTAAAGACATTTTTATCCTGTTTGCCTAGTTTTATTTGGCTTTTGCACTCATAAGGTATGCTTTTTCCTGCTTATGAACATCCTACATCTTTTTTTCAAGTCCTTGTTTATCTTTAATATCTCTACTGTAATTTTGTTGAAGTTTTCAAGTCTTGCCCAACCAACCATTCACATTCCTTTTTAAATTTATACATTGTTCTCTTCTTTCTACCTTATGCTTTATTTCTTCTGTAATTTTCCAGATAATTCCAGGAACATGGTCTCATGTCTATTTTAATAAATTGTTCATAATTACATATTATATCCTCTTCACTGGATTTTATATTCACCATGCCTACATCCTGACAACTGATCTCCTAGCTGTCTTCCTTTCCACTTTGCTGATTTTTTCTGACTTGTTATAAGTTCCACAGGATTGCCCCAGTGGCTCTCCTCCTCGCACCTAATTGACCCATTTGTTTGACCCCATTTGTTCTTCCATCAGGGATTGAACCTTCTGACTCATTCACTCCTTAGTGGAGGTGAGAATTTGGAGTTGAGGATTGGGCCACTCTGCTGATCCTGAGAGCTTTGTTATTTCCACTCCCATAGCAGACTGCAAGCTCCAGTGTCAGGAGGTACATAAGCATATTTCCAAACAAGTGGTATACCTCTTGTAACACGGGCATGCAAAGCTCTTCATGCTGCTGCAGTACACTGATTCCTACAGGTGCTGCCAGTACAGCAATCCAAGCTGCTGCCTTCCCCATAGGATGGGTGAGCTGGCATTGGCCACTCATTCTGTCCTGTCTCACCTAGACCCTCCAGCACCCATGCTGCTATTCAAACATGGGTCATCTGGGATACAGTTGGAGCTTTATCCCCCTTCGCCACAGGGCCAGGTTACTTTGTTAATTTTCTTCATAATTTTTCCATCCATGTCCTATTTTTATGGACATAGGATAGTGTATTACAACTCTTTCTTTTTTTTCAGTTAAAGTATAATCTGTATTTGAGCTATATTTATGGGCAATGTATGTTTCTAGCATTTTGCATATGTTTCTTTCATTGATGGTGTTCATCATATTTTCAAATAAGTTAAACTAACCCATCTTTATTTACTCTCTTGTCTTAGAATGCCTGCTCCTGTTATTTATCTGATATCCAGAGTAGTCATTAAACTGACCTGTTCAAGCATTAAAAATCACCTACTTACTATCCTTTTCTAGACCTCGTTAGTTGAGATATTAGGGTTCTCATTACTAGCTCCCATTTTTCCTGTTTTTTTTTTTTTTTTTTTTAATGTTTAGGTATGGTATCATGTCAGCTATTACAATTTCTCTCGAATCAGAGCCACTCTGCTAGCTTCTTCAGCAGTAATACCGGATTGTGACAGGCCTTAAGCAATCCATCCTAGCTCTAGGCTGGATGTTCTTCTCTCTTCTTGCCTTTTTCTTGCGTCTCCCAAGTCTTGCTTTATGAAACTGTCTTCTGCTTTCCAGAACATGTGAATGAACCACAATAACTTGTTCTCTTTGACCTTCTCTGCAGCTTTGGCTACTTTTGCTTCTGCTCTGATGTTCTCATTTCTTCTTCAGCCCTGCAGTGTTCATCCAACTACCTGTCTCAGACATTTCATCTTTATCACCTCAAGTTTCTGAGTTACTGTTCTTTCAATACCCAGGTTTCTGTAATGTACAGATGCTCTAGTCACACCAGTGTTTTGTACACATTGTTTCAGCTTCTTTGGCATTCGAATTTCATATACTACTCCCTTTATTTTTTGTTCCATTTGGCTGCAGCACCTCTGATTCTAGCTTTGATTTCCTCATTCAGATTTTCATTTTTCTTAACCACAATTCCCAAGTACTTGAAGCTTTTAGATCCCCTTCTGTCTTATTGTTCAGCTTCTTCTGATTCCCTGCATTTGCTGCAGTGATCACTGTCTTGTCTGCACTTTTGCTTTTACTCCATAAGCATTCAGTTTTGCATTTCGGTCTGCAATCATCTGCTGTAGTTCTTGTTCAAAGTTAGTTTGTAGTGCGACATCTGAATAAAACATATTATTGATCTGAATCCTCCATCCTGTTTGCTGGTACAGGAATTATCTCAGAGTTGAAAGTTGATGCACACCTACTACCATGGAAAACACCTCTGAGTGCAAACACTACTTGTGTCGTTGGGTCCTTGTACATAGCCTGCACTGCTTCTACTAATGTTTCCAGGACTTTGAAGTATTGCAGCAGTGCCCAAATCATCTTCCGTTAGCTTTTCTTATTTAGAAACTTCTTGGAGTACTCCTCCCATCTGCCCTTGGTATCCTCTGGACCAATGAATGGGTTGTTGCTAACATCACTTATGAAGCAAGTCTGCTGACTGTTTCCTTTATCTTTCTGTCATTGCCTTGCAATGTGATGGGGCTTCTTTGTTCCATTTGCTGCGTCACTTTCTAGAAACTCTCTGCCTTGTTCTTAGCCATTATGACTTCTGCCTTAGTTTCTTTGTTACCCAACGAAGATTACTTCTTAACCTGGTTCATTTTTTTATCTCACATTTCTTCATGCACTCCTTTCTCTTGATAACTTCCTGGATGTCTACATTCCTCTACTGTCTTTCCTTAATGCACTTTATTTCCATACCTAACTTGAACATAGGTCTGTTCTGTCATTTTCACATATACTGTTTGTGATGCCACCATTCTTCTGCTCTGCCTAGCCTTTCTTGTTAAGGTGTTTGAGCCATAAGTATTTGAAATTCTGTGCTGCTGCTGCAGTCACTTTCCAGGTCTTCATCTTTTTCTCTGTCTGAGCCTCCTTTGACCACTGCTCGCAAGGATTTGTGGCCACCAGTGATTTTATAATGGGAGGGTCAACTGTTTCACTAGGGATGACTTTGCAGTCATTTGATTTTATGCCAGTGCTCTGTCCTTGTTTGGAGAAAATCTACATGCTAGCAATTCTTGTATGTGATTTTTTTGTGTCCCTCTTTCTGTGAACCATTTATTGGCCACCATTAAGCCAGTTGTCACACAGAGACCTAGAAAGCCTCGCCTTTATTATTCCTGTTGTCCCAATCATGTGGACCGAGACAATCTTCCTAGTTCTTTGTCATGATGTGAGCATGCAGGCCCCGCTTTGTCATGGAGGTCCTGAAACTGCTGCCTAAATGCCCTCTTTTCCTTTCACCACAACTGATGAGGGGCATAAGCTTGAGATCGCATACTGAATATATCTTTATGTTGGACTCTGCCATCAATCTGTCATTGATTCTGTCGAAATCCATCACCATTTTAGAAGATTGACTCTCACTGCAGTTCTTACACCACTTTAGACACTTTTCTCTGGTGTTATAGACTTTGTATCTCAGGCTGCTAGGCTTTTTTGCACTGCTCATCCACTTTGTTTCCTGGATGCACAGAGTATCCAGTGTGTTCCTTACCATCAGTCTTTCCACTTCTGAACTTCACCCTGAATCCTTACTTCATTTTTGACAGGTTAATATGGTGGTATAGTGGTCAAGAGACACTGGAGCACAATACCCAAGATCTTCTTTTCACAAACATATGATCCATAGTTCATTCCTGGTCTCTGATCAGTGTCTGTGTGGAGTTTTCATGCTCTCTCAGCCTGAGTATATCACAGAAACATGTTGAGTGTTCTTACCTTAAGGATAGAATGTGCTGGTTTTAAACCCATCTGTGCAGTTTGATCTTGAGAGGTTTACCATCAGAATGTCCCCACAAATGATTGGAATTGTGAGCAGGAGCACAGCCTTCAGATGGTGTCTGTTGGGGAAAGAATTGTGTGTTAAGTCGCCACTTTACCAAACAACTGTGGTGCTCAGTATCCCATAGATGGGGAAATCTGGATTGCAGGCTGCTTGCTTTGTTTGCGCAAGTCACTTTGTAGTACAAAAATAGTGAATCTAGGTTATTTGATCTTGTTGGTTAATGTTATCAAAGGAGGATGGGTATTTTCTTGTGCTAAGCAGTTGGAGGAGCCAGCCGACTTCAACCTATGCCAAGGACCTATGCTAATGGTGTGAGGGGTCTGTGTGCTTCTGTTTTCCAGTTTGTACCTACTGTAAAGTCCTTCAGCCATGAGCCAATAAGCTACTGGCTGGTTACTATCCAGCTGTCCAGACTAGGTTAACTGAGATAGCTCCATAAAGAAAAATCTGAAAGTAAACCTATGCGACCATTTAAGGCATGATCTACTATTTTAAGATCTCCCATTTGTTCAATATAGGATCAGTGCTGCAGTAACCTAAGCTATTTGGGTTATAGCCTGCCAAGGATATGACTAACCATCCAGCATTTTGAAGCTTAAGGACACTTTTCATGCACTCTTAACTGCCAGGAAATCAAGCAAAGCTTCATGTAAAATGCAAAGAGAGCACCAAAAAGCTTCAGAGCTTTCTTGCTGATGAAGTATTCTTCCTCTGTGGGCTTCATGGAGTTGACAGTTGGTTAACATTCATTTAAGCCTGGATGGATAAGTTCCATTAGTTAGAAAACCTACCACAGAATTACATTTTCACAGAGAACCACTGTTTTTCTTTAGAAAAAATATTTGCCTTTAGCTAGGAAATGTTATATTTTCCAGTGTTGATGCATGTAAAGAGATGTTTTTTCATTTGAGAATGCTTGTGTGAGTGTGTGTAAATGCTTTTTGACTAATTTGTATTACATTGTTGTATAGAATAATTGTGCGTTAGTGCAGGTTATTGTGGTTTTAGGAACTTTCTTTAAATCTTTTCATCTCAAAACTTGATTTGGATGTTTACTTGATTTACCAACTCGTGCAAGGTCTGCTCCTCACTTTGCTTTTACTTTTTTGGCTGAACCATGGAGCAAATACCAGTCTCCTTGCATGTTAATCATTATCAGTGCTTCAGTAGCTTTTGGCTTTTCGAGTTGTATCCTGCAAAGTCTTCATAAAGCTTTGGCTGCCTCTTGCCACCTACATTCTGACTGTTGATTGGCTAGCCCTTTGAAGGGAAATCAGCAGTCAGAATGTAGACAACTTCAGTACTTTCTTGCCCTTCAATGTAAAGCAGCTCTGAGGCTTCACTGAAGCAACACTTGGCTGCAAGTGTTATTTCTGAGAAGTAAGTCCCCGTAGGGCAACCCTTCCACTCAGAAAATATAGCCTTATTTTAATTATTTTGATGTGTTTATTTCTGAAGAAGGCGGGCAATGTTATTAATATCAGAAGTTTGTTGTCAGAAACTGCTATTTTTTAGAACAGGTCTTATTACTGAATACTTGGTCTAATTTTTTGTCCTGAGAAAATGTACTGCTTTTACGTCATTTTAACTGAAGTATAAGGATTTAAAGATCAGGAATTGTTTTTATGTACTTAAAAAAATGATGTTTTGGTGTTTGTGTACACTTTGACAACTTACCCTCCTTATTTTATTGCTTGAGGCATTTTGCTTTAATGTGTTGTATTTAAGCATCAGGATTATATTCAATGCTAGAAATGTATTTTGTTAGATGCTTTCCCAGTGAACTTTTTGTGAAGGGACTTAAGAGTTCTGACAGGATTTTTTGTGCACTGCTTGTGCTTTTACTTTTGAATTTTGAGGTACTGTGTGGTGAATTTTAAGGGTGTAAACTGCTTGTGAACTTTTGTCTGACAATGTACCTTCTGAAAGACTCTTCCCAGCAGTGCATACCAGCAATCAGGGTTCTTCCTTGGCTACAACATGGATTTTTTACACCAGTCTTGCTGTTTCTTCTCTTGCTGTACTCAAAAAGAAAAACGAGAATAGGAACCCTTGCATACACCATGGGCTCAGACAGTGCCTCAAATGCTGGTGAGTGAGTCTGCAGTGACCATTTGTTGTTCATTAGACAGCTCACTGGTTTCTGTTGGTTCCTTTGGTGTAGTCCCTTCCACCACCACCACCATGGACACTGGTATATCTACATTCTCTACACTTGTTCCATTATCCAATCTGAGCATATGAGAACCTTCTTTGGGTTTGGGAGTTTCTGCTGGAGGTCCTTCTCAGAGGGGCCAGGGAAAGAGACCACTTGCTCAAGCTGAAGTACCATCTCCCAGTTGGTCTACTTCCAGGGATGTCCCAAGGAAAAAAAAAAAACAAAAAGTTTGGCATTTCTCATCCAAAAATTTTTTTTTTGGTCATAGGATCATTTTATTACCAGGAGTTCATTACAGGATTTCTGTCCTGGTGAGCAGAAATCCATACCAGAAAACTTAACTAGGTCAGTATATTCCTGAGAAAAATTTGTCAGGGGATTTTGACATAGACAGAGCTGTGGCTTTTTTTGTCTGATTCCCAAGGCCAAGACTGAGAAGAAAGTTTGTCATCTCCAACTCATTTGGAGGCATTTTCCTTTACTAAGACGCATTTTATAATGAATGATATATATTTTGGGAACAAGTGGATGTCCCCCCCCCCCCCAACTGAGAAACCATTATGATATGCTGCAACTGGATTTACTCCTGCTACAACCATTCCTCTTATGTCAGCCTTGGATAATGTGTTAAAAATTGCTGGCAGTAACCACGAACTTCAGCTTTCAGTTTCAAAAAAAGGCTGAACACTTATTAATGCCAACCCTTCCCTTGCGGACAACATGTTAAGGTGTTAGATTTAGCAAGAGTATTTCCTCCTTCCAGTGTATTCTGTCATGTGTTGATAGCTTTTTAATTGTCCTGCCACACCTCCTTCAGAAATTGGTCTTACTTGAATCCTACAGTTTCTAACCTGTTGCAAGTGTCTACACATGCTTTGAAGACTGCATATAATTGTGCAGATACTTTGTCTATAGCTACTGCTACTACTGTTTTGAAATGATACACCTTCAGTGTATACGCAAGCATTTTCTGATCACATTTTAAACTCTACTTTAGACAAGGAGATTTTGTTTGGCCTCGCTGCTTACGTAGGCTGTCAAATGGTTTGATGACTGAGGAAAATAAATTTTTCAAGCCCTGTATTATAATGACTGAGGAAAATAAATTTTTCAAGCCCCGTATTATAAATCTTACAAACCTTCTGCTTTATTGTTTTAAGGCAAAGTAATCAATCTGTTCCATCTTCTGGCAAACCGGGATAAAAAGAAATGACAGGAGGGAAACAAAAAGAAAAATGGACAGATCATGCTTTCAGAATGATTATGCCAGCATTCCTTCCCACTTCCTGTCCCCACATCTGTCTGTCTTGTAGACCGGCTGTCAGTCTTTCTCTTTGGCTACATATTATTTCAGATTCTTGTACTAATACTGGTTCAGAAGGGTTACTGCTGGCACTGGATATATGTGCCTTCTATCAGGGAATTACTCCCTAACCTCTGAACTAAACATTTTTTTCCCCTCAGGTTCTTCAACACATGCTTACTCCAGGTGTCATACTACCTTTGCCTTTAGACCAAAGGAGGAACGGTGCCTACCCTAGAACATTCCTGGTTTCAAAGAAAAAGCTTTCCTGGAGAACAGAAGTCTTTTTGATAAGTACCAAAATTCAAAATGTTTACCCATCAGTGTTTTGCTATCATTCATTAGAGGCCGCGGTAGTGCAGCGGTTAGTGTTGTTACCTCACAGCAAGTGCTTCTCCCATTCGATTCTTGGATGGAGCACCTTCTGTGTGGAGTCTGCATGTCCTCCCCATGGTCGAGTGACATCTAAAGATATGCAGGTAGGTGCGTGCGTGAATGGGTGTGCCTTCTTTGAAGTTTGGTCATCGGGCTGGCAACTCGGCACTGTAAACATCCACTGCCAATCATTAGCAGACCGGAGTTCCGCTGTGACGACCCCTAACTGGGAAAAGCCTAAAGTTTTGCTATCATTCCTTCCTCTTCTGAGATTTATGGTAACATTAGACCTAAAAGATGCTTATCACATTCCCATAGGTGCAGAATTCAGAAAATTTCTCAGAGTCCATATCCTAGTTACATCATCAATTCTCTGCATTACCCTTTGAGTTAGCTACAGCTCCTTAGGGTGTTTACAAAATGTCTAGCTCTGGGGATAGCGATTTGCATACAGCAAGGCATTCAAGTTTTCCTTACTTAGATGACTTACTGATATTTGTAGAGTCTTTTGCCAAATGTCATTTGCCATTAACATGAGTTACTTCACTCCTTATCACTTTGAGCTTCCAGGTAAATGTTAAAAAAGTCCGCATTGACACCATCACACAGGATTGTGCTTTTATACTGCCTTTTAGATGCATCTCTTCAAAGGCATTCTAACAGGAAAATGTGAATTTATATCTGGAAACTCTCCTGATCTTCTCCAATCAGTCTGAGATTTCAAACAGAGAATATATCCAGATTTTAGGGCTCATGGCTTTTGTGATTCTCATAATTCCTCTTGCCAGGTTATACACGAGAGAAAAGAAAAATTAAATGGTTTAAAATTGTGTACTCAATATTCTCCTACTCTGGGATTTTTAGATTCCAGTTCTCTGGATTTTATCATAAAAGAAGTACATTGGTGTAGGCAATAAGATGCCTAAATTTTGCATGAAGAGCAGTTTCTATGGAGGTAGATGTGGAAAGCCTGATAGATAGTTGAGGCATAAGCACATAAATGTCAGAGATGTTAGCTGTGATCCATGCAGTTGAATCTCTTTATGACCTGTGATCCCCAGGACCATTACAAATTACTACAGCCAATACCGTGAAGTGGTACGTAAACTGTGGACGCCAGGTCAGGCTGGCTGTGATGCCACTGGAGTTGGATCTACAGCATTATGTAACCCTCCAAGCATCTTGCATGTTGTCAGAGCAAAATGCAGTGACAGACAAGTTGAGTAGTACCAGGACAGATTCTCACAATGGGAATTGAATAAGGGGGTCTTCTAGGAATGGTTCCCGTTGTGGGAATACCTCAAATAGATCTGTTCGCTGCCTTTTAAAACCATCAGCTAAGTAAATTCTGCACTATGACTCCTTGCAGGTAGAACTGGAAAACAGATGCATTTTCATTCCTTTGGTCAGCAGTGTGTCTGTATGCATTTCCAGTTTTTCCACTGACATATCTGACCATTCTGAAGATTCAAAAGGACTCTTTATGGACCAGGCAACATTAGTTCTGCCTTCTTATGGAACTAGCCAAAGTCAATTACCAATAACTTCCTCACAGATTGCATCTACTTGCACAAGACAGAGGGATTTTGATGTACCTCATTCTCAAACGACTTCCACTGACTGCGTGGATGATTCAGTTCTAATACCTTTTAGGCTACTTTTTCATGAGAACATGCAGCAGTTACTAAAGGAGGCAAGAAATTGTTCTACCTAGAAATCTTATGGTAACTGGTGGAGAAGAATTTTCTACTTGGTGCCTCACCTATAACCAGAGCTCTAGCCAGGATTATTTCCTCTGGTACTCAAACATTTGTGTGAGTTAATATCCTCATCATCATCATTATCTTCCCCTTTTTCCCATTTACATGGGGTCGGGGTATCTCATTAACTGTCGCCAACTCTCTTGATTCAGTGCCACTCTCCTGCCTTCTTCAACACTCATGACTGACTGTCGCAGATCTTCTTTCACACAATCCATTCACCTCTTTGCTGGACGCCTTCGCTTCCTCTTACCTTCTTCCTGTCTGTCCCAAGTCTCCCTCACCAGATTGTCTTCTGCTTTTCTACACATGTGCCCATACCATCGTAATCTGTTTTCTTTGATCTTTTCAGCAATCGGAGCTACTTTGGCTTCTGCTCTTATGTCCTCATTTCTTCGCCTGTCCCACAGTGTGCATCCTACCACCTTTCTCAGGCACTTCATTTCCATCACCTCTAGCTTCTTCAACTGTTCTGCCTTTACTGCTCAGGTTTCTGTACCATACAGTAGTACTGGTTGCACCACTGTCTTGGTCACCTTACTTTTCAGCTTCTTTGGCATTCTTCTGTCATATACTACACCTGATACTCTATGCCAGTTGGCTGCAGCCCCTCTGATTCTAGCTTTGACCTCTTCATTCAGACTACCCTTCTCCTCAACCACCCCTCCCAGATACTTGAAGCTGTTTACCTGTTCCAGTATCTTCCCATCTATCTCTATTCTCAGCTTCTTCTGATTTCCCCAATCTGCTGCCATTACCACTGTCTTATCTGTGCTTAGTTTCATCCCATGTGCCTTCAGATTTGCATTCCATTCTCCTATCCTTTGCTGAAGTTCTAGATCAGAGTCTGCCTGTACTGCCACATCGTCTGCATACAGCAGCTTTGTTGCTCTGACCCCTCCAACCTGTTTGCTGATGTAGTCCATTACCATTATGAACAGCAGTGGGCTCAGAGCTTGAGTTAATATCCTATGGTCTGTTTACCACTTTGGCAAGGAGTATTTATTAGTCATTTCAGCATGTCTACCCATGGCTCCTCCTGTATATTTCAGACTTTCTTCAGGCTGTTCTTCAAAGAGGTTTTTCTGTTGATGTGCAAGGTTACCTGTTATTCAGTCGACATATGATTGGGATCTTTACTTTTTGCTTCCAAATTGTTTCTGTCTACATATCAAACATTAATTCTGACTGTCTTTTGGTTTATTTTATGTATTCATTTTGATTTACTTGACTGGTTTATTGCTTTGACATCTGCAGGAGGGTGTATTTGGGTTACGCTTCATGGTGGTTAACCTATTGCTTTTCTGTGCATGTAGGGTTATCTGTTGAAAAACATCCTCCACATATGCCCTTACCTTACTACCTTCGTGTGTACCTTAAATCTACCCATCTATCTCCCTCATTTCTTTTAGACTTTGAATGACAGGGAGAATAGATTCTATATATTCTAACCATGCATTTGCAACTCTTAGCATCATCTTGTCAGTATTAAGACCTTTAGAAAAGCTATACTATGGAATTCCTAATATGGGACTTGAAAAGGGCATCCTGTGTCAATTCAGGCAGTTCCAGTTGGTTGTTCCTTACTGTGTCTTTCTTGTGATTTCTACTATGGTTAAACATTCCAAGCTGGATTCAGGCACACTCTAATAGAGCGTTTTTGATGGCATATTGGGAAGGGATGGATTTGAGATGCATTCTAGAGGTAATTACATGGACCCCTCTGCATACTTTTACAAATCATTACATGCTGGATTCCTTTTACGGGTCCTGGACTGGGTTTGCTATGACCATTTTCCTGGAGTTGCTAGACCCTTATCCTTCCTCCTTAATTGGATAAGCTTTGGTAGTCATCTGAAATAGCCAAAGGCTACTGCAGCAGTGGGAATGATGAAAATAGTACTGCAGCAGTGGGAATGATGAGAATAGTACAGTTGTGCAAGTTGCACTTGCCATAACAGTAGATGTTCAAATTTCTCAATTCTGCAGTCGCCACACCCACTGTCCATGCACCTTCTACTGCATATAGTTCACCACCAATAGCTGTCACTGGAAAGAATAAAAAAACTTCTTTATTAAGTGCCTTCATCCCACTGAGGACTTCTTCTTCAGAATGAATCAAAAAGCATTCCATTCATTTTTATAAAAACAGTTGACCAATCAAGAATGCATCTTAATTGCTCTAAATCAGTTATACATCCCAATATTCAAAACTTCGTTGGACAACCTAGCCACTACTAATTTAAAGAAATGCTTGATATTAATTGAATCATTTAATCCAGGAAATTTACCAGCCTCTGCAGCCTAACCTGCCACAAGGTTTATTTTCTTTCCAACTGTTTCTTGCAACATCCACCCCTGTTTCCATAAGTACATGCTCCAACACAGCAACGTAAAATTTCTTAAACTACCATTCTGTGTATGTCTAAATAAAGCATTATTAGTATCTTTTTTTTTTCTTTATAGCGTATACATGCTCTTTGATTCTTTTAGAAAATGTGCACGTAGTCATGCCAACATAAATGCCCCACAATGTGAGCATATAACAATATATACAATGCTCATGGAGTTGCAATCAAAGTGTTCTCTGAAACCTATCCAGATTTGTTTAAAAAACATTTGGCCCTTCTAAAATAAAATCGCATGCAATACAAAAAATGCATTTGAACATCCCTTTCTCCTTATTGGTGTTAACAAATAACTGCTTGGTGTTGTCATTTACCAAAAACTGTTTGGATTTGGACCTTTTATAAATAAAATTAGGGGTAGTACCAACCACATTTAGTACATCAACGTTGCCTAAATACATTTTTCCAATTGTGTTTAATAATATCTGTTATATTGGTGTCATCCACTATCATTTCTAAGAGAAAACTAAAACCAAATTTATTTGCACAATTGTTAGTCCAATAAAATATTGTTACTATAACTGTGCTGTCTATAAATCTCGGATAATGTTACCATTTTATATTCCAGAACATTATTTAAAATAGATTCAGTGGCTTGCACATAATCAGCATTGGAATTATTAGCCTACAAGTGTATTACTTTTGATGCTTGTCAGTTCATGAATGTTGAAACTCCTAAGTTAGCTGTATTTTTTGGAGTACACATTACACAGTCAGCAATTTCCACTGCCCTTCAGGCCCATTGTTTCGGCATCAGGCAGTGTAACAGAAGTTATTTCAATTTTTTGGGATCAGATTTTTAATCCTTTGGTGCAGAAGTTGGAGAGTTGCATCAAAGATTCTTGGGATTTTTTGAATACACCGTAGTTTTGATTGGTCAACTGTTTTTATAAAAATGAATGGAATATTTTTTGATTCTGTTTTTATAAAAATGAATGGAATATTTTTTGATTCATTCTGAAGTCCCAAGTCTAGTAAAAGCGCTTAATAAATACAGTCTTCGCGATGTCTATTGGTGGTGGTTATTTGTGTTATAATTTATTCACCATTACCAAATTTGGCATATCTTTATTTTTAAATAGTTGGAATAAAAAAGTTGTATGTTTATATCTCTGTGGGGTTTCAGGACAACTAAGCTTTTTCTTTGTTTGGTCAAGAAGATCCTTTAGTTGTCTGTACTCTGATTGCTGATTTCCCTCCAGGGGGCTAGCTAATCAGTGGTTGGTGTGCAGGTGGGGGTGGGGCTAGGTGGCTGGAGCTTTTTGATAACTGGTTGGTTGTTATTGTATCCTGAACAGGAAGCAAAGCAAACAGCCAAAGGCTACTGCATTAGTAAGGAATTCAAACATCTACTATTGTGATAAATGTGTCTTAAACAACTGTTCTTCCTTCCCTTGTCTGCAAGAAGTATATTTCTTGGCTGCCTTGGGTCCGACAGCACTCTATCACTGCCTCAGCTGCTGATGGATGATTCTGCTTTGGCCAGGCAGGGTTCCCTGGTTTGCTCATTCTCATCATTGTCTCTGTCTGTTAAAGCACCTACAGCCACTAAAGTTAATTACTTTCTCTGCAGCTGCTTATTAACCTTTTAACAGGCAAGGGAGAACCATTCTTGTCTGTCTCTGGGGAAGTGGCAGATATAAAGCTTTACCATTTAGCTGAGGTAGGTGCTTGTTTATTGGGGTAAGTACCCCTGCCCATGTGTCTTGTCTTTTTTTTTCTGAGGAGTTTCCCAGGAATACAAAACTAATGAGGTATGTCACTTCTACTGTTTTCTCTTGAATAGAGAAGACTTACTGAGATTACTAAAGGGATTGCTTCTGCCCTTAAATATTTTTATTTCTGTTTGTCCACTGACTGTTACTAAGAAAAGAAAAGGATTTCTCTTTGTTTTGTAATAGATTCCCAGTCAGAACAGCAGTGACTGGAAAGGAAGTGTTGTTATTTAGTATTTCTCCTTAAGCTGTGGATTCTTTTTCTGGGGAAATTTTCTTCAGATTTCCCTCTAGTGTATTTTTTCTTCTCTAAAACTATAGCAAAGTGAACAATGCTTTTAGTGGGAACAGACTGAATTCCCCATCTCCCAGCAGAACTTTAACTTGGTACAAATGGATTTTCCTAAGCTTGAAGCTGTCCCTCCTGTTTTAGCAGCTGTAGATGTGTTATTAACAGCTTACTGTATGCCCGACAGTCTACCACATGCCCCAAAAAGTGTGGAAAATTTTACATAGTATTTCAGACAACCGAATAGCCTTTTTCTTATCCCACAACTGATCCTGCAGAAGTCTCCTTGTCATAGCCATCTACTGCTGATTATTTTTCTGAATACTCCATTTTCCCTTTCTGGATAAGAAAGTGTTTGAATGATCTGGGACTATTTTTTCCTTCTGCTGTTTCATCCATGAGAAGATGGAATTGCCAGATTCATCTGTTATTAAAAAAATATATATACTGATTTCTTTTGAGAGCATGAGAAGGTTAGCTGTTAACAATCTTTCTTTAGAGGTTAAAAGTTTGTTGGAACACCTTATTGTGTCTGTCATATAACCAAACATTTTTTAAAGTGCTCCTGTGAATCTGCACTGTAGCCAGAGCTGTTGCTTCTGATTTAGTTATGAATAAATGCTGTTTGGTTATATTCTGAAACCGTTCCATAAGATGTTAAAGTTATTCTGTTTGGCCCTTCTGCTGTGGCCCTAAGCGTTTGTTGCTAGAGGGATACTGAAGGTTTGTTTTTCCTCGTATCTTCTTTCTCCCGAAATTAAAACTACACACACACACACATATATATATATATATATATATATATATATAGATATAGATATAGATATATATATATATATATATATATATATATATATATATACACACATTTTTCCCCCACTTTTAGGACCTTTTTGCAAGAATAAAAGTCTGTATAATTACATGTACTTCTTGTTTCCCCTTCCCACCTTGGCAATGCCTTTAATCTATGCGTCAGTCTAGGCCTTAATCTTCCCCAGTGGCATCACATTTTCTCAGACAGATGGGTTCTGAGTATGTTCCTGCTGGAATTCATTCCTCAGCCTGTAAACCAAACTTTGTTTCCTCCATGTCTGGAGCTGATATTGTCTCCTGGTCATAGTACTTGTTCCCCAGGTCTGAGAGGCAAAGTTTTTTATTCAAAAATCTTTTAATGCCAAAGAAAGGAGGAACTTTGAGAAGAGTCATAGATCTTCCATGGTTTTGTCTCTGTTACATTCCTCAGTTTCTTGGTAATGTGAGATTTAATAGACAATTTTTATCTAAATTCAAATTGCATGTTTATTTTAAGATTTCTGTCTTGCCCTTTGAGTAATCTTTTGAACCAAGAGTATTTACGAAGTGTCTGGTACCAGTAATTGCTTACTCTAACCTGCAGGGTATTCATGTCTTTTGATGTTTGGCCAATAGTCTTATTTGCAGACTTTTCCTAAAATGTTTTGACATGCATCAAGGAGCCCCTTTTAAATTTGGGGCTTCAGATGAACTCTCTGAAATCCTCTTTCTTTCCTACAGATTAATTTTTCTGAGAAATCTTTGAATACATCCATAGAAAGGGAGGCTTTTATGATAGAGTGGAGCTGTGCAAATAAAACTTCCTGATCTTTACCAACCAGACACTGTCTTCTACATGGGAATATCGCAGCATTATATGAGATACATGGTCTTTGTGATTATTATGATATCCTGGGCCAGACTGAGAAAAATTTAGTGGTATTTTTGGCCAGTGTGGCCTCAACATCTGCACCCTTTATTTCAGATCCTAGTTTTGGGTGTTAAAAGTTCTTGATGGGAAGACAAAGTGTCTCTCAATTCAGGCCTCCCCTTCTCCCTTCCATCTCCTTGTCAATCTGCCACAATTGATGCTTCAGACTTTGTTTTGGGGACTGTATCAAAAGGATTGAAAGTTCAAGGTCTTTGGAACAAGAGGGATAAACAAAAGCTCATAAATTTCAAAGAGGTGGAATACAACATGCCCAGTTGTCCACATTGTGCTTTGATTAATCGGAGAACTATAAAACAGAAGGTAGAATCTCACCAGGAATGCTTATTGCTGAACAGGGCTTGAGTGTGGTCTCTGTCCACTGTCATCCACCAGCTCTTCCTCTGACTTTCTGTGGTGACTTTAATTACTCCACTATTAACTTGGAATCCTATACAACACCACACATACAGGAACAGAGATTCCTGGATTTTGTAAACACAAGCTCCCTGGACCAGATTGTCATTACACCAACTAGGGGTGCAACCATACTGGATCTGGTCCTTTCTAACAGGGGAGAGTGCTGCACACCCCCAGTGTAATTGTCTTTCCTGGTAAGGTCAGACCACAAAATTGTCACATTTGAAGTAAAAAATAAAACCTAGACTCACAGCTTAACCTGGAATATTCAGGAACTACTCTAAGGCTAACTTCTTGCTGTTAAGTGAAAACCTGGCAAAATTTCAAGCCCCCATAAACCCTGAGAACACTGCTGCCTATGCAGAACTGTTCACAGAAACCCTATACAAGCATGTTAATAGCTGCATAAGGGCAGCTGTACCCACCAGGAAGAAGTACAGAACTAACACAAAAAACGAGCCACCCTGGTGAAATCACAAAATCAATAAGCTGTTAGGCGGTGCAGCACCGAACAGAATAAAAGCACTCTCATCAAACTAAACAAACAACTCGGAGGACAAATAAAGTATACCAAAGCCAAATTTGAGGTAAATTCGGCCTCCCAGGTCAAAGGTGACTGCAATGCATTCTTTAGCTATGTTCACATCCTCAAAAGCAGTACACAATTCTGTGCAGAGCTCATTTTAAATGGAGCCACCTGTACTGAGCTAGAAGATATAGCAAACCTACTTTCCAATAAGTTCGACTCCAACTTTACCCCTTTCTCCCCTTCAACCTTCCCTCAGGAAATGCCATCAAATATTGTTCTCCCCTGCTATCAATAGGGAACAGGTCCTTAATGCTCTCTCTAAGGCCAAAAACACTGCATCAGTGGGCCCAGATGATGTCCCAGGATGCCCTCTAAATAGCATGAAACATGACCCATCAGGCTGTTTGGAATTGCTATTTAACTGTAGCTGCTATTTAACTGTAGCCTCCAAACAGGCTTTGTGCCTCACAAATGGAGAAAATCAACAGTCATCCAAAGGTGGGCTATCTACAGACCCATAAGTTTCACTAGTCTTGTATTCAGTGCCATGGAAATAGTTATGTAAATGATCAATAATGATATAGTAAACCTCCAGACACTGGACCCAACACAGTTTTGTTAAGGGCAGGTCATGCCTATTCAGTCTGGTGGACTTATTTGCGAAGGTCACCAAAGCAATGGATAAGGGAAAAATGTTTCACACTGTCTACCTTGAACTGGCCAAGGCATTTGAAATAATATTCCACTCAGGCATTGTTGACAAACTCAAGAGGTTATGTACAAACCCATGTGCCACCCGGTGGATAGCCAAGTGGCTCACAGACAGGACCTGGGAAATTAGAATTGGGGAATCCATGTCTGCAAAGAGGCCAGTCACAACTGGAGTCCCTCAGAGATCGGTCCTTCACCGCTCCTTTTTGGCATTTACTTTTCTGAAGTCAAGGTTAATGTCACTGGTCTCTGGCTGACTAAATCTGCAGGTGATTGCAAATTAGGAACTATCATTGAATCCAACATTGACATAAATGTTCACCAGGAAGGGCCGACAGAGACAAACAACTGGTGTCGGAGCCATGGTCTAAACTTAAATGCCAAGCAATGCGTAATAGCATCCTTTGGGAAGTCATCCACCCCTGGTAACCATCACATTAACAACACACTCCTTAGAGCTGACCCAGTAGTCAGGGACTTGGGGACACACATAGACAGTCTGTCACATAATTTAGCCTTTGACCATCACATGTCTACAGTAATGAGGAAATCATTCTATGTTGTGCAACTTGTAAACAAAGGTATGGCGTCTAGGTCCAAGGAAGTCATTTTCACTGTATTTGGTATTCATCAGACCTATCACTGAGTATAGTGCCCCCTTTGGTATATACCTAACTAGGCATATCCAACAATTGAAACATCCACAGAGGTTCCTCACTGAAATAATACAACAATTGAAACATCCACAGAGGTTCCTCACTGAAAGAATACAGGGTGTAAGTAAATTGTCCTGTGCAGACTGACTCGAGGCCCTATCCCTGTATTCTGTCTCCTACAGGCTGTTGAGGGGAGATCTATGCATGGCATACAGGGGATTGTCACACCCCACTCTGATGGACCTCCTGCATATCCACAAAACAAACAGCACCAGAATTATCCATTCCGAAGACTTAAACCTTGCCTGTGGTATAAATAGGACCTGCTAGAGAGACAGGTGTGTATCACAGGGACTACCCTGTCTCTGGAATAGGGTCCCCATTCATGTGAAACAGAGTTCCTTCCTAAACAATTCAAGTGCAACTTGGACAGTTGGATGGGCAACAGAAAATTCATCCCTGGTTTGGCACTTATGTCTCCAATGGACAGAGGCAGTCTGTGTAAATGGTTCATCTCCCAGACCCTGCTTACACTTATCAAGGGTACCAGAACCTGTCAGAGATTTGGGATGCATGACTATACTTAAAAAGGCCCTTGTGGTCATTAGCCTAGTAAATACCTATGAACCTGTGAAACTGTGGAAGAAGAAAGTCTTGAGGAAAGCACCTGAGTGAGAATATAATCAAAGAGGCTGATTACACTGTGCCTTAGTGTGACAGCCCCCTATGCTCAAATAGACAGGTGCATGTGAGGCACATTTTCAAGACCTCTGGTGTGACCCCCTCAGAAGGCTCCTTGCCATTGGTTGGGCCTTGGATTCGTCACCCATTATTATCACTGCAGGAGAGGGTGGCAATCCTATTCTGTTTGTACAGGAAGTTGGAGACTGGCTCAACATTACAGTTGTCTACCTGGGTACAGAGACCTACAAGATAGACCACACTTCCAAGTCAAAGGTCCAAGACCTTTAAGCTTACATGGTCATCTTGGCAGGCCGGACTGAGTGGACCTCCCCCCACCCCACCCCCAGCATCTAGGCTCACTCACAGGATCTCTTCAGGCTCTGTCAAGATTTTATGGATTTTCTAAAATGCAAACAGCTAGCCTCTGAAGCAGTACAGCATGAATGGTGTCTTCTGCTATAATAAGATGGAAGCTTTCTCCCTAGAGGGAGAAAGAGAATATGATGCATCAGACTGAGATTTGGAAGAATTCTTTTTTCCTTCTTTCTCTTGTATCATACCTACAGACTAACACTGAGAATGCCTACTCTTCAGCCTGGCCAGTCGAGGATGTCTCCTTTAAAGATACCATTCATAGAACACAGACCTTAAAATGTGTAGCAAAAGAGGTCTCTCAGGCATATATCAGATACAGAAATGATCTGGCCTCATCAGAAAGAACAATGGCATTATTATTCATTCAAAAAATGAAGTAGTTCAGGAATAAAACCGGTGTGTAAAACCAAATATAAGCACAAACAAAAGAACTGTTGAACACATCAGTAACACAGCCACCTCTTATAAAAATGTGTTGTTTAATATAGGATAAGTGCTTTTATGATATACATAGACTCGCTTCATCAGATCAAGAAAACAAAACATCTAAAACACATTTAAACTCTGATATTTTATCAGATGTGCCAAATCAAAACATACCCTCTGTGATGCAATTACACACCCAATATAAGCATAAAATCAACAAGATTTAAAAGAAACATATAGTATTCATATAAAAATAAAAACAAAAACAAAAAATATGTATCTATACACACAAAATCTAAAACGGCCACTACCTTACACTTGTACTGAATATTGATGGATGAGGGAGCACATCTGTTGCATCAATATTCAGTGCAAGTGTAATGCACTTGCTAAAAGTGATGAAAGAGGGATCATGAGTTTAGATTTTTAGTTATTGATAGGCTTTATACAAACGCTGGACTTGGGGATATCAGAACACAGACAGAAGTAGTGGAATTGCAGTGGATTCTTATAGTGGGTGCAGCAAAGGGGAAAGGATTGAATGATTATTTTCCCCTGAAGCCAGGCCTTAAAACCCGGAGGCTACATAGGTAGCCATGTAAGTTTTGTTTTATGTGTATACATACATATTTTTTTGTTTTTGATTTTATTTTTATATGAATACTATATGTTTCTTTTAAGTCTTGTTGATTATATTGGGTGTGTGATTCATAGAGGGTGTGTTTTGATTTGGCACATCTGATTGGCTATCATAGAGTTTAAATGCATTTTAGATGTTTTGTTTCCTTGATCTGATGAAGCGATAGTCTATGTATATCGTGAAAACGCTTATCCTATATTAAACAACACATTTTTATAAGAGGTGGCTGTGTTATTGGTGTGTTCAACAGTTCTTTTGTTTGTGCATTATTATTCATTCATTTCTTCACTGCTAGAAGTCCTGGATGATGCACTTTAGTGTCTCTCTGAAGCCTGACCCTCTGACTGCTTTGAGTAAGCTGGGCACTTTTCTATAGAGCCTGTGAATCCCAGAAGCACTTTTGTAAGAAAGCATTGCCGAACCAACAGTGGTGTACATGGATTCCAGCAGGCGATCAAATGTGGCTACATCTAGGAATCACATTCCTAATGATTGCGGAGAGTAGAGTACTTGACAGTTTTGGGGGGAAGAGATCTACACCTTGGCTTCTCTGGCTGTTGAGGCCCTTGGCTCACAGTCTGTTATAAGTTCCAGGAATCCATCCTTGTCCAGTTAAGACAGAAGACAGAGAGGACAGAAGATAAGGACCTGAAAACATACTTAAGTTTACTCACTCTTAATTCTTAGGTTGACAGTTGCTCCATTAAATTAATTTGATTCATCCTGCAAGGCAGCTGTCTCAGGGTCAGTGTTAAGAGGCATACCTGGCTGCGAGGACTCAGCCCTTGCCAAAGTACATGAAGGGTGGGTCTCCTTGATGTCCTACTAGATGAGGAATTTCTGTTTGGATCCCCAGCAGAGTAGGCGTTTACCTAATTTCCCCATTTTCTCCAGTTTCTTAATCAGTTAAAAACTATTTTATTCTCCAACTCCAAGAAATGTCAGAAATTACCAAATTAAAGGCTGTCTCTCCAGCCTAAAGAGAAGGCTAAACCACAAAAGAGAATGAAAAGACAGTATATAAAAATGGCAAACTGCCCAATAGTGAGAGCCTGGACCTCTTCAGCACTGTCATAACCTGAGAGAACACCTAAAACTGAGCAAAACTCGCCCATCTACCCACCTCCAAAACCCTACCCAACCCACTTCTCCCTCTGTCCCCACTCCCACATTCCTGATTCCCCAAAGGATAGGAGGCAGGCTGGTTTTCTTTGTGAAACAGTTTGAGGGCATGAGACAGGACAGGGCAGTTGGGTTTTGCAGACAATAAAGCATGGTTGCGGGTTACGTTTTTGGAAGAGAAAAATTAGAAGTGTTCCCAAGATTAAATCTTATGCCTTCATAGACTGAAAGTTTACTATGACCAGGAGTCCTAGAGAAAGCTTCAGAAAAAGAAAAGGGGTCAGATTGTACTCTGGAATTATTTTTAATCCCAAGAAACGAACTTGGGAGGCCCATTTTGGATCTCTTCAGACTGGAAAAGTTCCTAAGGGTCCCAGTGTTCAAAATGCTGTTCTTGCATAGATTTCTGCCCTTGCTCCTTCCACAGGCCTATATGAAGTACTTGGATTTAAAGGACACCTGTCCACACTTCCATACAAGTTTGAAGCAGAGGATTGAATTTACTAATCCACCTCTGTGGCTGTTGGCTCGTCTACTCCAAGGGTGTTGCCTGACTGATGTAATTGCTTTTGCAGGACATAGGACACTCAAATTTGTCCATATCCGTATGACTACCTCATCCAGTCTAAGTCCCTGGATGAGGTTTAGAGGGGTGCACAAACCACAGTCCACTATTTCCAGTCCTTGGGATGCCTGTACGTTTTCTGAAGTTCCACCTTTCACCACAAGAAGAATTTTAATTTCTGGGAGTATTGTTAGATAATAGAGAAGCAGAAAGCATTCCTCTCAATGGATAAGATTCTTTTTCTGCCACAGTATTTCAGAAAACTTGTCAACTTAAGTTAGATTCCAGCCAGAGAGTTCCTTGAAGTCATAGGATACATATCCCAGCCAGAGAGTTCCTTGAAGTCATAGGGTACATATCATCTTGCATTTGTGCATTGTCCATTGATGGCCTGTTTAGAAAGATTCTCTTTGAAGAAATTGCATTACCTGAGAAACAGATGTAGCCAGCATGCCCAGTCATTTCAGTGTCCCATCCCACTGGTACCCTAAATCGAGAAAGGACTCTCAAGGTGAAGAAGGCACCAGTGGCACAGAAGGATAAAGTCCGGACTATGGACGAAATGGCATAAGTTTTAATAATCATCGCCATTCTCTCCTCTATAGCAAAATGTCTGGAAAAATGCATCCACACCCAGCTACTTAACCATTTCCTAAAAAACAACCTGATATCCCCTACACAACATGGTTTCTCACCCAAACATAGTACATCTAGTGCTCTCATTAGTTTCATTAATACCATCAACCAACACAGGAATAATGACTTACTCACCTCCTCCATATTCCTCGACCTGTCCAAGGCCTTTGATATAGTCTGACATCAAAAACTCCTCAATGAACTAGCATTCCTTAACTTTTCTCATTCTACCCTTACCTGGTTTATTAGTTATCTAACCAAACAGCACCAGTCAGCTAAATGACAAAAGGATCTCTTGCCTCCTTTACCTGTCTCTACTGGTGTATCAGAAGGGTCTATTCTTGGTCCACTACTTTTCACCATTTTCACAAAACGTCTCAGCATTACTACTCCGTATGCTTCAATAGTTCAATATGCTGATGACTCTGCTCTCATACACACTGCTCTTTCCCTGTCTACTACTATTAACAAAACTCAACAATCCTTTCTGGATATAGAGAAGTTTCTTTCCAACTCCCAACTGATTCGCAACCCATCTAAAACAAAACTTATGCTCTTCTCCAGTAGCAAAAACTATTGACCCTACTGCCCTCTCCATCTGTTCTTCAAACAAGACCATCTTCGAACCTGTAGACCAAACAAATCTACTAGGGGTCACCATAGACAATGATCTCAAATTTGATAAACACCTAGCCCCACTTATCAAGAAAGTCCATTTCAAGCTAGGTTCCGTATATAGAATAAAACCATTTTAACTGATTCCACCAGACATGCCATCCATAGAACTCCCCTTCTATCCACCCTCTTATATGCCTCCCCTATTTTCACAAGCCTAAGAAAATGTGACCTAAACAAACTAGAATCTTCCTATCATAAAATAGCCAAATTTAATACCAACTAGCCCACTTGAATGCATCACTTCACCAACTTAACTGTCTGGAACTTCTCAACCTTTTAACCTTCAATCAACTACTTCTTACCCACCCTATACTTTATCACCCAAATAATTATCCATCCACTAGCAAGCTAGTACTATCCTACTCCAGTAGCAGAACATTAAGATCATTTAATAAATTACTTCTGAAAGTCAGTAAGCCAAACAACTGCTACAGAGATTCCCTATACCCATACAAGATAGCCAAAGCCTGGAACGACATACCTCAAAGCATACTCAGTACCAGCAGCACTAACAATTTCAAACAACTATTGAGGGAAGTAATAATTCCTGGCTTTGTTCCTGCACTAATCCTGCCTAGCTGGCATATAGGCATATTTTCTCTTCCTTTCTGTCATTTAAATCACCTATTACTCCTCACTTCCTACTCTCCTCCCATTTCCATTCTGTCATCTGGTCTCTACTTTACCTCCTTGGCAACAACTTAGATTCTTTAACTTTACTTATTTTTGTTTATTATTGCAAATCCTTGTCAAATATAATCTGTATTCCTTATCCATATTTTCTACACTATGTACCCCTTATTAATCTCACAATTGATATTCTAATGATAGAACTACAGTCACTGTGTATCTTATGTATTTTGAACTGTTAAATTGTTGTGCTTTATGGAGCCAAATGTTTAGGTATAAGTATTTTTTGAATTGTTACATTGTTTGTAATTTATGGAGCTTTTCTCCCTGGGCCTCTGATGAAAACTGGCTATTTTTATGCCCAGTCAGACTTTCTTGGTTAACAAATGGAAATTAAATAAATAAACAAACAAGCACATATTGGCTGGGATGCTTGACAGCCTATGTGGAGAGGATGAACATACCTTTCTTGGGGGCCAGGAATGATGTTTCCCACATGTTGTACCCTGCTCCTGTAATTTCAGAGCTTTCACTTGATACCAGAGGTTAATCATGATGTAGTATGTCAGTGCAGTGGAAGATATTGGTGTGATAGTCAAAGCCAGGGGGCAGTAGCCCTTGGAGCATATGGGGGAGCATGCATGTGTACATATAGGGGCATAGGCCGTCCTTGAGATGATGTAAGTGCTCACATCTCCACCAGAAGAGGGTTTAGCTGATAAGTAAAAATACTGTCATTTGCTTGGGTGTCATTAAGAACACAAAGCACCATTATGGCTGCTTGGACGATTCCTCTCCAACACATGCACAGCAGTCTGATCCGTGAAGGTCTTGATGGTCGGATGGCATGGAGCAAAAACCATACCAAGAAAAACAAGAACTCTAATGATGAATAGAAAAGTCCTTCAAGCTGAACCCATGTCTTCATTCAATTTTAGGGGCCTATTAGTTTGTGAGAGCTCGGGTGACTTGAGACAGGTCATTCAGAAAGAAACTCAACGTAAAAGAAAAGATTACAGTGGATCTACCGATCAATGCATTCAATCCTTTTTGCCCACTGGGGAAAATTGCATATCCAAACAGACCACAGACATGCGTATTGTGCTGTACATTGTAACCCAAGAGAATGCATTGATAGAACAGCTGAGCCCTCTTTACCCCAGTACAGTAACTAAGGAGTCTTAATCCTCACCACTATCTCCGTTAATGAAGTGTCACTAAAAGCATGGACAGAAGTGTACAATTTCCCCTAAGAGTACACTGGGAACAGGTTCCAAAACCTGGGACTGGACTATATGCTTTACCCCAGGACCCCAAATGAGTCTCCACACTAACTACTGCAGAATACTATCTCCCAGTTCTAGGTATCTGACATACTCTTAAATGTCTGATATTCACACATACACACACCATTGGGAAAGACTGACACAGATTTACCTGCTGTGTGGTGTTTGTCTTTCGGCTTTTCCCGGTTAGGGGTCGCCACAGCGGAACTCTTGTCCACTAATGATTGGCAGTAGATTTTCATGAACGCCGAGGTGCCAGCTCGACGTCCAACCTTCAACGAAGGCATGCCCATTTACGCATGTCTTTCAAACGCCCACGCAACCGCGGGGAGGAAATGCAGATTCCACACAGAAGGCACTCCCCGCACTCCAGCCAAGAATCGAACGGGAGAACCTCTTGCTGTGAGGCAACAATGCTACTGCTGTACCACCACGGATTGTATTTGCCCAAATTACAAAGTAATGGCTACCACCAGTCAAATACCACAATAACCTTCAAAAGGGGTGTTTAATTCCATTGGTTAAAATAAGTATTGAAACAATGGTAGCATGTATCCCAAGGAGTAAGGCTTTTCGGAGTGGCTCTGGTGTTAATTACAATAAACATAAACTCTCTCGAGTTATTAAAAATGTTCACTAAATAATCAGCCACAATGAGAGATGGTAAAACATTTAGTAATAAATAAGGATTTAAAACATGTAAGTACTGAATAACTGATTCCAATAAACAGAATTTCACATACAGGAAATACTATTGGCTAGATCTCACATAGTTTTTAGAAAACTTTTAACTAACTAGATGTAGTTCTCTGACCATTTGAAGATTAACTGTCTCTATTTAATCTAAATAACTCAGCAAGGCAAGATTATATTCATACTTCTGCAATACAAGATGAGGAATTATGTCCGCAATTCAGGCTGTTGTCTGTCCTCAACAAATGAACAACTACTCTTGAAACAACTGGACTACTACTGCTGAACAGCTCTGGAAACAAAACTGAACAACTGATTCAGAACCTGCTTTTATAGATTTTTATTGTTTTTACGTAACAGGAAGGTGCAATGAGAATTCTACTCTGTCATATCAGACTTTGAAAAGTAAACAAACAGCTGCAGTGAAGATTCTATTTGTCCAGCTCTGGCGCACAATGATATCACATCTAGGTCAGCTGGCTTTGGCATAGCATACATTCATAATTTTTAAAAAAAAAAAAACATGTACGTTTGGTCAGCCAGAATAACACTGACATCCAAACATCTTGCATAAATCAGAGTGATAATCAAAAGACATAAACTTATTTACAGAATTATAGCTAGTCATGCTGGCATATGTAACACAGAATAATTTACAGTTATTTACAATTATATACAAAACTTCAGCCAGTCATGCTAGCACAGTTAAAAATATCTAATATCCTCACACAAAGCACAAGTGGATCACAACAAAAGGATGTAGAAGAGAGGCATGTTATTGGATGTAGTTTTACATGTGTGGAGTACCAAACCATTTTACTATTTCAGAAAAACAGGCAGTAGCAAATATTGCACCAGGATACCAATGATAGCGGCATGGACATACTTCTCTAACATGGACAGATTTGTTTCTCTATGTTTTTCCTCTGATATGTTTCATCTGCAGGGTATTACAGAAGACAAACGTGGACAGACCAGAAATGTTACTGATATAACACTGTTTTGGCACAGCCAGCATTTTTTTCTGCCCTGCTGGATCTGGTTAAGAGATGAACTAGATGTTCATCGTGTTTCACTGTTGCAGTCATTACTCTTGGGTTATCCCGCTGGTAGGCTACCCTCAGTCGGCCAGAATTCCAAAGTCTAGGTCCGGCGTCGGTTGCTGTTGCCTCTTCCCTGACGTCAGTGTGCCAGGGGTATAAAAGATGCAGCCGACGCCATTTTCTTCAGTCTTTCTTGCCGCGCGGTGCCCGAAGCAAAAGCAGTTTGCAAGTGCTGGTCGGCCAACTCCTGAGATTTTCAAATCTGAATTTCAGAACCAAAGTCTTCATTAAAGCTAAGTACCCCGTTGGTGAAACTTTTCTTGCTCCAGACCGATGTCAGAAAAAGTTAATAATTGTATTTCTTGTGGGAAGCAAGTAACTCATAAGGATTTTCGCTCTTACTGTATTCCTTGCCTAGGCCCTGATCACAACGTTGCTAGTTGTCGGTTTTGTGCTAGATTTAACCAACGCACTATCAAGCGTCGGTTCGATTTTGCATTTCATTACTTTGGCAGGTGATTTAATTATATAATGCCGTTGGACCAGCCGACAACCGGAGTTTACAAAAAACGCAAGGACAAGGAAAAGGATAGGCATCCGAGGTCCAAACCCGACGACGAAGCCTCTGCTAGGCCATTCACCGGTTCTCATTGAGGTGCTTTCGCAGCCCCTGGCGCCCACTACCTCAGAGCCACAGGCCACTTCTGACTCCCACGTGGAGCCGACTGGGCCTCTGGAAACTCAAGGTATTGGACACTTGGAAATCATTCCCTCAGATGGGTCCGGAGCTGCTGAGCAGGCATCGGCTTCTGAGGGTGTCTTCAGACCTACACAATTATATATTAAGCCATCTTCAGCTTCAAAGACAAAGACTAAAGCAGCTCTAAAGACAAAGAAACAAGTACAGCATTCTCCTTCTCAGACATCCATGCCTAAAAACAGATGCTCAAAATGGCCGAAGACCTAATTAGTTTGATCAGGGTCTCCCATCCCCCTCCTGATAAGAGGCCTAGGCAAGAGACAGAGTATGATTCTTCTGATCAGGTTTCTGTTCCCTCTGATTCCTCTTCTGAACAGGATTATTCCATGCTTCCCTATGAGGATTCTGATGCTTAAGAATCCATTCCTTCAGCCTCTCCTCCTGAGGATTATTCTTTTGGGGAAACCCTGCATACCATGAGGGAACATTTCCACTGGGAGAGCCAAGATTATTCTGAATCTAAGAAATGGCTCAGAGACTTTCTGCTACTTCCTCAGCACACACCTCTTGCTATTTCACCTGTTCTGGACATTGTAGATGATGTATTTTCAGAGTCCGGCCTGTCCCCTGACTCTTTACCCCCTGCACCTGCTAAGCCAGACAGATACTACAGGGTCCTGGATTCTCATAAATTAGTATATAAAAACCCCGCTGCTGACCCAGAAGCTATATCTCAGGGTCCCAAAGGGGTTAAAGCTTCCACTGCAAAAAACCCAGTCCCCTCTGATAGGGATTCTAGGGCTCTAGACAGATGAGGGGGGGGGGAGTCTACACTTCTGCTACCCTGGCTGTAAGGGCTTTAAATTGTCAGTTTCATATGCTTAAATATCAGCAATATTTAATGTCACTGCTTAAACAGAAAATGTTGATAAATACTGAATGTTTAGATAACAAGGAATTGCAGGATTTATTGCATGCAGCTGAACAAGTGGGAAAGCATACTTTGCAATTTGGTTATGATTCACTGGAGACCTCTTGCAGGGCCACTGTTACAGGTTCTGTTATTAGGAGGCATGCTTGGTTAAAGGAACAGAATCTGCCTGATCATGTTAAAGCAAAATTATTAGATGCACCATTACAGCATGATACTTTGTATGGTACTAAAGCAGAAGAGGTGTTGAAAAAAATGGAGGATAAAGCAAAATCCATGCAGACAGTCAAGGATTTCTTACAGGTACAGCCACCCAGGTTTAGCAGGAACTGGCCCTCTAAAAATTGGTCCTTTCCAGTGTCAGACAGACCACAAAGAGGCAGATACATGCATCCCAGAGGCAGATCTCAGCCCCAAGGCTCATACAGGCCTAAACAATGGGGTGCTCCTACCTCCAAAAGCGGAGAAGACAAATCACAACCTTACAAGAAACAGTCCCAATGACTTTCCTCTTCCAGATCCGAGCGCTTTTCTTTTGGCAGCCCCCTTAGGGGGAAAACTAGCACTTTTTCCATCAAATTGGCAAATGGTTACCCAAGACAAATGGGTCCTGAACATAGTGTCCCAAGGCTACAGGTTCCATTTTCACACCCTAGCAAGGTCAAAAGGTATGCCAGACCTGCCACACAATCAGTGGGCAGAGGCACAAAAACAAATTACAGCCCTCATGGACATGAGGGCCATTCAGCAAGTACCACAACAAGAGCAGGGGCAAGGATTTTACTACAGACTCTAGTACCCAAAAAGGACAAAACCTGGAGACCAATACTGGACCTGTCTATACTAAATACATTTCTGGAAGTTCCAAAATTCAAGATGTTGACTCTACAGCAGCTACTGCCCATGCTGGGCAAGAAGGCTTGGCTCGTAACTTTGGACCTAAAAGAGGCATACCTGCATGTCCCAATCAGACAATCTTGCAGAAGATACCTCAGATTCATAGCTGGCTCAATGCATTACCAATTCTCTGCACTGCCCTTTGGCGTATCTACTGCGCCCAGGGTCTTCACAAAATGCCTGGCAGCAGTAATTGCGTTTTGCAGACAAAAAGGAATTCAAATATATCCCTACTTGGACTACTGCCTAATTCAAGCAGAGAACAAAGACATTCTTCTGAAGCATCTGGCATTTGCAAAAAGATTACTAATTGGCCTAGGGTACACAGTAAACGAAAGTAAATCAAAACTAGTGCCCTCTCAAGAGATAATATTCCTGGGTGCAAGCTTAAACACAACTGCCCAGTTGGCTTATCTCACGCCAAGCAAACAAAAGCAACTGACTACTTACTTCAAGAAATTGGCAAGAAAATCCCACTTATCTGCAAGACAAATCCTGCAGGCCTTGGGTTTCATGGCATCTTGCATTCTACTAATTCCATATGCCAGACTGCATATGAGGAAACTACAATGGTATCTAAAAAGTGTTTAGACTCAGCATTGCCACAGCCTGGAGACAGTAATTGCACTCATTCCCTGCCTGCAACAGGAGTTTCGATGGTGGGCAGAAGCCTGTCGCCACAACAAGGGTCTGCCATTCAGATTACACACAGCCAGACAGACACTGACAACGGATGCTTCAGATTATGCCTGGGGGGCCCATATGGCAGGAAAATGTATTCAGGGTACATGGCCTGCAAACCAAATGCATCTTCACATCAATCAAAAAGAGATGCTAGCTGTTCAAAATGCCCTGATAGCTTTCAAGGACCTGCTTCATCCAGGACAGTTACTGATAAAGACAGACAACACTACGGTCATGTGGTACATAAACAAGCAGGGAGGTACACATTCCTACCCCCTCTGCAGACAAACAATGACCTTATGGGACACAGCATTGGCTTTTCAAGTTCACCTGCAAGCACAATTCCTGCCAAGAAAAACAAATACTCTGGCAGACGAACTAAGCAGAAACCTCATGGATCCCCACGAATGGAAACTGGATCCACAAGTCTTCAGCATGATAATAAGGAAATGGGGATGCCCAGACATAGATTTATTTGCCTCCCCTCACAACTGCCAATTGCAGAGATTTTGCACAAGGATTTATCACAAGCAAGCATGGAAAGTGGACGCCCTATCCTTCAGCTGGAAAAATGTAACGGTGTATGCTTTTCCCCCACTGCCTCTCCTTCCCAGGGTACTCCTAAAGGTCAGACAAGAGAAGCCAAAAATGATACTGATTGCACCAGACTGGCCACGCCAGCACTGGTACCCAATCCTAAAGAGCTTGTCTCAAGGTCCAGCATGGATATTGCCTCAAACTTCTCACTTACTGACCCAACAAAACAATCCGATCCTGCACAGCCAACTCAGGACCTTAAATCTGGCAGCAGGGCAGATAATGTAGCCATTCAGAACACTCCTCTTTCAAAAGCTGTTATGGATGTTATCTTGAAGGCCAGGAGGCCCAGTACCAGAAAATCTTATGCAGAAAAATGGAAGAGATTCTGTGCTTGGAACCAGGAACAGGGCAGTGACACGTGTGTACCAAATATCCCTCAGATTTTACAATACTGAGATGCTGAACAAAAGCCTTTCTTTCTCATCAATTAAGATTCATGCCTCTGCCATTTCAGCCCATTGCAATACGGAACCACCTATTCTTTTCTCATCCTTTAATAAGGCAGTACCTCAGAGGGGCCAAAAACATTAGACCTCCAAGGAGAGCACCAATTCTGGCCTGAAACCTCAATTATGTTTTGGGAAAACTCACACTGCCTCCTTTCGAGCCAGCATCAACAGCAGATATAAAATTCTTATCCTGGAAAACAGCTCTGCTCCTAGCAATAATCTCTGCAAGGCGAGTCTTGGAGTTACAAGCACTCATGGCTGTGAAACCTTTCATCATTTTTCATCCAGACAGGGTTTCTGTGAGGACAAATCCTGCATTTTATACCTAAGGTGGTGTCCAGTGTGGCCCTTCAAACCATTCACTTGCCTAAATTTTATGCTAATCCACAGAACAAGGGTGAGAAAATTCTGCATTCTTTAGACATACACAGGCAGTTATGCTTCTACTTGGACAAAACTAAAGCGTTCAGAAAGACTGAGCAACTTCTAGTGTCATATGCTGCAGGATCACAAGGAAAGGCTATCTCAAAACAGACTATTTCTAAATGGATAGGCCATTGCATCCATTTCTGCTATTTTCAACATGGCAAATCAGTGCCTAAGGGCATTAGGCCTCATTCCACCAGAGCAGCAGCCACTTCAGCAGCCTTCCTCAGAGGAGTACCAACCAAAGATATCTTGGAGGCTGCAACTTGGAGTTCAGTGCACACCTTCACAAAGCACTACCACTTACCTCTTTACTCTAAGTCCAGAGCAGGCTTCGCCACTGCAGTTCTGCAGGGCCTCATAGCCTCTCCTAACCCTATTTAGCCCAGCCGCCCTTCCTCAGCTTTGGGATTCAACCCAAGAGTAATGACTGCAACAGTGAAACACGATGAACATAGTACAGTTGTGTACCTACCATAAATGTAGATGTTCGTGTGTATTCACTGTTGCAGTCCGGGTTACCCACCCACCATCCCCCTTTTCTTTGCTGGGACTTATCTGCACTTCTCTATCCTATACAACCTATTTGGTGTATTTGCTTGTAGATGAAGGAAATGTTATTTTTGTGGATGCATTTTTATTGGCATATTTTTCAGCCTACCAATTTGGGGGTACCTGACATCTTGGGCAAGAAAAACTGAAGAAAATGGCGTCGGCTGCATCTTTTATACCCCTGGCGCACTGACGTCAGGGAAGAGGCGACAGCAACCGACGCCGGACCTAGACTTTGGAATTCTGGCCAACTGAGGGTAGCCTGCCAGCAGGATAACTCCAGAGTAATGACTGCAACAGTGAATACACTCAACATCTAAATTTATGGTAGGTACACAACTGTACTTTCTGTTGCCTCATCACATGGACCTTTTTGACACAGAGCAAATGGTTTGTGATTCACTCCAATTTACAGACACACAAGGCTAACTGTGTGGATGATCTAGCACTCATCCCTGTTCGACACGTGTTTTCTAAGGGCATACTAGAAGTTTTGAGGGTGGAAAAGAAACAATACCCAACAAAAGCTTATGTAGTAAAGTGGAAAATGTTCTTCCACTGGTGAGGTAACAGAAAACCGGACCCAGACTCAACACAGGTGTCTGGCATATGCCTGTCATTTAGACTTGTCCAAAACAAGTCTTTCTTACGCTTCTGTAAAGTTACATGCCTTAGCCATTTCTGCATGTCTGTTTCTAGACCCCCCCCCCAATCCATAAGGTGATTCTGCACTTGAGACCACAGTTTGCACTAAGGGACCTTGATTTTGTATTAGAAAAATCATACACCCTGTACTTAAAACATTTTTTTGTCTTGGAAGACTGCTTTTCTTGAATGTAGCCTTCACTTTCGCTAGGCATATTTCTGAATTACAGACTCTCATGAGTTGAGAGCCCTTCTTGGTATTCCATAACTACTGAGTCATGTTTTGAACTAACCAATCTTTCATGCCTAAAAGAGTTGGAGCTTTCTTAGAACCAGATTGTAGTCCTTTCTATATTCTTTTTTTCTTCTGAAAACAAAGGTGAAGAAGAATTTTTGTCTTCCCTAGATTTTGATATACAACCGAGATACTGCAGCCTAGAATGAACAAAGCACTCCAGGATGTCTGATCACCTTTTTATTGTCTTTGTTAAAGGAGGGGAGGGAAAGCTGATTAAAAGCAAACAATTTTAAAATGGACCACTTATTCCATTGCTTTTTGATACTTTCTTAGTGACGAGCCTTTCACTGCTAATTCTAGAATGGCTACGGTTAGTAGCACTGCCTTCCTAAGAGGGAAAACTGCTCAATCCATCTTGAAAGCAACTGATCTTCAGTGACCACTTTTGCTAAGCATTACAACCAAGTTAGTGTTTCCAGGACCAGTGCAGGTTTAGCAGGGGCCATCCTGCATGCCTCCTTCAGCACGCAGTCCACCTTCTGGTCTGTAATTGTAAGTCTTCCCATGAGTCAGTTCTGCATCGGTAAATTGCAGAGAACTTGGTATAGTTATGTAAAAGTATGACAAGTTCCTAAAAATAAGTGTTTTCATTGTTGTAGTACAAGACTTTCCCTCCTTCTGTGTTATTGGGATACCTGTGAGTTAGGGTGGGTACCTAGACTGGCCTTTCTCACCTTTCCTGCTTGCCCTGAAATTGTGTCGAAATATACAAGCTGAGAAAGAAACACCAAAACTGAAACTTCAAGAGGCCAGTAAAAGAGGCAGGAATTGTGCACAGTCTTGTGCTCACAACAGTGAAGCAGCCTGGAACCTGCAACAAATGAAATCTGAAAACATAAATGAAAGTGAACGGTTGACGTTGATTGGTGGGGAGCTCTCAGAGATTATGGTTTAAAATACAGAAGAATAATAGGAATGGTGTAAGCACACTTTAAGTTAGCAGATTCCAATTCTGGAATACATATGCAAAAAGAAATATTTTGATTGTGATACAGAAAGAAAAACTACTGTTAAGTAGCAAAATAGATGACCAGTATGTTGCTAAGTTGATCCAACAAAATTAGTCTTATTTTTAAAGGAAAACTCAGTAACTGTGCCAGTGACTGACGAGCAACTTTTGGAACAAAGAGGTGTTTCAAACAGCCTGAGGTCATAAGAAACCATAGCTAAACATGCCGGTACTAAGCACTAAATGAAAAAATCTAAAACTGGGAATAATGGTCCTTAAGGTCCGTGTAGCAGGACTGAATAGACAGATGGTTGATCGGAAATGTAGTGAATTGGAGATGGGAGAAACAAAATATCTGACTGAAGATTCCAATCTAATTAAAGTTATGACTAATGACTGTGACTATGCACACACAATGAGATTGGTGTTGCATTGAATAAGGCTTTAGGTGCAACCTATAAGGAACTAACAGAGCAGCAAAAGTGTCCTGCTTTAGCATGTGAAGAGCAGTCTAAATCCCTTAAACAACAGAATGAATCAACATGAACTTAAGAATTGGGGTTTGAGCCCAAGCATGAGTGGACAGGAAAGCAAACTATAAAACATTATAGAGAAATTTAAGCTAAAAAGGAGGAGTTATGCTCCTTATGGTGCAGATAAAGCCCTAACTACACCCCAGGCAACTCCTGTTCGACTAGCAGCATAGACACTTTAGGGACCAGGTGGTGGAGAATTGGGGTGAGCTTCTGATGACTTGTTTGCCCATCCTAGAGGAAGCAAGGCAGCTTAGCTTCTTGCATTGGAAGATGACACTGCATTAAAAGCCAACAGACTGTACTATACAAGTGGAGTGCCACTTGAACTATAGATTGCTCATGAGTGGAAGCCTGCATGCACCTCCCAAGGCAGTTATAGTGGAGCTTGCATTTGCTGAGGCAGGAGTTACAGATAGGGACAGTCTGCAGGATCTGTAGACTGCTCTCCTCCCTAACACCAAACTGTCTCCATCTGGAAACAGATAGGCCATTGGGCTCTTGCCCCAACAGAGGAATGAACTGATAATTAAAAGGAGGTATTTCAATGTTTATTTCAGTACCAAATGGAAGGCAAAGCACCCTAGCGAGAACAACCAAACTGATCAGCCTAGAGAGAGCTATTGGCACTTATAATCAGTTGGGTGACCATGATAATTTGTTTGTTCCCATGTCTGGCATATTACAAGACGGTACCCAGTCTGAAATGCTAAAAAACATATACCAAGGAATACGTGGGCCAGCTAAGATGGGTTAGTTTTGGCCTTGGATGTTCATCTTACAGATCTTAGCTGAAAGGGGGGAATTTATGTGGTATAGTGTTCCCTTAGTGACTGTTGTGTGAAGCAACAGTTTTGGGTAGTCTGGGATAAGTACCCATACCTTTTCTGAATAAAAGAGGCTGCATTCTACTTTTTAAAACAGAGGGACAGAGAGAGAGAGAGATATGTGGGCCCCTCTGGCAGGGAAATGCTGTGGGGAGATACACAGGCATGGACCACTAGAGCATGTGGACTTGAGCACCAGAGATGTTTGTCATTTAAGTGGGAGAGGAATTGACCTGCAAGTTAGCCGAGTTGAATTTTGAATAATTTACTTGGTCCGAATTGTGAGACCCATGCATTGTATGCTTTAAATTACACCAGATTAGACATTATACATGATAACTGTGTCTCTATTACCTGCAAATCAGTTGCACTCTAACCACACACTGAGTTTTCAGAGTGTTTACTGATATTTGTGTTGTGTGTGCTTATATGTATACATATAGACACACACTCATACTTTCATACATGTAATTGTGTGTGTATTTTAATCAGTCCACAGGAAATGGATTACACATGGCTGTCTTCCCCATCTGCCCTTTTCTTTAATCTAGATTTTTCTGCAAGTCTGTCATCTCAGTCAGGGTCATCAGAGAGAAAATGTGAACATTCTACTGGCTTGGCTGTTCTCTGAACCAAAGTCACTTTAATCAGATGTGTCTCAAAAATGCACAAAACTCCCTAATATCGTTACTGGAAATTAGAGATTATACCGTACTGGTAAAGAAATTTCATATCACTAGAATTCCTTGCCTCCTGCAAAGAACCCACATTCCTTTTACAGTGTGTATCTTAAATAAATTGTATATGTATGTATTATATATACTATGTCATATCTCTCAACTTTACAGATTTTTGTTGAATGTCCAGATTTTCACATAATATTTTTGGTCTGTTCCTGATAAAATTTGTGGTTTTCTGAGAAATCACCAAGGACTGTAATCACTAAATAATGACATACATTTCAGTTTCAGAATTCATATGTTTCAGAAGATTCATGCTAAGTCGTCCTATTATTCTATCAAGTTTATAAAAGCAATACTTAAAATCTGCCCCCCCCCATTATTTTCGGCTTTGGCCAGTTTTCTTGTGCTAGGAAGTTGAGAGGTATTATATAGGTTTAACATTTAAATTTAGCGTAAATGCCAAGATTCTTATGTGATGTGATTGATGAACCTCCTTGGTTGATGAATAAAAACTAACAAAATTATTCAGTTGATAAAAGTCAGAAAACTTTTGCTAAGGAAAACTTAAATCTTTGTTTTATTTACAAGGATAAATTGCCCCATACCACTATTCTTAGGACTGTCTTTCCTAGTAATCAAGTAACTTACTATAAATTCATTCTGCCCATTGCTACTAAAGAAAAGACACAGTGATATTTGTAAATCCCATCCATGCTGGATGAGAGGAAATCACGAAGAACGTTAATCCAGGTAGCCATCAGATTTTGTATTTTTGTAGCCTAACACCTCCCCTGGTGGCTGATGCTTACTGTCAAAATGTGAGGTCTTTCCACTTGTTCCCTTTTATGTGCTTCTAGTCCTTTACATCATGATGAATGGAAATGTTACTCCACAAACAGGGGGGATACCATAAAATATCTTACGAGAGATTTTTATATTAATACCTAGCAATATACAAAGTATACATCGCTTTACACTCACCTTCTTAGCAGGCTTAATTGTACAATTTTTAATTGTCTTTTTTTTTTCTTGCACGGGTGTTGCTCTTGCAGACTTCTTTTCAAAATGTTTATCACTTGTTTTTCTGAGTTGTTTACATAATCTAAAAGAACAGTCTTAGGCAAATTAAAATTAGTTATTTAGTGCCCCTGAGATGCTACCATCGAAATGTAGTTTGTACATCATGGTTTACATGGTATATACTTAGCTGCACCCTTGATAACATTAAGAAAGTTTGACATTGGTTTGTGTGTTTTTCCAGCAAAAAAAAATATATACTTCATTGTCTGAGCCATTTCAGTAGTGATGTTATCCCCAATTAACACATAATGCCATATTTCATCATGATGTAGTCAGAGAAGTATTTTTGTTAATTTGAATTGGTGCTTTAGTGGGAAGAATGGAAAAGAGACCATTGCAATTTCAAGACAAAGTGTCACTGTACATGTTTAGCACACAGGTTTCATAGCAAAAATTTAACTAGTAATACTGGCAAAATGTTTTGGAACCAGAATATTAAGACTTAACTGGCCAAAGCCTGTGCATCAGGTCATAATTTGACTTGCTGTAGGAATGATGGTGTAGAACGACATGCAAACTTTTAGGGTAATTTTAGATGATGTAATGGAAGAAACAAACAAGATGTGTTCAAGAAAAGTGCCACTGTACACAATCAATGCAGTATATTTCCATGGAAAGCTTTTTACTTTGTCTTTCTTTAACAAGTAAGAGAAGACATGCTTAAGAAGCAAAATGTTAAGTTTGTTATTAGTTAAAACGTTTAATTACTGCTAGCACTGTTTGCTTATTCAGCTAGCAATGTAAATAGTGTTTTTTTTTTTTTTTTTAAAGCAGTGAAGAGATTTATTAAGTATTGCACCTGCTGTTCACGGACTTTCTTTTTCAGCCTATAATGTGGTTTCTTGAGGTCCACTAAACTGCTGCTGATGTGTCATCAGAGCAGGGGCTGGTAAAGCATGATAACATTTCTGCTGAGTTAGCAGAGCTGAATCATTGCTATAGAAGGGCCAAGTGTGCAAGCTGATTAGCCTTTAAAACCTTCTGTGTTCACTAGGTACACAGAGCAGTAGGAATGCATCCTGCTTTTCCATACTTGTCTGTAAATTCAAAGGGAGTTAAGTCATTGTAATACTGGCCTTTGTGTTGGCAGATCAAGCCCTGTGATTAGTGCCTGAGGGAAACCCGTCTTTCCCATACCTGTGCATGTGAGTCATATCTGTGGCTGGTAAGACGGTGGAGGTTACAGAGCAGAAGTGAAGGTGGTAGGAGTTTACTGGGCTTCATAGAGAGCTGTGCCATGTATGAGCAAGGTAGGACAAGGAGAACTATTATGGGGTATGAGTCTTTTGGCTGTGTCACTCAGGGTCCTGTAAATATTTAGAATACTGAAAAGCCATTGATACTCTTAAGTATCTTATTGTTTCAGCATTGACCCATGGAGTTCTTGCTCTGAGGTTAGTACCCTGTTTTTTAAGTGTCTTATCATTTCCTTAGTGCTTGTTAATGTAGATATCCTTGCATAAAATTAACTGGTTTTGTTGTGGGAAGCAAATTCTGCAGAGATTTTCACAGCTTTTGTTCCCAGTGTGTGTAGTTTAACTCTAGGACTATCAAATGTAGAGCTGTTTCCTTAGAGAAGTATTTGCAGCAGAAATCATGAGGTTAGCCTAGGCTTTCAGTCTTGTCTGCTGGTCCAGCTTCAGACCTCCCAAAGAAAAGAGGTGCACCTTAGGGAGAAGTATTCAGTAGGCTGATGACCACCACATAATTTTGTATTGGACAGCTCCGTTTGGCTTGAAGTTGTTTATTTACTGAGATACTTTTGCAGTCCCAATATCTGACAACTGATGTGTCTGAGGCCTCTGGCACGACCCCTCTGGGCGTCGTATCTCCACTGGCACTTGCAGATCCTCTCGAGCAGAAGCCACCTTGTTGATCAGACTCAGAACTTCTTACAGGCCCTGGCCTTCAATACAGGAGTGTTGGTAAATGAGGGTGTGTGTGGCATTCTTTACATTTTTGTCAGAAAAGGTTGAATGGGAC
This sequence comes from Protopterus annectens, assembly GCF_019279795.1. NCBI lineage: Eukaryota > Metazoa > Chordata > Ceratodontiformes > Protopteridae > Protopterus > Protopterus annectens. The sequence goes on from NC_056739.1 coordinate 965,836,122, forward strand.
CAGATTAAGCTCATGGTTGCCCACTGAGCTGAAGCCTTCAAGACCTGAGCCACCATAACCCAAAGTGACAATTGGTTGGTTTGTTCAGCTACATCATTCTGGAGGTCGAGCCCAGTACTTCCAGGTCATTTCCCAACACCTTTTCAGACTAGCATAGAATGTTATGGATTTAATAAAATCAAAACAAGCACCTGAAAAAGATCCTGCTTTTAGAAACCACCCCTCTCTCCACTAAGAGGTAAAGTGAGCCTTTTTCCCACGGAAACTCGGATTCTTTTTGACTCTGTGGGAGTGGAGTTGTTATATGTGAGTAATTTCTCGCAAGCCTCTTTTCCTGATTCTGATGACACGTCGTCTGCCTCACCACCTCCAGACTGATCCCTTTGGGCTACTCTTCACAGGATGAAAGAGTCTTTCAGTTGAGTCTAAGGAGTTCTCCCTGGCCCAGATTAGGAGCAAACTTATGAGCCTGCCTGTACCTAGACCCTTAGACATTTCCAGTCCTAGAAATCTTGAATGATGAGTTCCATGCAACATCTATACAGACAGATTCCCAAGCCTCCTGCCTCTAAGACACCAGACAACTTTGGTGGGGTCCATGAATCTTAGAAACACCTCTGTAAGAATGCAGTGGTGACTCTAGCAGTGGTGTCCCTGGATTCCTGTAAGGGATTTGGTTGGGTTGCATCTGGGAATGTTGCACCACATGACAGGGAGAGTAAAATAAAAAATACAGCTCTGCTACCTAGGCAGTTAATGCTCTCAACTACCAGTTTCATATGCTCAAATATCAGAATTCTTTCTTTGAATAGTTGGGTCAAAAGGCAAGGGGTGTACAGGACCAAGAGCCTTAGGAAGGAGATGCTGGACTTGTGCAGCCTTAGTTCACTGGTTACCATGCTGTCCTTGAAGTGTGGCTGTGATGCAGTAGATGGATCATGCAGAGCTGCTGCTGCTGGGTCTGTATATAGGAGACGTGCCTAGCTGAGGGTCCATTCTCCTTTTCAGGCCGTCTGTTCAAAAAGCTGGAGGGGAAGGGGAAACCTGTAGCTTTACAAGATTTTTTCAGTATCTACTACACAGATACATTGGGATATATCCAAGTAAAGGTGGTTTGTTTTTCTCCTAAATAAAAAAGAAAGATCACTAAAAGGAAAGATAGGCAGGTTCCATAAGAAGCGGCAGTCCAACTCCAGAGGTAGACTTGGTGGCAGTCAGGTCTAGGGCACCTTAAGGGAGCAGTTGTGATGCCACAGCACTTCTCTTCCCCCTAAGTAAAATCCTAACCCAGCCCCCTTTCTCTTTTTGCCTTTCAGAGAAAGTTGGAGGTAGATTATTGCAGGACATTTGGATCTTAGAGGTAATAATGTCAGGCTACATTCTGCCTCCAAGTAACAAATGCACCTTATGTTCCAATGGGTGACAACCTTCTGGTACAGCAACAAGATTTTATTCGTGACTTTTTCTAGTTCCAATAAAGGAAAGGTCTTGGAGGCTCATCCTGAACCTATCAAGACTAAACAAATTCTTAGTCCCAAAGTTCAAAATGCTGTAAGTTCAAAATGCTGTCCTTAAAAAAAAAAAAAAATGTGTTATACCTTCTAAGTGACTTAATGATGACGTTGGATCTGAAAGGTTCTACCTTCAGTATCCCCATAGCTCAGAGAGATCAGCAACAACTAAGATTTCAGGAAGGGGGTTCTCATTTTCAGTTTACATCCTTACCTTTTGGCTTCTCTACTGCACCCAGGGTCTTTACAAAATGCCTGACTCCAGTTTACTTGTTGTAGGAGAAAGGGTATGCACATATAACCACAACCTAGATGATTGTCTGAATTAGGCCTCTTCCCATTTCAGTGTTCAGATGGTAGGTCTTTTCTTAAACCTTCAGTAATCCGAGTTAATTCCATCCAGGTGGGTTACCTTTGCGGGAGCTGTACTGGACACTAAACAGCAAAGGGCTTTTCTTCCTCCATACAGTATCCTGTTTCTTTTTCAGTACTTCATCAAATTTTTGGTTGCTGGGTTACATGGAAACATGCAGTTTTAGTAACTCATATGGCTAGGCTGCTCATGAGTATTCCACTGTTACATGAAGAACAGGTGATGCCAGCATCTCCACTGCACATGCAGACAAGTACTCCCCCCTTCCCTTGCATGAGGAAATGGTTTTCATTGTGGACAGAGAATATCTAAGTGGAAAAGGGCGTCCCCTTCAGAAGGCTGATTGGATGCTAGATACTAACAAACTCCTCCTATACCACTTGGAGAAGCCCATTCAGGAGACCTGAAGGTCCATGAGATTTGGGACAAGCAAATGTGCAGGAGACGCATAAACATAAAAGGAATGACACTAATCTTGACTATAGGGGCTGTCCGACACATGTGTCATTGAAGCCATCTGGTGATCAAAACAGACACCACCCAGGAATTATAGACCCAAATCTTTAATCAATCTGGACATGAAAATTCTGGCCATGGTTCTAGCTAATAGGCTGAAATCCGTTATTTCCCATATCGTCTCTCCTGAGCAATCTGGTTTTATCCCAGGTAGACAAACTAATGATCAGGCTTTACTGATGGAATCCATGATTCATCACTCTAACTTAGCCAAGCACCCCGTATACGCCTTAGCAGTAGATGCATCCAAGGCTTTCGACCGCTTGAGCACAAAATTCTTATTTGCCGTTTTACCTTTCTTTAATATTCCAATCTCATTTATAGACAAAATTAAAACCCTTTACTCAACAGCGTACACCACTTTACATATCAATAAACACTCATCCAACAGAATCAATATGATTAATGGGGTCAGACAGGGCTGCCCTATGGAACCATTATTCTTACTTATTAAACAAGCCACCTTTTTTCATCCCCCTAGTATTTATAACTTAAAGATCCCCTTATCGGCTTACGCAGATTACCTAAATATATATTTCACCCTCCCTGACTCTGACCCAATTAAAATATTATCTGCAATTAATATTTTTTCCAAATTAGCAAACTACAAACTTAATAGGGAAAAATCTCTTATATTCCCCTTGAACATACATTCTAGGTTGCCTAATAGAACTTTAAAATCAGAGTTCAAATTGAAGGAACAGCTCCATTATTTAAGTATACAATTCTCTCAAGGTAACCATAACTACTTTCAGGATAATGTGGTCAGGTACTGGTCAAATATTCAACATGATATCAATAGATGGTCTTAGCTTAAGCTCCCCTTCCTGGCCAGAACCACAGTGATTAAGATGAATATTCTTCCTAGACTGCTTTATCTGTTTCATGCAACCACCAGTATTTTACATAACATTTTTTTTAAAAAATGCTATTTCTTCTATCTCTAAATTCATCTGGGCCCCTGAATCCATCAGGATTAGCTATTCAAAACTTATCTATCCTAAAGAACAGGGAGGTCTGGGTCTACCCGACTTTAAAACCTACTATGAGATAATTAATGCCAGTAGAGTATTAAGGATAGCGTCTTACCATAAAGACAATTTTATGTGGGCCCCGTCATGGGTGATTCTGGGTAACAACTACATTAAATCATTAAAATTTAGTCCTGCAGCACTTCCATTTCTAAATGAAGCAAACATAGGCATTTTGAAACGTACAAAAGGTCTGTTATATAGCATAAAATCCCTTCAGGCCCTGTTCAAAGATTTGAATTTATTTCACTCTTTCATAACACTACAACCACTTCATCTCAACCCCAACCTTAAATTAAATGGGCACATGTTAAACTTTGTGCAATACCCTCTCCTTTTGAATACCTCTATCTCTGACCTCTTCCCCTTTAGACTTCAAACAATTTCTAACCTAAGAATCGGTCTGAACTTGCCCAAGAAGTACCTGATCATTTTACGACAGGTTAGAGAGTTGATACGAAAATACATAGAACACCCCCTGGTCTCAAACGAAGATATTTCAGCATGTAGAACACTAAAGAAACTTCTGCTTAGTGAAAAAAAAGATGACCTCAAATGCATACAAGGTTATCATCTCACTCAGATATCAGAACGAGTTTAATATTTCAAAATTCTGGTTAAAAATTAACCCTTCCATAAACCAAAGCTTAATATCAAAGGCTTTTAAACGAAGCTCTAAAACTATTCCCTTCAATAAGTTGAAATATACTCAGTTGATGATTTTGAACAATGCATATTTTACCCCTGAGGTGCTAAGTAAGTTCTACCCTAATCAATCCCCTAAATGCCAATATTGCTCGATCCAAACTGATGATATCCTTCATTTGTTTTGGAGTTGCAAGTGTTCCTATAAGCTCTGGTGTGCCTTGAGAGTGATACTTGAGAAAATTGGTTATGAAAAATCTACCCTTTCATGGGAATTTACCATTCTGCATATCCCACCTCCGGGTCTATCTGAAAGGAAATGTAAGGTATTGATTCCTATTTTTATGTTCATTAAATATTACATTTCTCTAAATTGGAAAAATAGACAATCCCTCTCTTGGGAGGGCTTTAAACACATAGCTATTAAACACCTAAATACTTGTTTCACAATAGCCAGTTATTAAGGAATTTTGGGATATTCTCTCTGAGCATATACTTAAATGAGTTTTCTTCTTTTCTCTCATCTCTCTTGGTCAGTTTTTCTTTCTCTTCATACTGTAAATAACTTTTATAACAAGTTTCTGGGCATAGTAGATTTTGTATATAGTTTAGTTTCTATGTATTTGTCCTGTATGTTATTTTGTTTTATGGATTTGTAATTTGTTTTGCTTTCTATATATTTTCTTTGTTGTTCACTAATGTCATTTACTGAAAAATTGCAATAAAGAGAATTATATAAAAAAAAAAAACAGACACCACCACAGTCATGCAGTACATAAAAAAACAAGGCAGAGCATGGTCTTACCTTTGCTTCAGGATTGTCTTTCAGGTGTGAAAGATGGCCCAGATTCTGTGGGTGAACTCCATGGCCCAATACATTCCCACACAGGATAGCATTCGCAGACAGACTAAGCAGGTCAGCATCAAACCATAGTGAATGGATGTCAAAAGGGAATTATTCCTGGATCTGATCCACAAGTGTGGTGTGTCAGAAATAGACCATTTTGCATTTTCAGAAAACAGTGTAATTTCTTTTCTACATTTGTTAATTGGGTAAGTCACTGGACACAAGTGTCACTTTTCCTGAGTGACTCTGGAGCAGTGGATGGTAAAATGACATGCTCAGAATCCCACAGTAAGCAAATGGAGGTGGAAGGAATCAAACCCATACTCTTATTCCAGGAAGTGGCTCCTTGACATTTCAGAGCCATAACCCCCTGTGCTTATTGCCAGACGTGTTTTTCACCAGCATCCCAAAGAAGGGCCTCTGGAGATAGCTTCTTCATTTCATGGACTGGTCTGTTTTTAAATATTTTTTGCTCCCCCTCGTGACATCATTAAAGTGGCCTGGCTCCCAGTGCCCCATGTCTACTCTAGGTGTACCAGCTTGACTCAGATCTCCCCATTTTTGCTCCAGTATTGCTGGGACGGTCATGGATCCTGAGAGAGTCCTGGGGGTTTGTCCTTTTCTGCTTCCATTCTTTGGAGGGGGGAGGTTGTTACATGTCCTATCCATTTCCTACCCTGCCTCCCATGCTCATTGGTCTCTATTCAAATGGCAACTTCCCACACTGAACCACACCTTCCCTAAAGGAACATCTTTGACTAACATCCTCCCACATTTTTATGTGTTGCCATAGTGTGCATTAGCAGGATGTATGTTTTTCCATTTGTGGGAATGAGAGAGGAAAAAGATAGTCAAGCTAAGGTAGCAGAAAAGGGAAGGGAACCTGGAAACTTACTGCAGAAGTCTTCATTATAAATCAGCCTATATAGTGAGTACAGGTTTGTTATTTCCATTCTTCCTGTACTCAGTCTTCTGTTGTGTGCTTATCCAGCCTGTCATGTCTTCTGCAGATATCCTTCCTTTCCATTGTGCAGTATTCTTTAGAGATGGGGTATCCTGCTAAGGATAGCCGAACGTCTAGCCAGCATACCAAAGCCTCATCTCCTCCCAGGTGCTATACATCTGACATATGTTCTACGTCCAATTCTAAAAGTACACAAGTGACAGACAAGAACCTAATCCTTAGAACTTCTTTGCCACCAGAATGCTTTTTTATGGATTCGCTCTACAGGTTGTTTTCCAAGTTTGTTCAGCTACCAAGCCGTGATACAAAAGTCCTGCACAGGATTATATGGGACATGACCAAAATCTTGCTGGTGACTCCCTTTTGGCCTAGACAGCATGGGTTCCCCCTTCTCTTCCATATGGCCAGGGGCAATGATCACAAGTTACCTCACAAGATGGATCCAGTCACTCAAGACAAAGGATCTGTCATTCACCCTCAACTTGTCCACCCTTCATGTAACTATTTGAGTTAATAGTCTTTATTCCTTTTAGACACCACTTTTCTGAGGATGTGCTTCAAATTCTGCAGGAGACCAGAAAACCTACTACTAGAAAATCCTGTGTGGCTAAATGGGTGAGATTTTCTGTTTGGTGTCTCAAGCTTGACCTTGGCCCTTTTTTCTGTGGGTATTCCTGCAGTCTTTTTTATTTGTTTGTGTTGCTTATTTCTGGCCTGGCGTATTCATTTATTAAAGTTCATTTGTCAGTCATTTCTTTTGAACTTCTGAGACCAACATCTCTCAACCCATACATCTTCCTGTGAGAATACATTTTGCATACACTTGAAGTACACCAGCAGTTCTTTTTTTATCTTCACAGAACAGCCCCTATTAGAAAAGATGAGCAACTCTTTGTATCCTTCACACAAAATAAATTTGGTAAGAAGGAATGTAAAATGTCTTTGTCTGGATGGTTATCAGACTGCATTTATTTCATCTACAAATCTCAAAATAAAACCTTACTCTGCAAAACCAGAGCTGATTCCACTAGAGTGTGGCAACGTCTGCAGCTCTCTTCTTCAGGTCTCTATCTCTGGATGACATTTGTAAAGCTGCTACATGGTCTTCAACTCGCACATTAATCAAGCTTTATAAATTGAACTGTACATCCAAAGACAGAGTTTCTTTTGGAGTTTCCATCCTGAAGGGTCTCCTGTATTGAGAACCACCCAGGAATCCCCATAGCTGGGGATTCTGATCCATATGTCAGATTGGGCGAACTGAATGAATAGAATACAAAAGTTATGTACTTACCATAATGATAAGTTATCCTAGTCAATCACTACCAATATGTAGGATCTGAAAGACTTTTGTGTTGGACTAAAGGCAGTGCAAGTATGCATACGTTGGGGACTAAACTTGATCTGAGGCACTATGGGAGCTATAAAATCTTGGAAAGCCTCGGGGCTGGAGCACTGAGTGGGCCAGATCGGAATTGAACGGGACTCTTGAGGAGCCATATGTTGTATCGGGTAGACTGGGATGAAAGGATCTATTGTTATGGTAAGCACATAACTTTAATTTTTTGTCATTTGAATTTGAAGGTGTATAGCCAAGGAGACGTACATGGCTTTTAAATGGCTAAAAGGGAAATAATATTCAGGTGAACTAGGATTTAAAGTTCACAAGACACATTTTCTGTACTAAGGTCTTACTGTAATTTGAATGATGGTCACTTTGAGCAAGTAGTAGGAATTTTACTTACGGTAAGCATGATTTCTTCATGTTAAGGTTGCGGTTTTCTACGTAATTTGAGATCTATGCATGCACCAATCTCTCAAGAACATTGGTCATTTGAAGAAATTAAAGATAGGATTGAATTTTCTGAGCTTGTTAGCTTTCCTGCCTTCGTGAAATGGATTACTAGTCATGCTTTTCCAGGGAATGGGTATAGTCTTTATTTAAGAAATAGTTTTGCCATGTTTTTTAGAAGTAAAGTAGACGTATATTGGCAAAAAACAGTCAAATAGGCAATGAAAGAGGGTGGCTGGCAAAATTTTTACAAGAAACTTTGATGGCGTTTAAGGCTAAACTCTGATAAAAAGCTGGGTTAAAATGAGAATTTATCTAGCAGTAGTATTTTGAAGGGTAAGCATGTTCAAATTGTCAGTAAATAATTGATGTTTTTAGATAATATGATTTTTATGTATATGTGTTATGTATAAGAACAATCAGTTCACTGTGTTCATTCTGATGAAGTGTGTACTAGAAAGAGGAAAGAACTAAATAAATAGTGGGTTTATTGGGTGGTAACTGTGATAGCTGTACACTTTGTGCTTTTTTTGATCTAGCTAAGAATTGCTTCTGGTTTACACTGAGAGTAGTTCAGGTTACTGTAGAACTTTGAAGAGTGTTTGCTGTTGGCCAGTGTGCTTGTTTAAAAGTTTTTTCTGCTTTGTCAGTGTTATAAATTGTCTGCATTTGCATGGCCTAGTGCTCATTTGCTAAGGGCTGCTACACATTGATCTTTTAAGCTCTGGATTGTGACCAGTTTTATTGGATTTTGTTACTTTTTACAAGGCCAACTGAAATACCAGCCCTGCACGATCAATGATAATGATAGAGCTCTCTCAACTCAAGACTGGCACAGTCAGTCAGGAGGAAAAGGTAACCACCCACACCACAAATCCAGTCTCACACAGACCTATTGCATCTGCATACCCAACACATAAACACACAAAAACATACTCTGAGGTTCTAAATAAAAATCTGCCTAAACAACAAAGACCTCCTAAGCAGATATCCAAGCAACAGCCACCCCTCAACAATACCCACGAATCACATATCTCACAAAATCAGTGTGCCTCACAGTCACAGCCCTTAAGGCCAAACAACATACCAAATACACTTGTTATAGGGGACTCTATTGTCCGATACACTGACGTCCCGCTCACCAGACTGAACAAGGAGAAGGTCACTGTAAGCTGCCTGTCGGGTGCCAGGATCCTCCACATAACTCGAGCACTCCGTTCACTCCAAAGCAAGTACAAGTTTGACTCCGTCATTGTCCATGCTGGTGTGAATGACCTGAGGTGTACCTCCCTGGACTACATGAAAAGAGACATAGAGGAGCTCTCTGACCATGTAGCCCAGGCTGGTATGACCCTGACCTTGAGTAGCATCTTGCCCTCACCAAGAATGATGCCACAGTATAAAGAAAAAGTGATCAGTTTCAACAATTGGCTAAAGTATTGGTGTCACTCAAAGGGGATCCAGTGTCTGTCTGCCTGGGATGACATGCTCGACAAGCCACGTTGCTTCGCTAGGGACGGCTTCCACCTGTCACCCTTAGGCTTTCGTATACTGGCCAAAGCTCTTGCCACCCATATAATGCCTTTTTTAGGCAAGGCTCAAAGGACAAACCCACCTCCATAGACAACCCAAGGATAAAAAAACTAAAGGTAATACTACTCAATGCCAGAAGTCTAAACCTCAAGATGCACGCACTTGGGCACTCCTCAGTATGGTGAAAATCGATGTCTGTGCAGTAAAAGAAACCTGGTTCAAGGCTCCTGAGAGCACCCCAGCACTACCAGGTTATTACTCATACCATGCGTTTTGGCCCCAAAACACGGATCGAAGCACAAAAGGAGGGGGAGTATCTCTATATTCATCAAAGATACCTACATCTCCAGGTTAGTGGCACTGCACGAAGCATCGGAAACCATCCATGAGCAACTAACAGCGGGCAAAACTGTCTTTCAGTTTGTAGCCTGCTACAGAACATCCTCCCTATTACAGGAACCCCACTTGGCATTCCTGAGAACACTGGAGAATATGAAGGTCTCTCCAAACACTATGTTATTGGGTGACTTCAACTACCCAAGCATTGACTGGGAAAACTACTCAAGCATAAACACCCTCGCCCAACGGTTCCTTGAATTTATAAACTCTAACGCAATGGAACAACTGGTCACCACTCCCACAAGAGGGAACAACATATTGGACCTGGTCATCACCAACATGGGGACTCTATGTTCCACACCAGAGGTAAACCCCTCATTGGTAAGATCAGACCATAAACAAATTTCCCTGGACATCCATATCCCGTCCTCATCCCCAGCCAAGGAAATCACTGTAAAGAATTTCTCAAATGCCAACTTTGCACTTCTCAAGACTGAGGTGGAATCCTTCAAAGCCCCTGGGCCAGAGGATAATACAGCCCAATCTGCAGAATCCTTTACAAATGCATTCTATGAGCACCTGCAGGAATGTATGGATCATGATATCCCAAATAAAACCAAGACTCACTCCTCCAAAAACAGGAGACCGGTCTGGTGGACTCCGGCCATAAATAAGTTGTACAACAGAAGGAGGAAGCTACTACATGACAGAGAAAAATCCCAAAAAGGGAAGGCATCTCTGATCAGTATTAGCAAGAAACTTTGATCCCTCATAAAATCATCAAAGGCCAGCTTCGAAAGAAAAATTGCCCTAGACACTAAAGATAATCACAAGGCCTTCTTTAGTTATGTCAGGAACATGGGCGGAAACTCCCAGATATGCTCTGAATTGTTGCATAATGGTACAAAATATACCGAACCTACAGACATAGCATAGCCAACATCCTGGCAGACGGATTCAGTGCAAACCCCCCCCCCTTCCCCCCAAAGGAGCAAATGCCTATCCCAACTGAATGTAACCTCCTTGACATCACAGATGCACAGGTGAAAGCTGCCCTCTCCAAAGCAAAAAACACAGCATCTATGGGACCGGACGGTGTCCCAGGCTGTGTCTTACATGAGCTCCAAGAAGAACTGAACCCTCACATTAAGTCACTGTTCAAACTTAGACTTACTACAGGATATGTACCCAAAGAATGCGTACAGCTACAATGGTCCCACTCCACAAAGGTGGTGCCCCAACGGACCCTGGAAACTATCGCCCCATAAGCCTGACTAGTCTGGTCTGTAAAGCTATGGAGCGTATTATCATGGAACTCATAAACAAAGACATTGGGAGCCTCCAGACACTGGACCCTACCCAATTCGGCTTTAAGGGCAGATCTTGCCTCTTAAACCTAGTTGATTTCTTTGAAACAGTTACCAAAGCCATAGATGAGGGTAAGGTAGTCCACACAGCCTACCTGGACTTCGCAAAAGCCTTCAACGCAATACCGCACTCGGGCATCATAAATAAGCTTACCAGCTTAAATATCAACCCCTATATCACAAGATAGGTTGCAAACTGGCTCAGAGATAGAACGCACATGGTCAGAATCGCAGGTGCCATGTCCGAATCCAAACCAATTACAAGTGGCGTCCCACAGGGCTCAGTCCTGGGACCTCTCTTGTTCAGTATATACTTCTCTGAGGTTCAGGCTAACATGGGGTGATTATGGCTGACAAAGTTTGCAGATGATTGCAAACTGGGGGCCATAATCGAATCTCCAGCTGACACAAGCATCCTCCAAAAGGGTCTCACAGAGATGGATGCTTGGTGCCAGAGCCACGGCCTCAAGCTAAATGCTAAAAAGTGCATAGTCATCCCCTTTGGGAAAAACAAGGTGCCCACAAATTACCACATAGGTGGTAATCCATTAAGTACGGAGATTTGGGGACAAATGTAGATAGTAATCTCTCCTTTGATAATCACGTTGCCAAAGTGGTTAGAAAGACCTTCTATATAGCCCACCTTATCACGAAAGTGTTTGCATCTAGATCAAGAGAGGTCATTGTTCCCCTCTACTTGTCACTCATCAGGGCCATAATTGAATACAATGCCCCTTTTGGGATGTACCTTACCCGACACCTGCAGCAACTGGAGAGACCCCAAAAGTACCTCACCAAGAGGATCATGGGCTACAAACAGATGTCTTATGCAGCTCGACTAAAGAAACTCCAGCTCTACTCAGTTTGCTTACCGCCTACTCAGAGTCTATCTATGCCTGACGTACAAAGCCATGTCAAACCCAGAATTAATGGACATGCTCCACCTCAAAAAATCTACACGCTCCAGGGACCTAAACCTCAGCACAAAAATAAATAGGACATGCTGGAGGGACAGATTCATTTCCCAGAGGCTCCCCTCACTCTGGAATAGAATCCCAATTCATGTTAGACATAGCCCCTCGCTGACCCTCTTCAAGCGAAATCTGGACGAGTGGATGGGAAATCGCAAATTCACCCCTGGGATCTCTTCTCTGTCCCTGCTAGACAGAGGCACAGTAAACTAATCTTAAAAGGGTACCTTCTGTGACCTACTTTACAGAGGCACAGTAGGCTAATCTAATAGGGAGGCGGAAGCCAATACACTCTGGCTAGGCTTATAAATGCCCTAGGGCAGATAGCCTAGTATCTACCTATGAACCTATGATTCAATGAGACTTGCAGTGATTCTGCATACTGTGTCTAATGCAGCTGTGTGTTGGCCTTTATGTCTTGGACACTGATGTTCGTGTACAATAAATCATTATAAATGAAATCAATTGCTGCCTGCAGTTCAGTACATTTGCTGGCTGCAGGTTGCTACCTGTGCTTTGATGCAAGTTAAGGTAAAACGTTTTACTTTATACATCAGCCCTACATGTAAGTTGCAGAAGACTCGTAGTGCTCATCAGTAAATTCCTACAGAAGGTAATCAAACTAGAGTGGCTCTGTCGCCTTGTGATAGTACAGTTGTTGTGCAAGGCTGCAGTAAGTAATGTGTGTCCTGAAGATAAGCAACCAAGAAGGGTGTACCAGTATGTCCGACTTTCGTTATGTTTATCTGTGTTTTTGGAAGACTTAGAGTGCTACATTAAGCAAGATGATTTATGTTCTGTGCTGTATTTTGCAGAGCTTAAACTAATAAAATAAGGCCTTCTAGGTGCTTTAAAGTGAGAAAAGTTTTGTTGTGGTTAACTTCATTTAACAGTAATTACATCTGTGTGGTATAAAACTACTGAATTGTTTTAATGCTTTTTAATAGTGTGGCTATGCTTTAAGATTTGTGTACATAAGACTTTTTTGCATGTCAACATATTTAGAAATGTAGTGGTGATGACTAAAAAAAAAAAAAGAAATGTGCAACACTTTTGTATAAGTTAGTACATTTCATAAAGTCACTTGTATTTTGTAGTGGCAGGTGCAAGTTACATTCATATTCTTGAATGTTTGTCCTGTTCTAAGAAATTTGTGTGTGTGGAGCTACACTTCATAAATTTGTTTTACTTTGTCATTTATAAGTTCATATTTCACTTGCATTTCTCTAAGTTTAAAACAAATGCTCAAGAAATGCATGGCAGTGAACTTTCGGTGGTAGCACTGCTTGCATTGCATTAAATGTTCTGTACATTGTATAAGATTATGCAGTGGTGTCACAAGCATCCAAGAAAGACTGTTTCAGCAAAACTGTCATGTCTTATTATGGAACTTAAGAAATCTCAGTTGTCTTTTGAGTATGCAATATCCCGTTACCAAATATTCTATCTGTTTCATGTATAATTGTTACAGGAGACATTCCTCTATGTAACTCCTTTATGTAGACTATGCATTTATGGATTTGATCCCAGATGGAAAAGAATGTGTGCAGAAGATATTCTCCTGTTAACAAGCCACTTCCTGTAGTCCAGGGATTGATTTCCTCAACCTCCATTTGACCATTGTGTGACCCTGAAAAAATCACTTGATCAGAAAGTGCTCCCAGGTCTCCACTGAAAGGAGAGACACTTCTAGTCAGTGTGCTTACTGGGTTAAAATTATCTGCTACCCAGTGTAAGTGTTAAATTGTACCTATATTCTTAACAAATTATGTCTAATTTAGTATAATTGTCTAAAGTGTAGCTTTTTTATTGCTTTTTGTATTGTATTATTTTTGAAGATTGTTGTAAAATTATTCTTAAAATGTTTTTGTAATATTTCTCTTCAGTATGCTTCTGCTATCCTCACCTGACTCCATTCTACCCTTCTTGCCAAACTTGAACGGTACTGTAACAAAATAGCCAAATTCACAGCCCATCTCCACAACCAAACTCAGCTGTGCTAAAAATGGGCACCTACCCATTTAGACTTTCCTGGTAATCAAATGTCATTAAAAAAAAAAAAAAAAAAAATTGGTGCAATTTTTTGGCATTCTGTTTTTTTTTTTATTATCACCTCCATTAGTATGTTTTTGTCCATGGCGGCAGCCTTTTGTTGGTTATAACCCAGCAGCATTTTTCCATTTCATTGAGATCCTTCTACTCCCCAGGCCGAAAGTGGCCAGCTTATCCGCATCTTTCTGTGTTGCTGCTGGTAATAGGAGAGGCCAGGAGATAAGACTTTAATTATTAAAGCTGGCTGAGTAAAAGACTAATTAGCCTGTGGTTTGGTGCTATCCTCTGTGCTTTACTAACTCCCATTCTTGGGTGGCCTGATTTGCTTACTGCTGAAGCGGAGATTGCATTTGCCTTTTCATTGTCACATGCATGCTTTCATGTGTCTGTTAGTCCCAGCTAGACTGCAGAGTGCTGCTTGTCACTGTCACTGCATACCCTCCACTGTTGTTTTCCATGCGTTTATGGGCATTGTATGGTTACTTTTCTTCTAATAGGATGGATGAGGTATCATAAGCCATTTAATTCCACTCTTCCTTGCCACCTTGCAGCTTACAAGCTAATGTTTGAACCAAGGTTGTGGGCCGTAGCCAGAGCTTTATTGCTATGTCCTGAACTGGCATTGCAACCTCTTTAACTTTGATGAAATCAGAAGTCATCTCACCTCTAGATGTTCATCGTGTTACCCTGCTGCAGTCTTCACACTTGGGTTATCCTGCCGTCAGGCGGTCCCGCAGTCGGCCCGAATTCCAATGTCTTGGTCCGGCATCGGTTACTGTCGCTTCTTCTCTGACATCAGTGCACCAGGGTTATATGAGAGGCATCCAACGCCATTTTCTCCAGTCTTTCTTGCCGCGCGGTGCCCAAAGCAGAAGCAGTTCGCAAGTGCCGGTTGGCCAACACCTGAGATTTTCGAATCGAGTTTCAGTCCGAAGTCTTCAAAGCTAAGTACCCCGTTGGGGAACCTTTTCTTGCCTCAGTCCGATGTCAGAAAAAGTTAACAATTGCATTTCTTGTGGGAAGCAAATACCTCGTAAGGACTTTCATTCTTTTTGTATCCCTTGCCTAGGCCCAGAAGAAGACGTCACTGGTTGTCGGTTTTGTGCTAGGTTCAATAAGCGAACTATAAAGCGACGCTTTGATTTCGCACGACACTACTTCGGTAGAAAATTTTATTACACTATGCCGTCGGAGCAACCGACTACCGGCGTGCATAAAAAATGCAAAGATAAAGACAGGCAGCCTAGATCCAAGCCATACTCCGAGGCCTCGGCTGGGCCGGTTGCCGGTTCTCCGGTTTTCAGTGAGGTGCCTTCGCAGCCCCTGGCTACCGCTGAATTGGATCCCCCAGCAGAGAGTTCTAGGCCGACGCAGCCATTTTCTTTAAGCCCTACCGACGACATTGCAGAAGGAGAAGCCGGTGCTGTAGAAACACCTTCAGTTTCTGAAGGTGTCTTCAGACTGACTACTCTCACCATAAAATCTTATGCTAAGATTAAGACTCCTCTAAAACCAAAAAAGACTCTTCAGTCTCCAGGTCAAGGCCCTATGCCTAAGAAACAGATGCTTAAAGTGGCTGAAGATTTGCTTTCTTTGATCAGGGATTCCCAACCCCCCCCCCCGACAAAAGGCCTAGACAAGAGGAGGATTATTCCTCCTCTGATCAAGTGTCTGTTTCCTCAGGCTCCTCTGAGGAACAGGATTACTCCTTTCCCCTTTATGAAGATTCTGATGCTGAAGACTCCATTCCCTCAGCTTCTCCCCCTGAAGATTATTCCTTTGGGGAAACCTTACATACCATGAGGGAGCATTTCCACTGGGAAGGTCAGGACTACTCCGACTCAAAGAAAAGGTGCCGAGAGTTTCTTTTACTCTTCCAGCACAGACCACTTGCTATCCCCCCAATTTTAGACATTGTAGATGATGTTTTCTTAGAATCTAGTCTAAATCCAGATTCTCCGCCTCCTGCTCCAGCCAAACCAGATAGATACTATAGAGTGCCTGACTCACACAAATTCCTATACAAAAGCCCTGTTGCTGATCCAGAGACAATCTCCCAGGGTCCCAAAGGGGCTAAGGCTTCTATGGCTAAAAATCCTGTACTCTCTGAAAGGGACTCCAGAGCACTAGATAGGTGGGGGAAGAAGGTTTACACTTCAGCTACTCTAGCTATGAGAGCACTAAATTGTCAATTTCACATGCTTAAATACCAGCAATTCCTAATGTCTCAAGTAAAACAAAAGATGGGCACGCACCCTCAACAATCTGAATTCAAGGAAATGTAGGATCTGTTGCATGCAGCTGAACAGGTGGACAAACATACTTTACAATGTGGTTTTGATGCCTTGGAAGCTTCCTGTAGAGCAGCTGTTACTAATGTCTGTTATATGTAGGCATGCTTGGTTAAAGGAACAATCTCTGCTTGATCATGTTAAAGCAAAGTTACTAGATGCACCCTTACAGCAGGATCTCTTATTTGGGGTTAAAGCAGAGGAGGTTTTAAAGAAAATGGAGGATAAGGCAAAATCTATGCAGACGGTCAAAGATTTCTTACAGGTACAGCCCCCATGCTTCAGCAGAAATTGCCCAACAAAAAATTGGTCCTTTCCAGCTTCTGACAGACCACAGAGGGGTAAATACAGGCGCCCAAGGGGCAGAGGATAAGCACAAATCCCTTACAAACCTCGCCAATGTGGCACTGCAACACAAAAGGGAGGAGAAGACAGGTCACAAACTACTAGAAGGCAAACACAATGACTTAAACCTCAAACTGCCAAGCAACACTCTCTTGGCAGCTCCCTTGGGAGGAAAATTAGCACTTTTTGCAGACAACTAGCTCATAGTTGCAAAGGACAAATGGGTTCTAGACGTTATCTCACAAGGATACAGATTCCATTTCCACTCCTTGCCAAGGATAAAAGGAATGCCAAACCTGCCACGAAATCAATGGGCAGAGGCACAAAAACAAATTACAGCTCTCATGGACATGAGCCATTCAACTGGTACCTACACAGGAGCAAGGCCAAGGATTTCACTCAAGGCTTTTTCTAGTCCCCAGAAAGGACAATGCTTGGAGACCCATTCTGAACCTTTCAATTTTAAACACCTTCTTCCAAGTACCCAAATTCAAGATGCTAACATTACAGCAGCTTCTTCCCATGTTGGGCAAGAAAGCTTGGCTAGTAACGGTGGACCTCAAGGAGGCATACCAGCATGTCCCTATCAGACAAAATTGCAGAAGATACCTCAGTTTCATTGCAGGTCCAACCCATTACCAATTCTCTGCACTACCCTTTGGCTTATCTACTGCACCCAGGGCCTTCACAAAATGCCTGGTACCAGTAATTGCATACTGCAGACAAAGAGGAATTCAAATATACCCATACCTGGACGACTGCCTCATCCAAGCAGAAAGCAAGGACATTCTCTTACAACACCTGGCTTTTGTAAAACATCTTCTAAGTTGCCTAAGGTACACAATAAACGAAAAGAAATCAAGACTAGTGCCCTCACAAACTATGACATTCCTGGGTGCCAGCTTGAATACAACGGGCCAGATGGATTATCTGATGCGAGAAAAACAACTACAATTAACTCAGTACTTCAGAACAATGGCAACAAAGACCTAACTCCCTGCAAGAAAAATTCTGCAGGCCTTGGGCTTCATGGCATCTTGCATACTACTAATACCATTTGCAAAACTGCATATGAGGAAATTACAATGGTACCTAAAAAGCGTATGGACTCAACACAGCCACAGCTTGGAAGCAATGATACCTCTCATTCCCTGCCTTCAACAGGAGTTTCTATGGTGGTCACAGGCATGTCACTTCAACAAGGGTCAGCCTTTCACCCTTACCCCAGCCAGGCAAACTATGACAACAGATGCATCGGACTATGCCTGGGGGGCACACATGGCAGGATGGTGCATTCAAGACATATGGACTGCAGATCAAAGGAATCTGCACATCAATCAAAAAGAAATGCTAGCTGTACAAAATGCTCTGACAGCCTTCAAGGACCTCTTACATCCAGGACAGCTTATCATAAGGACAGACAACACCACAGTAATGTGGTACATAAACAAATAAGGGGGTACGCACTCCTACCCTCTATGCTGGCAAGCAATGACCTTGTGGAACACAGCACTGGCTTACCAAGTTCAATTACAAGCTCAATTCCAGCCAGGAAAAAAAAACACATTGGCAGACAACCTAAGCAGAAACATCATGGATCCCCACAAGTGGAAACTAGATCCACAAGTACTTGCAATGATAACTCAAAAATGTGGGCTCCCAGACATAGACCTGTTTGCCAGCCCTCAAAACTATCAGCTAACAAAATTTTGCACAAGGACTTTTCACCATCAAGCTTGGAAAGTGGACGCACTCTCATTCAGTTGGAAAATGCTGACAGTATATGCCTTTCCTCCATTACCCCCTCTCACAAAGGTGCTGCTGAAAGTCAGGATGGAGAGACCCCGAATGATGCTCATTGCCCCGGACTGGCCACGCCAGCAGTGGTCACCACTATTAAGGAATATGGCCCAGGGCCCACCATGGATTCTACCACAAATTACCCATCTGCTCAGACAGCAAGACAATCCGATTCTACACAGCCAGCTAAAAACCTTAAACTTGGCTGCATGGCAAATCACCTAAGCAACCAGCCAGCTCCTCTCTTACAAGCTGTTATGGATGTTATTCTGGAGGCCAGAAGGCCCAGCACCAGGAAAGCCTACTCGGACAAATGGAAAAGATTTTGCGCCTGGAAGCAAGCTAAAGGCCAAAATACCCTTCAGCCTAACATACCTCAGATTCTGCAATATTTAACTGAAATGTTACACAAAGGGCTTTCTTTTTCATCTATTAAAATCCACGCCTCAGCTATTTCTGCTCACTACAACACGGATCCTCCCTTATTTTCACATCCACTCCTAAGACAGTTTCTCAGAGGGGCCAAAAACATTAGGCTTCCCAGGAGAGCACCAACGCCTACTTGGGACCTCAACTTTGTTCTGGAAAAACTTACGCTACCTCCTTTTGAGCCAGCTTTCTCAGCTGACTTAAAGTTTATATCATGGAAGACTGCCCTGCTGCTAGCAATTACTTCAGCTAGAAGAGTTTCAGAGCTTCAGGCACTAATGGCAGTAGAGCCTTTCCTCATTTTTCATCAAGACAAGAGTTTCTCTGGAACTTAACCCCTCCTTTATGCCTAAGCTGGTATCCAGTGTGGCTCTAAATCAAACCATCCATTTACCCACCTTCTTTCCAAATCCACAGAACAAAGGAGAAAGACTCCTGCATTCCTTGGACATTCACAGGCAGCTACATTACTACTTGGATAAAACTAAGGTTTTCAGAAAATCTGGCCAGCTTTTTGTATCCTGTGCTACAGCATCACAAGGAAAGGCTATCTCAAAACAGACCACTTCCAAATGGATAGGACATTGCATACATTTTTGCTACACCCACCATGGAAAACCAGTTCCTGCTAGTATAAGGCCCCACTCTACCAGGGCAGCAAAACCAGTTCCTGCTAGCATAAGGCCCCACTCTACCAGGGCAGCAGCTACATCTACAGCCTTCCTCAGGGGGGTGCCAACCAAAGATATTCTGGAAGCTGCAACTTGGAGTTCAGTACATACCTTCACCAAACATTACCAGTGACCACTTTACTCTACTCTAAGACTAGAGCTGGCTTCGCCACTGCAGTTTTGCAGGGCCTTCTAGCCTCCTCTAACCTTGTTTGACTCCACCTCCCATCCTTAGCTTTGGGATTCTACCCAAGTGTGATGACTGCAGCAGGGTAACATGATGAACATAGTACAGTTTTGTACCTACCATAAATGTAGATGTTCGAGTGTATACCCTGCTGCAGTCCAGGTTACCCTCCCTCCATCCCCTCTTTAAAACCTTTCTATACCTTAAAATCTGTTACAACCTTTGTGGTGTATTTGCTTGCAGCTGGAGGGATATTTTGTTTATGCTGCACTTTTTATTATTGGTACCATCTACTGAACACCATTTGGGGGGGGTCACCTGACATCTGGGGTAAGAAAAACTGAAGAAAATGGCGTCGGATGCCTCTCATATACCCCTGGCGCACTGACGTCAGGGAAGAAGCGACAGCAACCAACGCCGGACCAAGACTTTGGAATTCGGGCCGACTGCGGGACCGCCTGACGGCAGGATAACCAAAGTGTGATGACTGCAGCAGGGTATACACTCTAACATCTACATTTATGGTAGGTACAAAACTGTACTTTTCCTATCATTCTGCTCCCATACTTAACATTGCCATTTAACAAAATGTAAGATTTATTTAGCCACATTCTGTCTTCCTTTTTATTTTAACTTTTTCATTCTTTTGTGACTTAAATAAAGCTTTCCTTCCCCCACATTGTTGTCCATCACTGTTTATCAACATAATTTTTTTCCGCACTGGCTTTCAACATTAGCTTTTGAATTTTCTCATTTTCAGCTCTACCTGTACTTGTTAATCTTTTTAGTTGTGTCACTTCTTCGGTTTGTTACTTTCATTGTTACTTTTATTGGTTATTATGTTGGCTGTTTTCTGCAAATTTTAGGCATCAATATTTTGGAAAAGTGCGCCCTTCCTCAAGGCATTTTCTTTTGTGATCATTCAGTAAGAGTTGCCAGTCTCATCCGCTTTGTAGTTGCAGATGCTGTATTCTGTTTTGTTTTTAGAATTTCCTCAACATTTTTTACTGCAGACTGATTAGTGAGGCACAACAGAGTACGTGTTCTGTAATAATATCTTTCCTTAGGTTGTTCAAAATATTAGGCAAAGTGCTTTTTATTGATTTGTTTTTTGAGGGGATCTAACAACCAACTCATCCTGAAGTCCAGTTGTATTCCTTTGAACCCCCCCCCCCATTTTACTTGTAATGGAAGTTGAAAATTGGAGAGGATGCTAATTGGCTCGAAATTTCTTGGCTAATAGTGTTCTAATCTTGTGCTCAACTTTCTGTACCTTTCACTGTTGGACATTGGTTTTCCTCTGAGTACTTGCCTGCCACAGTCATTTACGCTATATTTTGCAGTCTCCACCAGAAGCTGCATTATTAGATGTAATCACCTTGTTCCCCCCTCAGAAAGTGGGTGACTGGCATTAACTGTTCACTTCTGCCTACCTAGTTTCTACGATTCCCAGTTTGGCTACTCAAATTTTGGTCAGTAGCTCCACAGTCAAATTGGGTCTCCATCCTTCTGTGCCATGGTGCCAGTCCTGAAGCCAGGTGATTTGACCTCCTAGTACTGTTGTTATAGCTCAGTAAGGCACATCTGTTAAATCCATTGGTATTGTATAATGGCTGATTTTAATAATAGTACTAGTAATAAGAGAGTGTTATTCCCTGCCCCCCGTAGGAGTGGTTACTGACTTGAAACTGTAGTTTTATTGTCCGTTTTGGGTCTATTCCTGCTTCTTTCCAGCCCCTGCTATCAAGCACGCCTTAACGTGCTTTTGGAGTTGCCACTAGAGCAGTATCGGGCAGCGCCGGTTTAACAAGGTTAAATTTTTCTGGCTCCATAAAGTCTGTTCTTCAATTTTTCCCTTAGAACTGCTCTGTTAGGAACCTAAACAGTTTACACCTTCACTAAAAAGCACAGCACTTGTTCCTAATTGCTTTTTCTTCTCAAAAAGCTCAGCACTTGTCTTAAAAGCATATCCCTTGTCTTATAAGCATTTTCTTTGCAGGTCAAGCACTCCTATATTATACAAATCCCTCACTTGCAAAACCCCACAGGAGTGCCCACTTCCCTGCTAAGCCCTCTACTTTTCTCTCTCATACCAACTCATAATTCTTTCTAGCATGTCGAAGGGTCAGATGCTGGCGTCCTCTCCTGCCCAGTTGGTGAATCTGGGAATTCTGAGGCAATGTTACAATTGCCTCATGTACATGGACAACCCTCTCCTCCTCCCACATAACACTAACACTTGCGAGAGATGCAGCTATTTAGCCAAACTGGAGGCTGAGCTCTCTCAACTCAGGACTGGCAAGGCCAGGCAGGAGGAGAAGGCAACTACACACACCACAATACAAGTCTCACATAACTCAACCACACCACTGAATCAAACACATAAACACACTAAGACATACTCGGAGGCTCTGAGTAAAAATTTACCTAAACAGCAAAGGCCTCCAAAGCAGACACCCAAGCAACTGCAAACTCAAGACACCACACAAACAACACATAAAAAACAAAATCAGTGTGCAAAGCAGTCACTGCCCTTAAGGCCAAATACAACACCAAACATACTTGTCATAGGTGACTCCATAGTCAGACACACTGACGTCCCACTCACCAGGCTGAACAAGGAGAAGGTCACGGTAAGCTGCCTATCTGGCGCTAGAATCCGCCCCATAACACAAGCACTCAGGTCACTCCACGGCAAGTACAAGTATGACACAGTCATTGTCCATGCTGGTGTGAACGACCTGAGACGTACCTCCCTGGACTACATGAAAAGATACATAGAGGAGCTCTCTGATTATGTAGCCCAGGCAGGTATGACCCTGACCCTGAGCAGTATCCTTCCTTCACCACGAATGATGCCACAATATAGTGACAAGATGATCAGCTTTAACAATTGGCTTAATTTCTGGTGTCATTCAAAGGGGATCCAGTGTCTGTCTTCTTGGGATGACATGCTTGACAAGCCGTGCTGCTTCGCAAGGGACGGCTTGCACCTGTCACCCCTGGGATTCCGGATATTGGCTAAGGCTCTTGCCACCCCCATAGTGCCTTTTTTAAGCAAGGCTCAAATTCTAAACCTACCACCCTAGAAAACAAAAACAAGAAGAAACTAAGTGTAATGCTGCTGAATGCCAGAAGTCTAAATCTCAAAATGCACGCACTCGAGGCCCTTCTCAGTATGGAGAACATCGATGTCTGTGCTGTGACTGAAACCTGGTTCAAGGCTCCTGAGAGCACCCCGGCACTATCAGGTTTTACCTCATATCATGCGTTCCGGCCCCAAAACCCGGACCATACCACAAAAGGAGGGGGTGTATCCATATTCATCAAGGATACCCACACCTCCAGGTTGGTGGCTACGCACGAAGCATCGGAAACCATCCAGATGCAATTAACCATAGGCAAAACTGCTCTACAATTTGTAGCATGCTACAGGCCACCCTCTCAAACTCGGGAAACCCACACAGCCTTCCTGAAGACACTGGAGGGTATAAATGTATCACCAAACACCATCATATTGGATGACTTCAACTACCCGAATATAGACTGGGAACATTACTCAAGCCCCAACTTTCTAGCCCAAAGGTTCCTGGAGTTCATAAATTCAAATGCCATGGAACAACTAGTCACCGTCCCCACAAGAGAAGAAAATATACTAGATCTCATCACAAACATGGGGACAAAATGCTCCACACCGGAAGTATATCCCTCTTTGGTGAGATCAGATCATAAACTAATCTCACTAGAAATCCACATCCTGCCCCCACCCCAAACAAAAAAGACCACAGTGAAGAACTTCTCTAAAGCAAACTTCACACTACTCAAGACAGGTGTGGTATCCTTCAAGGCCCCGATTTCACCATCAAGCTTGGAAAGTGGACGCACTCTCATTCAGTTGGAAAATGCTAACAAGTATATGCCTTTCCTCCATTACCCCCTCTCACAAAGGTGCTGCTGAAAGTCAGGATGGAGAGACCCCGAATGATGCTCATTGCCCCGGACTGTCCACGCCAGCACTGGTCACCACTATTAAGGAATATGGCCCAGGGCCCACCATGGATTCTACCACAAATTACCCATCTGCTCACACAGCAAGACAATCAGATTCTACACAGCCAGCTAAAAACCTTAAACTTGGCTGCATGGCAAATCACCTAAGCAACCAGCCAGCTCCTCTCTCACAAGCTGTTATGGATGTTATTCTGGAGGCCAGGAGGCCCAGCACCAGGAAAGCCTACTCGGACAAATGGAAAAGATTTTGCGCTTGGAAGCAAGCTAAAGGCCAAAATACCCTTCAGCTTAACATACCTCAGATTCTGCAATATTTAACTGAAATGTTACACAAAGGGCTTTCTTTTTCATTTATTAAAATCCACGCCTCCACTATTTCTGCTCACTACAACACGGATCCTCCCTTATTTTCACATCCACTCCTAAGGCAGTTTCTCAGAGGGGCCAAAAACATTAGGCCTCCCAGGAGAGCACCAACACCTACTTGGGACCTCAACTTTTTTCCGGAAAAACTTGCGCTACCTCCTTTTGAGCCAGATTTCTCAGCTGACTTAAAGTTTATATCATGGAAGACTGCCCTGCTGCTAGCAATCACTTCAGCTAGAAGAGTTTCAGAGCTTCAGGCACCTAGTGGCAGTAGAGCCTTTCCTCATTTTTCATCAAGACAAGAGTTTCTCTATGGAATAACCCATCCTTTATGCCTAAGCTGGTATCCAGTGTGGCTCTAAATCAAACCATCCATTTACCCACCTTCTTTCCAAATCCACAGAACAAAGGAGAAAGACTCCTGCATTCCTTGGACATTCACAGGCAGCTACGTTACTACTTGGATAAAACTAAGGTTTTCAGAAAATCTGGCCAGCTTTTTGTATCCTATGCTACAGCATCCCAAGGAAAGGCCATCTCAAAACAGACCATTTCCAAATGGATAGGACATTGCATACGTTTTTGCTACACCCACCATGGAAAACCAGTTCCTGCTAGCATAAGGCCCCACTCTACCAGGGCAGCAGCTACATCTACAGCCTTCCTCAGGGGGGGTGCCAACCAAGGATATTCTGGAAGCTGCAACTTGGAGTTCAGTACATACCTTCGCCAAACATTACCACTGACCACTTTACACTAAGACTAGAGCTGGCTTCGCCACTGCACTTTTGCAGGGCTTTCTAGCCTCCTCTAACCTTGTTTGACTCCACCTCCCATCCTTAGCTTTGGGATTCTACCCAAGTGTGATGACTGCAGCAGGGTAACACGATGAACATAGTACAGTTTTGTACCTACCATAAATGTAGATGTTCGAGTGTATACCCTGCTGCAGTCCAGGTTACCCTCCCTCCATCCCCTCTCTAAAACCTTTCTATACCTTAAAATCTGTTACAACCTTTGTGGTGTATTTGCTTGTAGCTGGAGGGATATTTTGTTTATGCTACACTTTTTATTATTGGTACTATCTACTGAACACTATTTGGGGGGGGGGGGGGGCACCTGACATCTGGGGCAAGAAAAACTGAAGAAAATGGCATTGGATGCCTCTCATATACCCCTGGTGCACTGACGTCAGGGAAGAAGCGACAGCAATTGACGCCGGACCAAGACTTTGGAATTCGGGCTGACTGCAGGACCGCCTGACGGCAGGATAACCCAAGTGTGATGACTGCAGCAGGGTATACACTCGAACATCTACATTTATGGTAGGTACAAAACTGTACTTTTCCTATCATTCTGCTCCCATTGTAGTATACTTAACATTGCCATTTAACAAAATGTAAGATTTATTTAGCCACATTCTGTCTTCCTTTTTATTTTAACTTTTTCATTCTTTTGTGACTTAAATAAAGCTTTCCTTCCCCCACATATGTTGTCCATCACTGTTTATCAACATAATTTTTTTCCGCACTGGCTGTCAACATTAGCTTTTGAATTTTCTTATTTTCAGCTCTACCTGTACTTTATCTTTTTAGTTGTGTCACTTCTTCGGTTTGTTACTTTCATTGTTACTTTTAGTGGTTATTATGTTGGCTGTTTTCTGCAAATTTTAGGCATCAATATTTTGGAAAAGTGTGCCCTTCCTCAAGGCATTTCCTTTTGTGATCATTCAGTAAGAGTTGCCAGTCTCATCCGCTTTGTAGTTGCAGATGCTGTATTCTGTTTTGTTTTTATAATTTCCTCAACATTTTTTACTGCAGACTGATTAGTGAGGCACAACAGAGTACGTGTTCTGTAATAATATCTTTCCTTAGGTTGTTCAAAATATTAGGCAAAGTGCTTTTTATTGATTTGTTTTTTGAGGGGATCTAACAACCACCTCATCCTGAAGTCCAGTTGTATTCCTTTGACCCCCCCCCCCCCCATTTTACTTGTAATGGAAGTTGAAAATTGGAGAGGATGCGAATTGGCTCAAAATTTCTTAGCTAATAGTGTTCTAATCTTGTGCTCAACTTTCTGTACCTTTCACTGTTGGACACTGGTTTTCCTCTGAGTACTTGCCTGCCACAGTCATTTACGCTATATTTTGCAGTCTCCACTAGAAGCTGCATTATTAGATGTAATCACCTTGTTCCCCCCTCAGAAAGTGGGTGTCTGGCATTAACTGTTCACTTCTGCCTACCTAGTTTCTACGATTCCCAGTTTGGCTAC
The DNA here is from genome assembly GCF_019279795.1 of Protopterus annectens. NCBI lineage: Eukaryota > Metazoa > Chordata > Ceratodontiformes > Protopteridae > Protopterus > Protopterus annectens. Next base: position 965,862,434 of record NC_056739.1, read on the forward strand.
TCAAATTTTGGTCAGTAGCTCCACAGTCAAATTGGGTCTCCATCCTTCTGTGCCATGGTGCCAGTCCTGAAGCCAGGTGATTTGACCTCCTAGTACTGATGTTATAGCAAAGTAAGGCACATCTGTTAAATCCATTGGTATTGTATAATGGCTGATTTTAATAATAGTACTAGTAATAAGAGAGTGTTATGTTCTATTCAGTTCTGTTGTGGCCAAGAATATCCTGAGTAAGCCAGCTGATGTATTATTTTTTATTTGCTTTTTGTTTACTGGGAAGTACAACTTGGCTATTCAACACCATTTTTCAGTGACGATCCAGGGAGAAAAGCTCCATATTTTTAAATAAGCATAGAGACAACATTTAGAATACGACGGTACAATAAAAACATGTGTTGTAAAAAAAAAATAAATAAATATTATGTACATACATTTTTGGGAATAAAAATTAACTTATAAATAATACCTAGGATAATTAACTGAAAACATACCTAGAAACTTTGTACTTACATACATAACTAAACGATTAGTAGTCAATACAAAGTGAACTTATAGGTTTGCAATGTGAATCTTGTATACATAACTGATTAGTTTGGTGGCCACTGTAAGAATAGAAAGATGGAGAGTGTTGGTGCTGTATGTCAGAGTAGAAAGTTTCAGAGAATAAACGTATGGTTTTTAAAATGATACATTTATAGTAGTTATTTGCTATGTAGCTGTAGTAGTAGAGAGATGACGATGTATGAGAGAATTATGGGAATGTGCTAATTATCAGTGGTAGCTGTAGCGAGTGTGGAATTGGGTATACAGGTGAAGGAGGGGAGGGGTGTGGCGATAACTTAGACTATTCCAGTATTAATCTGGATTTGAGTCTATAAACCAAGAAGGATTATAGAACCCCTGTTATGAATTAAGTGGGAGAGAAATTGTCTTGGGGGAGTTACCCAACAGGGAACTAGAACAGAATGTGGTAGCTTGGTGGTGGTCTTTCATGGGAAGTGTAATCTGTAGGGTGGTGAAGAGAGTTGTTAAGGTGTGACATTTTAGCTATGGTGGTTGGGTCTGATTAAGAAAAGGTTATGATTTATTGGGACAGGCAGAGTTGTTGGGTTGGGTGTGTAGTTGTAGATCTTGGAACTGGATAGTGTCAATTTTCATCATGATTTAAACTATGTTTTTCTACTTGCCTGATGTTGCAGGGAAGGTATTCCAGTGGTTGGTTACATAGCTGAAGTATAGAACATTCCCATGAGATGGCACTTCCAAATACACAGTTTTGGATCATAAAGACCTGGGTGGTATGTATCATTGCAGTAGTGAGTTCAAAGCTGAACATATCTGTAGTTGGTGTACTATTTTATGGGCCATTTTTAGCTGACTGAATTTGAGGAGATTGAGGTACTCCATCCATGAATTGTTTTGAAGGGCTATATAGTGATGGGTTTATTTGTGGAGATGGGCTGTGAATTACGGTGTTTTATTTTCAGTATCGGTAAAGTTTGGCAACTTAGGTAAAATGGAGGTTGGCAAGGATAAGGGAAGCATAAAGAAGAGTAGTTAAAAGAAAGGAAGTTGCTGTGGTTTTGCACATTTGGTCTGAGAGGTAGTTGCTGACCCATGTACAGGATTTCCATTTTTTGACAGTGAATTGAATGTGGGAATCAAATCTGAGATTTTTGTTGACTCAAGTAGATGTTCTTCGTGTTTCACTGTTGCAATCATTACATTTTGGTTATTTGCTTGCAGATAGCCCTCAGTCAGCCTGATTAACAAAGTCTTGGGTCCTGCATCGGTTGCTGTCCCTTCTTCCATGATGTCAGGTGGTCAAGGGTATAAAACATGCAGCCGACGCCATTACACCAGTCTTTCTTGCCGTGCGGTGCCAGAAGCAGTTTGCAAGTGTCGGTCGGCCGACTCCGGAAATTTTCATTTTCGAGTTTCAGAACCGAAGTCTTCAACTAAAGCTCCCCGTTGGGGAAACATTTTCTTACTCCTTACCGATGTCAGTAAAAGTTAATAATTGCATTACTTGTGGAAAGCTAATACCTCATAAAGATTTTCATTTGTACTGTATTCCTTGCCTAGACCCTGACCACAACGTACCTTGCTGTCGGTTTTTTGCTTTATTTAATCTATCAGTTGTCTGTATATTTTCACCTCTAAATATTTCGGTTCTTGGTTTAATTATCTAGGAATGTCGTCGGTTAGCAGTCCGACTACCGAGATTATGAAAAAACGCAAAGATAAAGACAGAAACAGGCCGAGGTCCAAAACTGCTGACGCTTCTTCTGAGCCAGTCGCTAGTTCGCCGGTACTCCAGTGAGGTGCTTTTGCAGCCCCCGATACCCGCTACATTTGATTCGCAGGCCTCTTCTGAGACCCATTCGGAGTCCGGTATGCTGCGAGATGCTTCAACTATGTAACCCACAGATGTCTCTACCTTGGATGGGTCCGGAGCTGCTGTGCAGGCACCGGCTTCTGAGGATGTATTCAGGCCTATGGACTTGCATATTAAACCGACGCCTCCTTCTTTACTTTGGCCTAAATCTCAATCCATGTCTAAAAAACTGACTCCCAGGCTACATGCTTGGGCCTCTAGGCTTAAAAAACAAATAAGAATGGCTGAAGATCTAATAACTCTAATCAGGGGTAGGCAACCCCCCCCCCCCATTCTAAGAGGCCTAGGACTGAAGTTGATTATGAATCTTCTGATCAGGATTCTGTTTTTTCTGATTCTTCTGATGATCTGGATTTGCCCTTATCTACTTCTTAAGATTCAGATGCAGAGGACTCCATTCCCTCTGCTTCCCCTCCTGAGGATTTTTCTTTTGGGGAAACCTTACATACTCTAAGGGAGCATTTCCACTGGGAAAGCCAGGATTTTTCTGATTCAAAAAAGAGGCTTGGGGATTTCCTTCACCTACCTCAGCATAGGCCATTAGCTATTCCTCCTGTACTAGACATTGTTGATGCTTTTTCGGAATCTAGATTGGCCCCTGATTCCCTGCCGCCTGCTCCCAGAAAACCAGATACTACAGGGTCCCTGAGTCCCACAAGTTCCTTTTCAAAAATCCTATTGCAGATCCAGAGACTATTTCACAGGGGCCCAAGGGCATTAAGGCTTCTACTGCTAAAAATCCTACCCCTTCTGATAGAGATTCCAAGGCGCTGGATAGATGTGGTAAGAAAGTTTACACTTCTGCAACCTTGGCCATTAGGGCTTTAAACTGCCAGTTTCCTATGTTAAAGTATCAGCAGCATGTCATTGGACTGCTTAAACAGAAAATGATGTAGATTCCTGACGGTGTGGAAAATAAAGAATTACAGGATTTAATGCATTCTGCTGAACAAGTTGGAAAACATACTTTGCAATGTGGTTTTGATTCATTAGAGACCTCTTGCAGGGCTGCTGTTACTGGGTCTGTGCTCAGAAGGCATGCTTGGCTTAAGGAGCAATCTTTGCCTGATCATGTTAAGCTAAATTGTTGGATGCTCCTTTAAATCAGGACCGCTTGTTTGGCAACAAGGCTGAGGAAGTTCTTAAAAAGATGGAAGATAAAGCTAAATCTATGCAAACTGTTAAAGATTTTTTACAAGTTCAGCCTCCTAGATTTAGTAGGCACTGGCCCTCTAAGAATTGGTCCTTTCCAGCCCCTTCCAGGTCTTCTCAAGCCAAACCCAGACACAGCAAAAACCCCAGGTTTCAGTCCCAGGGGACACACAGAACTAAGCAGTGGGGGGCCTCCACTTCCAAATCTGGGAATAATAAGACTCCCCCTATAGTAAACTGTCTCAATGACTTCCTTTTAAAATTTCCAAGCACTTATCAACTGACTGCCCCTTTTGGGGAAAGATTGCTCTTCATGCAGAGAATTGGGAACTCATTACCCAGGACAAAAGGGTTTTAAATATAGTGTCCCAGAGATACAGATTTCACTTCCACACATTGCCAACACCAAGTCGGTGGCCGGACCTACCCCCAAATCAGTGGGCAGAGGCCCAAAAACAAGTACTTTCTCTCTTAAGCATGGGGGCTATTCAACTGGTACCAGAAGAGGAAAAGGGACAAGGTTTCTACTCAAGACTTTTCCTGGTACCCAGAAAAGACAATTCATGGCGTCCTATCCTGGACCTGTCTACTCTAAACACCTTTTTGGAGATTCCAAAATTCAAGATGCTGACTCTTCACCAATTACTTCCTGTGCTAGGCAAAGTTGCCTGGTTGGCAACACTAGATTTAAAAGAGGCATACCTGCACATCCCAATCAGGGAATCTTGCAGAAGATTCCTACACTCTGCACTGCCCTTTGGCTTATCTACTGTGCTCAGGGTATTCACAAATTGCCTAGCTCCAGTTATTGCATTTTGCAGGCAAAGAAATATTCAAATATACCCATACCTGGACGATTGTCTAATTCAGGCAGAAAGCCAGGACATACTTTTGAATCCTCTGGCCTTTGTACAAAGGGTTCTAACTGTCTGGGGTGCACCATAAACAAAAATAAATCACACCTGGTACCCTGTCAACAAATTATATTCCTGGGAGCAAGCTTGAATACAACTGCCCAGATGGCTTACCTCGTGCCAGAGAAACAAATTCATTTGACAACCTACTTCAAACAAGTGGCCACAAAAACCCTGCTATCTTCAAGACAAATACTGCAAGCCTTGGGGTTCATGGCCTCATGCTTTCTTCTAATTCCATATGCAAGACTGCATATGAGGAAACTACAGTGGTATCTAAAAAGCCTATGGTGTCAACATTCTCAAGACCTAGAAACAATGATTCCTATCATACCTTGCCTATGCCTAGTTACTTTGGTGGGCAGAGGCCTGCCACCAAAACAAGGGACTACCTTTCACACCACTCCCTGCTGCCCAAACCCTAACAGACGCATCAGACTATGCATGGGGGGGGGCTCACCTGGCAGAGAAGTGCATTCAGGGCAAATGGAACTCAAGTCAAATGCACCTCCATATCAGTCAAAAAGAAATGTTAGCTGTACAGAATGCTCTGACAACCTTCAAGGACCACATTCTTCCAGGACAACTAATGGTAAAGACGGACAACACCACTGTTATGTGGTACATAAGCAAGGGGTACACATTCTTACCCCCCCTGCAGACTAGCCATGACATTGTGGAACACAGCCTTGAGCTACCAAGTGCACCTACAAGCTCAATTCCTACCAGGAAAATTAAATACACTGGCAGACGGACTAAGCAGAAACCTCATGGAGCCACACGAGTGGAAACTGGAACCAAGGATTTTCAACATGTTAAGCAAATGGGGGAGCCCAGATATAGACCTGCTTGCCTCTCCCCAGAACTACCAATTGGACAAATTTTGCACAAGGACTTCCTACAAACAAGCCTTGAAAGTGAATGCTCTGTCCTTCAGCTGGAAAAACCTATCAGTCTATGCCTTCCCCCATCTGCCTCTGCTTTCCAAAGTACTACTAAAAATCAAACAGGACAAACCAAGGATGATTTTGATTGCTCCAGACTGGCCGTGTCAACACTGGTACCCCCTCCTGCGCAGTGTGTCACTGTTATCTCCATGGCACCTGCCTCAGACTCCTTCCCTGCTGTCTCAGCAGGAGATCCATATTCTGCACCCTCAGCTTCTAACACTGAACCTTGCAGCCTGGCTAATTACTTAATCTCTCTTTTACCATCCCTCAGCAAACATGTGATGGATATCATTTTAGAGGCAAGGAGGCCTAGTACTAGAAAATCTTATGCTGAAAAATGGAAAAGATTCTTTGCCCGGGACCATTCTCAAGGGATGAGCACAGCAGCACCCAGTTTACCTCAGATTTTACAATACTTAACTGAGATGCTTCACAAGGGGCCTGTCTTTTTCCTCCATTAAAATCCACACCTCAGCCATTTCAGCTCATTATAACACAGAACCTCCCCTCTTCTCTCATCCACTGCTCAAGCATTTCCTCAGAGGGGCCAAAAATTTGAGACCACCCAGGAGAACTCCAACCCCAGCCTGGGACCTTAACTTTGTCTTGTAGAAACTCACTCTTCCTCCTTTCGAGCCAGCTGCTACTGCAGACTTAAAATTTCTTTCTTGGAAAACAGCTTTCCTTTCAGCAATCACTTCAGCTAGAAGGGTATCTGAATTACAGGCCCTTATGGCAGTGGAGCCTTTCATCATCTTTCATGCGAACAGGGTGTCCCTCAGAACCAATCCATCCTTCATGTCCAAGGTGGTATCCAGTGTGGCTCTTAATCAGTCCATTCATTTGCCAACCTTCTTTCCCAATCCACAGAATAAAGGGAAATGGATATTGCATTCCTTAGATGTGCACAGACAACTTAGATTCTACTTGGACAGGACTAAACCTCAAAGGAAATCTGAACAACTGCTGGTGGCATTTGCTGCAGGGGCAGAGGGGAAGGCTATTTCAAAGCAAACCATTTCTAAATGGATAAGCCATTGCGTTAATTTCTGCTATAAGCACCATGGCAATCCTATCCCCCAGGGGATCAGACCTTACTCCTCCAGGGCTGCATCTACCTCTACAGCCTTTCTCAGAGGCGTCCCTACCAGGGACATCCTAGAAGCTGCTACCTGGAGTTCTGTACATACTTTCACCAAGCATTATCATTTGCCAATTTTCTCTAAATCCAGAGCTGGCTTTGACACTACAGTCTTGCAGGGCCTTATAGCTGGCCCTAATGCTATCTAAATTCCTCCTCCCAACCATAGCTTTGGGAATCTACCCAAATGTAATGACTGCAACAGTGAAACATGAACATAGTACAGTTGTGTACACTTACCATAAATGTAGATGTTCGAGTGTATTCACCGTTGCAGTCCTGGTTACCCTCCCGGTGTATTTGGTTTTTTTGGAGGTATATCCTTGTACTTTTAAATTTAATTGCTTCCCATTAGGGGGGCACCTGACATCTGGGGCAAGAAAAACTGATGTAATGGCATCTGCTGCATGTTTTATACCCCTGACGACCTGACGTCATGGAAGAAGGGACAGCAATCGACGCAGGACACAAGACTTTGTTAATCAGGCCGACTGAGGGCTACCTGCAAGCAGATAACCTTCTGTGTGGAGTCTGCATGTCCTCCCCGTGGTCGAGTGGTCTCCAAAAGATGTGTGAATGGGCATGCCTTCGCTGAAGGTTGAGCGTCGGGCTGGCAACTTGGCACCATAAAAAAATCTACTGCCAATCATTAGCGGTCCGGAGTTCCGCTGTGGCAACCCCTAACCGGGAAAAGCCGAAAAGACAAACAAAATGACTACAACAGTGAATACACTCGAACATCTACATTTATGGTAAGTGTATACAACTGTACTTTTTGTAGTAGGGATATAACCTTGATGTTCTGTATTGGGGCAACCATGAAAACTTGTAGTACTTTTACATTCGGCAATAGTTACAAGTTGTCCAACCATTTAACTATATTGGTGAAAGATAACTGTGTGGTATAATTCAGGGTTGGAGACAGTGGCATTGACAAAAAGGCAGGAGTCAGAGCTTGACGTGGCAGAGTTGAAGATGTTGAGATTTGCACTGGGTGTGACGAGGATGGACAGGATTAGGAATAAGAATATTGAGCCCAGGTTGGAAGGTTTGGAGACAAAGCCAGAGAGGCAAGATTACGTTGGTTTGGACTTGTGCTGAGGAGGGATGCAGAGTATATTGAGAAAAAGATACTAAGGATGAAGCTGCCAGGTAACAGGAAAAGAGGAAGGCCTAAGATAAGGTTTATGGATGTGGTGAGAGAGGATATGCAGGTGGTTGGTGTGACAGAGCAAGATGCAGAGGACAGGAGGAAATGGAAACAGTTGATCTGCTGTGGCGACCCCTAACAGGAGCAGCCAAAAGAAGAAGATAGATGCTGAACAGATGAGAGTTGAGTCACACATATTGTATAAGGGTGGATTGGCCTGTGTCAGAATATAGCTTATTTATGAATAGGTTAAACAGTAGGGGTCCAAGGATGGAACCTTGGTAAGCAGATTGCCTATTAATGCACTGAATTCTGTTACTCTGATAACTGTTACTGACTTGATAGTGGAGTCAGGCCAAGATCTGTGATAATGGGGATGAGTTGGATGTGCTATGATGTTGAATGCCTTAGATAGTTCTAGAAATGCTGAAGACACCAATTTTCCTTCATTCCTGTGAAGGCACATGCGATTCACAATGCTATCAGATACTCTCAGTGGCATAGCAGATGCAGAAAAGAGAGTACTGAATTAAACTAAAGTGTAGGATGCAAATAGCAATGCTACAGTAGACACATTTCTATAGAATTTAGTCTGTAAATTTGGCAAATAAAGGACTTCAAAATGAATATTCAGCACAGGAACAAAGTGATGATGATGGTTGTGAAAAAGGTACCTTACAGTGACCAAAGAGGAGAGAAAAGACAATGGTACAGGAAAGACAAAGGTACATTTGTGGTAATTAGGGGTTTTTGGCAGGGGAGGAGGAGGAGGCGGATTACACTGGCATGTATTTATATTCCACCTAAACTACTGTTGCTGCGTTTAAAAGAATTTTGGAAGAAATAATTTGCTTTCAGCAAAGAATATTGCTTATAGGTGGGGACTGGAACCTGATTTACAATAATGAGGATGTGTGAGGGGGACTTAAAGGGAAAATGTAACAAAAGAGTGTAGATTTCTGAAAAAAATAATATATGGAATGGTGAGTGGTGAAAGGAGCTCAGACAGAATTTGTATGTTGTTCCCCAAGGTACAAAAACTGGGAAAAACTGGACAGAGATTAAATTTCAATGGACATTGGTATTTCATTGAAAGATTTACAACACATCCAATAACAGTTTCATGTTTTGAATATGTAAAGACTAAAGATGCAGGTCAAAGAAGTAAAAATGAGACACTGGCGCCTTCGTTCTTATTAATGAGAGAGGAATTTAATGGATGGTTATTGGTACTGATTTGAGAGTTATTAGGGGAATATGTGTATTTCTTCAGAAGGAATAGCTAAGCAGTAGGATAAAATGAATATGACATTTAAAAGTAAAGTAAAAATAACATAGAAGGATATATGGGAAAGTCATTGGAATTTTTAGAAGGGTTGTCAAAAGTTAAAGTATTGCAGAAGAAAGGGAATTCTGCAGAACAAGAGTGCTAAGGGGAACATAAGAGAGTATTTGGATAAAATGCATGAGTTTAGAAAGGTTGCTGTTAAACAAGTTCTTTTGATAATACCGCCAGAGCACAAAAACTTAGCACAATAACTTCAGCAGTAGAAAGGGTTGATGTCATAAGAGGGTCTATGACAAGAAAACTAACTAGAAGTCCCAATGAGTTATTGGAGATGTTTCAGAAATTATGTGCAAATTTGTATAAAGGAAAGGAATTGGGAAACCAAGAAAAGCACTAATGGAAATATGTATGCACATTTAACAAATCTAATGTTAAAGGAAGATTAGGCTGAGAATTTTAATAGCTAAGATAAGAATAGATGAGATAAAATGGTGATGTGTAATCAGTCAACAGGAAAATCTCCAGAAGCAGATGGTATCCCTGTGGAAGTTTAGAGGTTAGGAAGGGAGAAGGTGGTAAAGGCTTGAAAGGTTTTATTTTACAATATTTTAAAAGGAGGGACAGTACCAGCATTTTGGAAGAAAGATGAGATGGCTATATTACCCAAAGAAGGTGAAGACTTCAAATCCAACTTCATGTAGACCAACTTCAATTTTAAGCCTTGATTATAAAGTGTTTGTGCTAGCTGAGAAAATGATGTAGCTGTTTTCAAAATTGATAGATGTGGATCAGTGTGGTTTTGAGGAGGAAAGGCAAATATTTGACAACATTAGTAAAACAATTATGATTGACAGAGAAGCAGAGTGTAAGAAAACACTGCTGCTGTTGTTGGGTCATCGTGTAAAGAAGGCACTTTAGAGAGTCAACTGGGATTTTATGAGTAAGGAAATGGTAGTATCTGTATTCCCTGATAATAAAATAGGATTAATTAGGATGGTAAATGAAATGTCAGAGGAAAGATTTAAAGTGGGGAAGTTCTATAGGGTGTCTTTGAATGAATAGAAATCGAGGCAAGGGTATCTTCTTTCCCCCTTTATTATTTTCTTTATATTTACTACCATTTGCAAAGAAGGGACTCAACTTTATAACTGGTAAGGTAATCAAGAAAAGTTAACTTTGTTTGCATATGGTATTATCTTGTACTTGATAAATCCAGAAAAGGAAATGTCAAGTGATATGGAACATTTTGAGTCCATGTCAGGTCTTTTCATGATGCAAAATAGATGATGACAATACAAAGGCTTTTGTGGTAAATCATATACCTAAACCTGAAATTGTTTTGCAGTACCTATAATGTATATGCATACACACACACACACACACACGTGTGTGTGTGTGTGTATAGGTGTGTATGCAGGGAACATGATAAGATGAAGAATTTAGGTGTATGGGTTAAAAATTATTCTATTATGGCAACTAAGGATATTTGGGAAGAGACTAAATAAAAGGTAATACAAAAATTGAGAAGTAGGAAGCTCTTGCTAATGGATAGTAAGATATACAAGCAATTAAAATGATTCTAGTTTCTTTAGTTTATATTAAGCTCGAGCATATTTTATCAACCAGAGGAGAAGTTATGGACCATAATTAATTAAAGAGTTGAATTAATTTTTGAGAAGGGGTGGGTTAAGTTTTTTTTTCTTCCCATGGAACAAGATGGTTTTGGATGACCTGGTTTGTAGTGATAGTTTAGTGCTGCACAGTTGGGGCTCATACAGGTAACCTAGATATTTACAAATTGAAGTGGAAAGGCATGGTGATGAAAGGGAGAAGGAGTTAAGAAATAAGGAGAGAGCAGGATTTTGGATGCAGACTTTTAATGACCATATTGAATATTATATTTATAAAGTGGCAGAAAGTATTCTAAGAGCTAAATGAATGGAGAAAGGAGATTTTACAGTAGGAGTGACTCCAAGCAGGGGTATAGAAAATAAGCAAGAAAGGGATGGAAATTGCTGGAGAAAATTGGCAAAGAAACCAATGTATTGGGAGTAAATAATTATTTGGAGGGGGGAGTTAGTAGAGTGGGATGACATGAAGCAAAATGTCTGGACTGCAGGTGAGACACTGCCTTCCTCACCAAGGACTGATAACAGAATATAGGCAAAGAGAAAGGGATAGGGAAGTGCAAAGTGAAAGACATGCTCTGGTTAAGTTTATTTTTTATTTTATTTTATTTATCCTTTGTTGACCAGGTTAGTCCCACTTGGCTAGTCCCAAGATGGTATTTACACTAATAGGGGAAATTTGGCCAGGGCATCAGAGGATGACCTCTTAACATTTCAATAGGTGCTGTGGGATATTTTACATCCACCTAAGCTCCCACCTTCTCAGGCAGATGAGGTCTAGGTTTAACATCTCATACAAAGGACTTTACACTCAGAAGTTGCGCCTGGTGCACTGCAGTGTCTGTGTTGGAAATTAATCCATGCATCTGGGGTTGGAATAGACTCAACAACCTTCTGATCTTCCAGTTCTTTCTTCCAGAATGTAGAACAGAAGCTGGCTTTGAAAAAGGGATAACTAGTAGAATGTATAGTGTACTGCATGATAACTATAAGAGTTGATCAGAAGGTTAGAAGAGATTGGAAGGTGAGACTGGAAAGGCAGTTTACAAGGGAAGAGTGGATGAACATCTGTAAGGCTTATAAATATGCAACAGAGTCCACAAGGTTTATTATTTTTACTTGGAAATGTTGTATAGGATTTTTTGTACCCCAAAGTGGCTTATTAGATTTTATTTCCCTGTGGTAGATAGCAGTTGCTGCAGTATGATGGGAAGAGTAATTGGGAATGTTTTTGGGAATGTAACAATTTGGCAGATTTTAAAAAATCTCTTCAGAGTACTTTGTCAGAAATGTGGCGGGACAAATGATTTTACCTAAGAAAATTATTCTTAATTTTAAGCTGGGATACAAGATCTGAATTATCTAGACACAAGGCCTTGCTAAGTTTAAATGTATTTTTTGTCAAAAAAGCACAATACAAAATTTAAATCAAAATCTAAAAAAACTATAAATGAAGTATTGAATATTGCAGTTGAGATAAAAGAAATGAATGTGGACTGTTTAGAAAAGAGGAAAGTGCAAATGACCAAGAAATAGGTAGAATTTGTGGGAACAGTAGACGAAACTCAGGAGTAGAAGTGAAATTTAAGGGAAGGCAAGACTTTGGCATTTTATGTAATGTTGTTGTCACTGACATTTGCAAGATCGGAAATGTGTGTCTAGAATGCATGAAAGTAATGACACATTTTTAAAATAGTTTTTCTTTTTTAGAACTCGTGTTATTGCCCAATGTGTGAAGTTAATAAAGGTGTTTAAAAATTAACATAATAGACTGTATTTTAGTTATGGTGGTATTAAATGTATGTATTGTTAAAAAAAATGGTATTTTATATTTGAGCAGTAATATTTTTATGTAAAAATACTGTATAAATAAATTAGTTTTATTGTTTTCTCTTTAACATACTTTCCTTGTTTCAACATTTTATTCAAGCATGCATCTGTGTTTTTATTTTGCTGCTGTAGTGAGTTCTTGACTGCGGAACAGGAGGAAGCACATGAGTTCGATGGATCATCAACACAGTCCCTGCACTCTGGTAAGGCTGAAGTTGTCCTTCCAACCTTCTGATGGCTTTTGAGGAATATTTGGAACAAAGTCACAAACTTAGTGTTTGGATATTGTAAAGGAGAATCACTATAAGTGTGTAGTAGGTCACGTAATCTAGACATGTGACATAAGACCATCCTTCCCAATCAGCCTTGGTGTTCTGTTTTCTGTTCCACATTGTGTAGTACTTAACTCAAACCAAAGGGTAGAAAGATCACACAGACAAACATTTCAGTAAAAAGTACAGTAAAGTCCCTTCACTACATAAAACCTTACGCGGCTTCTGAATGCCCATGATTTTTTTTACTTTTTAAGTCTTTATTGGTATGTGCAGGCCAATGAACACATTTCTAGTGGCATCTTTACAGTCACTGTTAACCCCCTGAGGCCAAGGAGGAGTTGGTGTTCTGAATAGCCTTCAGGTCTGGCTCATCTATGTCTTTAGTTACCCTTCCAGCAAATGACCTTATAGATCTTATATCTCACCTGGCATGGAACCAGTTCTTCATCGCCCAGACAAATGTCTTGCTCCACCCAAGGACAGGCCTCACTGTAGTAAGGGAGTTCCCGTAGCTGCCATGGTTGTGGCAGCAGCCAAGAAAAAGGAGCTAGTTGAGCAAAGCTCTACTGTTCATCTTCCTAATAGAGAGTCCAGGGCAATGGGCAGGTTTGGAAAGTGAGTTTATTCCTTGGTGACCTTTGCTGTACTGTTGCTTAACTACTTGGCACATTTTACCAGATTGCAGAGAGACTTGATTAAAGAACTCTCTAAGTCTGTTCCTGGGTCTGTGTTGGAGGAGGAACTTAAACAGTTTTCTTTGTAGCTGGCTACCCTTCAATCAATTTCCAATGCATCTATGAAGTTAATCTCTCATGCAGTAGACTGTTCTTCATGGACAGCAGGTTCAGGCATAGCTGTCATGAGACATGCCTGGATGTGCTTGTGTGACTTTGCGGAGCCTCTTAAGTTTTCTTTCATCAATGCTTCCTTTGATGGATCTTCTTTGTGTGGCCCCACTGTAAAAGAAACGCTCTTCCATAATGAGCAAGATGGAAAGACCTTGTCTGCTATGGGAATCCATTTTTTCTACCCTGCAGAGATCATTTTCCAGAAGATCTATACGGAGGTAAAAAGATGAAGTTCAAAAAGTCATAAGGTCTTTTTCAGGGCTCAAGGGGAAACTTCCCCCAGTGGCAGGGTGGTTGAGTTCCAATGCAAGACTCCTCCCTCACAAAAGAGGAGGCCTGCAGAACCAAGTGCTTAGAGATTCCTTTTCAGATAAACCATTTCAGTGCTCCTGAAGGATTGCCTGACTGCTCTTCTCAGGAGGCATTTGGGGGAGCTTGTCTCTGTTCCTGGAAGCCTGGGCATCTATCACAAAAAACATTTAGGTGCAAAAAATTATACTTTTATTTATTTATTTTGCATTTGTTAACCAGAGGTGTCTGACTGAGCCAAAAAGGCCCTTTTCAGCAGAGGCCCTGGGAGAAAAGCTCCACATAGAAAAATTACAGATACATTCTGTTATTTAGACATGATCAGTATACACACAAATTACAAAAGACATGTTTTTACAGTGGTATGCAGCACATCAATAGTGACAGTGGAGAGAACAAACAAAAAATATTAATTTAAAAATAAAGGTAGTGAATAGATTTGTGGTGTACAGCTGAAATTTGGAACATAGGTAGAATACATACTTAGTACACAGGTACAGTACATACATTGTAGATTAGCCAGTGTCTGTGAGTAAGATTGAAAACTATTATGAAGTACTCTAGATTTAATATGTGTACCTTATCTGCTTTCACTAGCCTGGGGAGCAGTCATGGCACTGCCAACTTTGCTTGAGATGTTGCCTGATGGGATCTTTAAAGGAGGCTTTGGATGATGTATTTTGAATGCTAGTGGGGACAGAGTTCCATTTTTTAGCCACTGAACTAATATATAGTGCATCTCCAAAGCTATTGTAGCTGTTGATGACTTCTTGTAGTAGTTTGCTTGATGATCTAAGAGGCCTTTTGGCTGAGTGATGTTGTACTAGGTTTTTGAGGGCAGGACACTTTTATTGGGGAGGTAATATATTGAATGACAGAGACAGAGCTGATTTGTAGGTTAGGAGGTTGGGCAGTTCAAGCCAGTGGAGCTGTCTCAAAGTAGTACACAGTGATGAGTTCTATATGAGCAATTTGCAGCAAAGCGGGCAATTCTGTTATAGCAGGCTTCCATTTTGCTTAGTTTAGTTTTGTTGAGATTAGTCAGAATGGGAGATGCATAGAGTAGGGTGGATAGAAGTTGGGAGCGAGCAATGGCTGATCTTGTGTTGTTGGTAAGAAATAGTTTGATACGGTAGAGTGATCCCAGTTTGCCATGTACTTTTTTAATAGTTAAGTTGAGATGACTATCAAATTTTAGGTGGGAGTCTATGGTTATTCCCAATAGCTTAGCCTGTGCCACTGGAGTGATTGGAGTAGCATTTGTGGAGTAGATAGTGAATTGACTGTTATCAGTGTTTTTGTTAGAACTGGTTATAATCATAAGCTGAGTATTCTTTGTTTTGAGGATAAGTTGAGCTTTGGTAAGGTAGTTGTCAACATCAGAGAATGCTAGTTGAGATGTTTGCAGGAGAGTGGGAATGTTTTGTGCAGCACAGATTAAGGTAGTGTCATCTGCATACTGAATGATCAATGCATGCTGTGTGGAGGTATGGAGGTCATTTGTGAAGATTGTTAATAGTAGTGGTCCTAAGTTTAGAACCCTGTGGGAATCCTATAATTATGGGCAGCTGAGGAGAGAGAGAATTTTCCCATTTCACAGCTTGGTACCTGTCAGTTAAGTAGCTTTGGAACCAGGTAAGAGTGGAATTTGATAGGTGATATTGGTTTAGTTTGTTTAGCAGGATTTGGTGTGAGACTGTGTCAAATGCTTTGGACATATCCAAAAAAGAGTGGACACCTGCAGGCCTTCATTTTTGAGACGGTTTACTGTGTCTGTGAAGCAGAGGAGGGCTGTAGTGGTACTATGGGCAGGTCTGAAACCATGCTGAGTAGGTGACAGGATGTTGCTGTCTAGGAGATATTTTAGCATCTGGGTATGGATGCATTTTTCTAGGATTTTGGCCAGGGGGGAGAGTAAAGCAATGGTTCTGTAGTTAAGTTCAGTGGAGGTCCGGCCTTTATGTATGGGTGTAACATAGGATATTTTCCAGAGTGTGGGCGCACAGTTTTCAACAATTGATCTGTTTATGAGAGTGGAGATTGGGATAGCAATAGCATCTGCTGTGAGTTTCAAGAAATAGCTAGGGAGTAGGTCGGCTGCGGTTGATGAGGTTTTTAGTTTGGAGAGCATGCTTTTAATTGAAGTGGTGGAAACTGTTTTGAGGGTAAAGCTTGTATTGGTGTTATTTGTGTTGGGGGGGGCTAGTGAGGAAGGAACTGTCCTGTGATACTAAGAATAGAATTGAGTTCACAAAGTGGGAGTTGAATTGTGTTTCGATGGGAACTTTAGTGTCAGGGGTGGTTGGTTTGGGGGGTAGCCTTTTGGGTGGGTTTTAGTAGCTGGTTTACATTTTTCCAAAATTTTGGGGGGTTGTGTTGGTATTTAGTTTGTAATGTCGTGTAGTAGGATTTTTGTCCAACCCAATGCATTTTTTTGCACTCTTGCGCAGTTCTTGGTACTTAGGCTTTGTGTTTCTTTGGGGGTTTTTTATAGTAAAGCCAGGCGGTATCTCTGGACTTGAGGATTTGTTTGGTTTCTTTACTGAGCCAGGGGTTTGTAGAGGTTCTAACCTTGATTTTGTGCAATGGAGCGACAGTGTCTAGGTATTGTAGAAATGTTTTGTTGAAATATGCCACAGCCTTGTCAAGTGGGAGGGTTTTTAGGGGGGTCAAGTCACAGTTACAGAGTAAAGTATTGAGGACCTCAAGAGAGAATTTTTGTGTTTCTAGTGGATATATAGCTAGTGGTTTTGCATATGTTTTTTCTACTATGTATAAAGTATATTATGTTGTGGTCACTTAAAGTGTCTGGGAGACTGCCTGTGTAGGGGTACAATGTAGGGTTGTTAGGACCCATTCAAGGATGGATTCCCTTTTAGATTTTTTGTCACATCTAGTTGGAATTTGGACTAGCTGCTGGTAGCCATGGAGATTTATTAGATTACTTGGTGGTTCTGATATGCAGGTGAACCAATCTAGGTTGAAATCCCCCAGAATAAGGGTTTCTTGTGAGTATGTGGAAGAACACCAAGATAAGAAGTCTTCAAGGCTAGTAGGTGTATTACCAGGTGGAATATAGGTCACAATTGTGGTGATGACCTTTTTAGGGTGAAGTTGAAGTTGTGAGATAAGTATGTCCCAATTATTGGGGGAGGGGTAGGAGTTTGGTAATTGACGTACAGTTAAGTTGGACTTGTACAGTAAGGCAGTTCCACCCCCTTTACGAAGTGGTCTGTTTTGTCTAATGATATTGTAGCCGGTAGGGAGAACTTCTAAGTTAGCTATGTTTTTATTTAGCCAGGTTTCTGTTAAAGCAACTATGTCTGGGGAGTAGTGTACTATTGTGGCCTGGAGTTCAGGTATTTTATTTTTGATACATCTAATATTAATATTTAGCATTAAAAGGTGGTTGGTTTTGCTGCTGCTGTTAATTTGCCCAGGGATGAAGATAGTGGGGGGTGTTATGTGCTGACATTTGTGTTGGAGCAGTTTGTGTTTGACAGGATGTATTTGGGCCTGGGTTAGGCTGGATATCCCCACTTATGGTGAGCCTGGTGTTAAAATGGTGATAACAGATGTTGGAGTTTGGTGAGAAGTGTGAGAAAGTATTGGTTTTTTTTGGAGTAGGAATGAGAGTGTTTAGTTCTGAATTGATCTGTTATGTAGTTCTTGAACAATTGTGGGCGGATATTATTATAATGTGCGGTGTCTGTATATGAGAGTGCATAATGTAGTGTTGCGCTACTAAGTTTAGGGATATTGCTAGAGTGATAACTTGTGGCGTTATAAAGAATTATGAGAAGAGAGACTAGATTTAGTTGTGTTATAGTCATGGTTATAAAGTTTGTTGGTTCTAGGTGGGGGTCTGAATAGGAATTATAGGGTTGCACTATATGTGGATGGGTAAGTAGTGTGGGTGATGTAAAAAATGCCTAGTGGGAATCAGAGTGATTGGGAGTATTTTGTGTGGAGCCAGTTGGTGTGGTATAATGTGATCTGACTTGAGCTGTGATTGGTGGAGGTGATGTGAGGGTGAGCTGTGGGTGTGGCTGTGATTACTATAAATGTAGAGGTAGTGGGGGCGGGAGGGAATAGGGGGCAGGGAGCGGAGAGAGCCCGAGCATTAGCGAGGGCGAACAGAGCGGTGGGACAGTGCCCACCAAGACGAGTAAAAAGTAAGTATTACTTTACAAATCTGAAGACTTTAAACAAATTCCTGAGGTCTAATGGCGTACCAGCAAGCAGAATGCAATTGTTGAAGAGCACTTGTGTCCTGGTGGGAGACTAGAAATTTTAAGATGGCTCCATGCTCAGCAGGATTCTAATTTAGATTTAGTATTGGAGGAGGGAGATAGCACAAGGGGTGTAAACCAGGTGGAATGCAAAAAAACCAGAGAGACAATCAGTGGAAATCTATCAGTGAATGCCTCAGAGGGGGTAAGTAATAATTCAAACTACCTGTAAAGTGAAGGAGAGAAGAGACAGCAAAGTTTATTCAGGTTGGGAGTGTGTATTCACATTGACTTGCTTATTAGTAACCAGTTTGTGCACAGATTAGAGTAGGGAGATACATTAGCAATGAAGGGAAATGTATAGAGATGCAAATAAACAGGTGGGCCTCCAAGTGATACAAACTAAGGCAAAATGCACTGAGAGGGCTGCTTGATGGTTAATTTAATCACAGGGATCTGAATTAAAATGTATGCTGTCTATTGGACAGTTAGGATTACTGCACTAGCTGGGGGGGGGCACAAGGCTACAGCAGACAGTTTTATTAGCATGCTGAGAACTACTAAGAAATACTGCTAATGTAATAGCTTCACTCATAAAACATACAAGTAGAATGCCTGGGTGGACTGACCCTGCTCTTGAGTCTCAAAATGTATATCCTTGTTTAGTTTCTCAAAATGTATATCCTTGTTTAGTTTTGCAGTACTAATTCCTTCTTATACTGTATGGGTGGAGTGGTAGCCGCAGACTGCAGATTTGCTTGAGTGTGCTCAGCAAGCAGAATGCAATTGCTGAAGAGCACTTGTCTCCTGGTGGGAGACTAGAAATTTAAAGGAGGATCCAGAGGATGTTTTATTCTCTTTTTGCAAGTCCCACCAACCAAACAGACGAATCTCCCTGATGTTCCACCCAGTCAGCTGGAGTTAGCAGCCCTAGAAGTTCAAAAGCTGCTAGACAAAAGAGTCATCCAAGAGATCCCACCAGACCAGAGTGGATTCGGAACTTATTCAAGGTTCTTTTTAGTGCCAAAGAAAACAGGGGACCTGAGGTCCATCCTGGACCTCGGCAATCTAAATCGGTTTGTAAAGAACTCCAAGTTCCAGAGAGTCACGGTTCAGTCCAGTCTACCTTTTATACAGAAGGACAACTGGATGTGCTTTATTGATCTTCAGGATGCATACTATCACATCAGAATAAACAGATGCTCCCGGAAATATCTACACTTTCAGCTGGGGTCCAGTCTTAACTAATTCAGATCTCTGCCCTTTGGTCTCACCACAGCCCCTAGGGTGTTCACCAAATGCATGGCAGTAGTAGTAGCTCATCTCCGACTGCTCAAGTTCAGAGTGTTTCCTTACATAGATGTCTGGCTTCTTACTGCCCCAACCAGGCATTTCCCCCAAAAGGCCATGAACTACCTATTCCAGTTATGTCACACTTTAAGGATCACAGTGAATTATACGAAGTCCCACCTTCAAGCAGTTCAAGTCTTGGAGTTTGTAGGAGCTCGCCTGGATACCACCAGTCAGTTGGCCTTCCTTCTATCAAAGAGAGTACAGTCCTTAAGATTACATGTCAGAGAGATACTTTCACACTGTTCTTCTCCAGCAAAACTGGTTCTTCAGGCCTTGGGATCAATGGCTGCCGCTATTACCTTACTACCAACAACTCATTTCCATATGTGTGTTCTTCAATGGACCTTAGTGGTTCAATGGTCAATTCTTCAACAGCATCTGACCCATCCGGTAAAACTTTCTCAGGTTTGCATGGACTCCCTGCTTTGGTGGATTCAGTCCAATGAAATTTGTCAGGGATGCCCCTTTGCATTTCCACCTCCAGTAGCCATGGTGACCACTGATTCCTCCTAATTGGGGTTGTGGGACATTTCTTGGGAAAGACTGTCCAAGGCATGTGGTCCCCTGAAGAGGAGATGAGGCTGGTCCTGCTAGCATTGCGGGCTTTTCAGAACTCTCTTCCTACAGGGACAATTGCTATCCAAACAGAGAAGTTAGTGGGTTGATATATCAACAAATTGGGAGGGAACCCAGTCTTGCTCTCTTTGTTGAGAAGCAGTGAGTGTGGCAGGTAGTGATCTCCTGCAACAACTTTCTTAGCAACGCACATGCCGGGGAAATCCAACATGCTAGCCGACAAACTCAGCAGGACTATTCTGATGCCTCACGAGTGGTCTGTCAATCAAGCAGTGGTGGAGAGGATCTTCCATTGATAGTCAACTTTGCTGTGATCTCTTTGCCTCTCACTTCAACAAGTGCAGCAGGCTCTTTGCTCTAATCCCCCCCACAGAAGGAGTCACCAAAAGATGCTCTAGTCCATGTTTGGCCCTCTAGTCTCCTTTATGCTTATTTCCCCTTTACCTGTTATTCCCAAATTTATTTATAAAGCACTCTGGTTGAAGAGCAAGGTTATCCTCATTGCACCATTTTGGCTTCATCAAGTGTGGATGTTCTTCATGTTTCACTGTTGCAGTCATCACACTTGTTGGTTTATCTGCCTGCAGGTAGCCCTCAGTCGGCCCGAATACCAGAATCTTGGGATTTCTGCATTGGATGCCGTCATTTCTTCTATGACGTCAGGTCGTCAGGGGTATAAAACATGCAGCCAACGCCATTACATCAGCTTTTCTTGCCGAGCCCGAAGCAGAAGCAGTTCGCAAGTGCTGGTCGGCTGCTGCCTGAAATTTTCGTTATTCGAGTTTCAGACCTGAAGTCTTCTAAAGCTAAGTACCCCATTGGGGATCCTTTTTTCTTGCTCTAACAGATGTCAGAAAAAATTAATAATTGTCTTGCCTGTGGAAAGCAAATACCTCACATAGATTTTCATTCTTACTGTGTCACCTGTTTAGGCCCAGACCACGATGTTCCTCGCTGTCAGTTTTTTGCCCTGTTCAACTCCCGAACTATTCATCGTCGGGCTATCTTTGTCGCTAAATTCTTTGGCTCTTGTTTTCCATATTCCAAAATGGCTTTGATAAGCCATCCGACTACCGACCTTCCAAAAAAAGTAAGGATAAAGATAGAGACAGACCGCATAGGTCCAAAAATGCCAAAGACGCTTCCATTAAGCTAGTCGCCAGTCCGACGGTACTCAGTGAGGTGCTTTTGCAGCCCCTGATACCCGCTTCTACAGATTCGCAGGCCTCTACTGAGATCCATTTGGAGTCCGGTATGTCATGAAATGCTTCTTTGACTATGGAACCTGCGGATGTCTCTACCTTGGATGGGTCCAGAGCCGCTGTGCAGGCACTGGCTTCTGAGGTGTATTCAGACCTTCTGATGTTCGTATTAAACCGACTACTTCGTTTCAGACTAAAAGTACGAATTTCTCAGGCCTAGAGTTCGGACTACGCCTAGGAAACCGACTACCAAAGCGCATTCTCAAGCTCCCATGCCACAGAAACAAGTGCTTAGAATGGCTGAAGACCTTATTACTTTAATTAGGGGAAGCTGGCCTTCCCCCTCTAAAAGATAAAGAATTGATTTTCCTTCTGATTCTTCAGATCATGAGTCCGATGACTCTGACCCCTCAGATTACCAAGACATACCCTTATCTACCTATGAGGATTCTGATGCAGAGGATTCTATTCCCTCTGCCTCCCCACCAGAGGATTTTTCTTTTGGTGAAACCCTGCATACCCTCCAAGAGCATTTCTGCTTTGAGTCCCAGGACTACCCACAATCCAAAAAGAGACTCGGGGAATTTTTAAACTTGCCTCAGCACAGGCCTCTAGCTATCCCTCCTGTTCTGGAAATCGTAAATGATGTCTTCATGGAATCCAGTCTTACCCCTGATACATTGACAACAGCTCCTAGAAAACCTGACGGGTACTACAGAGTACAAATTTCTATTTAAGAATCCTACTGCGGATCTAGAGACCATTTCCCGGGGAACTAAAGGCATTAAGGCTACTACAGCCAAAAACCCTACCCCTTCGGACAGGGATTCTAGGGCTTTAGACAGATGAGGGAAGTAGGTATACACCTCTGCTACTCTTGCCATCAGGGCTTTAAATTGCCAGTTTCACATGTTGCAATACCAGCAACATATTATGGAGCTAATTAAACAAAAAATGATGTTGATTCCTGATTGTGTAGAACATAAAGATTTACAAGAGTTAATGCATTCTGCAAACCAAGTTGGAAAACATACTTTGCATTGTGGTTTTGATGCTTTAGAAGCATCTTGCAGGGCTGCTGTCACTGGGTCTGTTCTTAGAAGGCATGCTTGGCTAAAGGAACAAATCTTGCCAAACCATGTCAAAGCAAAATTACTAGATGCTCCATTAAACCAAGAACGTTTGTTTGGCACTAAAGCAGAATAAGTTCTTACAAAGATGGAGGAAAAAGCTGAATCTATGCAAACTGTTAAAAATTTCCTACAGGTACAGCCACCTAGATTCAGTAGGCATTGGCCTTCAAAAAACTGGTCCTTTCCAGTCCCTCCCAGACCGTCTTAGTCCAACCCAGGGGCAGCAAACCACCAAGACTACAGTCTCAGGGTATGCACAGATCTAAACAATGGAGTGCTCCCACCTCAAAAACAGGGAGTGGTAAGCCACCATCCTTTGGAAAAAGTTCACAATGACTTGTCCTTCACCCTTCCCAGCCTTGCCCAAGTGCTTGCACCCCTAGGAGGAAAACTTGCCCTGCATGCAAAAAACTGGGAGTACATTACCCAGGACAGATGGGTCTTAAACATTGTATCCCAGGGATACAGATTCTACTTCCACTCATTGCCAACCCCAAATGGATTACCAGACCTTCCCCCAAACCAGTGGGCAGAGGCCCAAAAGCAAATACTTTCTTTTCTCAGTATCAAGGCTATTCAACCTGTTCCAACAGAGCAAAGGGGACAGGGTTTCTACTCCAGACTGTTTCTGGTGCCCAGAAAAGAAAACTCTTGGCACCCTATCCTGGATCTGTCAATTCTCAACACCTTCCTGGTGGTTCCAAAATTCAGAATGCTTACTCTCCAACAGCTGCTTCCTATGCTAGCCAAGGACTCCTGGCTGGTCACCCTAGACTTAAAAGAAGCTTATCTGCACATCCCCATTCGGGAATCTTGCAGGAAATATCTATGTTTCAGGGCAGGCTCTATGCACTCAGTTCTCTGCACTTGCCTTATGTACTGCACTCAGGGTATTCACAAAATGCCTGGCTCCAGCCATTGCATGCTGCAGGCAGAGAAAAATTCAAATGTACCCATACTTGGATGGTTGCCTGATTCAGGCAGATAGTCAGGAATTGCTACTTCAGCACCTAACATTTGTAAAGAGACTTCTAGCTTCTCTGGTGTATACCATCAACAAAAAGAAATCACATCTGGTACCCAGCCAAAAAAATTGTATTCCTGGGAGCAAGCTTGAACACAACTTCCCAGATGGCATTCCTCACTCCAGAAAAACAGGTGTATTTGACAAACTACTTCAATCTACTGGCCACCCAAACCCAGCTGTCTGCAAGAAAAATACTGCAAGCCCTAAGGTTCATGGCCTTTTGCATTCTACTAATTCCATATGCAAGACAGCATATGAGGAAACTTCAGTGGTACTTAAAAAAGTCTCTGGTGTCAACATTCTCAGGACCTGGAAACAATAATTCCTATTATTCCTTGCCTAAGGACAGAGTTCCTTTGGTGGGCAGAAGCCTGCTACCACAACAAGGGACTCACTTTCACTCAATCCCCCGCTGCCCAAACCCTGACAACAGATGCATTAGACTGTGCATGGGGGGGCTCACATGGCAGGCAAATGGAGCCCAAGACAAATTCACCTGCATATCAATTAAAAAGAAATGTTAGCTGTACAGAATACACTGACAGCCTTCAAATACCTTATCCTTCCAGGACAACTCTTGATAAAGTTAGACAACACCACCGTTATGTGGTACATAAACAAGCAGGGGGGAACTCATTCTTAACCACACTGCAGGTTAGCCATGGGTCTTTGGAACACAGTCTTGAGCAGTCGAGTGCACCTGCAAGCTCAGTTCCTGCCAGGCAGACTAAATTCACTGGCGGACGACTTAAGCAGAAATCTAATGGACCCACACGAGTGGAAACTGGAACCCAAATCATTCAAGCTTCTGATACACAGGTGGGGGGCACCAGAGGTGGACCTCTTTGCCTCCCCCCAGAACCATCAATTGAGCAAATTTTGCACCAGAACTCCCCACAGCCAAGCATAGAAAGTGGATGCCCTGTCCTTTACATGGGAAGACCTCTCAATCTATGCCTTGCCCCCTTCTGCCCCTCCTCTCGCAAGTACTACTCAAGGTCAAACAGGACAAGCCAAGGACAATCCTGATTGCACCAGACTGGCCACGCCAGCACTGGTACCCATTTTTACACAATCTGACAGTAGTTGCCACCCTGACACCTGCTTCAGACCCTTTCCCTGCTGTGTCCCATCCTTAGCTGCAAACCCTGAACCTAGCAGCCTGGCTCATCCCCTGAATACATCACCAGCAACCCTCAGCAAACAGGTGCTGGATGTCATACTTGAGGCCAGGAGGCCTAGTACTAGGAAATCCTATGCAGAAAAGTGGAAAATATGCTGTTCTTGGAGCCAGTCTCAGGGAAAGGACACAGCCGTGCCCAACTTACCTCAAATCCTAGATTACCTAGCAGAACTGCTCCACAAAGGCCTATCCTTCTCTTCAATTAAGATTCTTGCCTCTGCCATCTCAGATCACTACAATACTGAGCCACCCCTCTTCTCTCACCCTCTGGTCAAACAGTTCCTGAGAGGAGCTAACAATTTAAGACCCCCAAGGAGAGCTCCCACTCCAGCCTGGGAACTTAACTTTGTACTAGAGAAGCTCGCGCTTCCCCCCTTCGAGCCTGCTGCTACAGCAGAGTTAAAATTCCTCTCTTGGAAAACAGCTTTACATCTAGCCATCACTTCAGCAAGAGGGGTGTCTGAGTTGCAGGCCCTTATGGCTGTGGAACCATTCATTATCTTCCATGCGGACAGGGTTTCCCTCAGGACTAACCCATCATTTATGCCCAAGGTGGTTTCTAGTGTGGCTTTAAACCAATCCATCCATTTACCAACCTTTTTCCCTAATCCTCAGAATAAAGGGGAAAGGATCCTGCACTCCTTGGACGTGCACAGCCAGCTTAGGTTCTACCTTGACAGGACTAAACCTTTCAGAAAATCTGACCAGCTGCTAGTCAGCTTTGTTGCATGGCAGAGGGCAAGGTCATTTCAAAGCAAACCATCTCCAAATGGATAGCACACTGCATCCATTTCTGCTACAGACACCATGGAAAAACCTACCCCACAGGGGATCAGAACCCATTCCACTATGGCTACCCCAACCTCTACAGCATTTCTCAGGGGATTCCCTACCAGGGACATCCTGGAGGCTGCAGCCTGGAGTTCTGTACACACATTTACCAAGCATTACCACTTGCCTATCTTTTCTTAATCCAGAGCTGGATTTGCTACAGCAGTCTTACAAGGCCTGCTAGCCAGCCCTAATACTTCTTGACTGCCTCCACCCTTCCTCAGCTTTGGGAATCTACCCAAGTGTGATGACTGCAACAGTGAAACACGAAGAACCGTAGTACAGTTGTGTACACTTACCATAAATGTAGATGTTTGAGTGTATTCACTGTTGCAGTCCTGGTTAACCTCCCTCCGGCCACCTGACTTTTCTATACTTTCTACCTATCCTCTTTTTTGGCCATATTTTATGGCAGTGGTATTTACTTTTTACTGGAGGTCTTCCACAACATGTAATTGCTTCCTATTTTGGGGGCTCCTGACATCTGGGGCAAGAAAAACTGATGTAATAGCATCGTCTGCATGTTTTATACCCCTGACAACCTGACATCATCGAAGAAGCGACAGCAACCGATGCAGAAATCCCAAGACTCTGGTATTCGGGCCAACTGAGGGCTACCTGCAGGCAGATAACCCAAGTGTGATGACTGCAACAGTGAATACACTCTAACATCTACATTTATGGTAAGTGTACACAACTGTACTTTCCCTTTCCTTTGGCCTCATCTTCTATGCCCTTCTTAGACACTGTACCCTACTCCAGATCTGATCACTCATCCCACAGGGATGGCTCACCTGGACACTCAAGGGCTCAAGTTGAACCGCATGGTTTCTCCAGTTCGAGTGATAGCTAGACAACCCAGACTTTCTTCCCTGGTTCATCAGATGTTGATATCATCCCCAAAAGCCTCATCTAGAAAAGTCTCTATAAGAGTAAATGGAAGAGATTTTCTTATTGGGCCCACCAGAGGGAATTTGATACCTTCACTGCACTTGGCACTTATTCCTGCTGTTTTAGATTTTCTTGCTTCAGTTTTTCAAGAAGAAGCTATTTTTTCCACCATCAAAGTTCAGTTAGCAGCCATGTCTAATTATTACACTGAAGTTAATGCTTTCCCTCTAGTTTCTTCCAAGTTATGCAAGGCCTTCCTTGAAGATACTTTTCTGTTTAGACCTCCAGTTATAGACCCTACTCCACCCTGGGACCTTACATTGTTGTGGCAGAGGTTGACTCGCCCCCCCCCCCTCCAAGTCTGATCTCAAGTTTCTTTCTTAGAAGACAATCTTTGTAGTAACCATCACTTCAGCTATGCGAATTTCTAAACTCCAAGTGCTCTCCTCCAAATCACCTTACTTGGTTTTCCACGAAGATGGTCCCTTTACATACTAATCCATCCTTTCTGTCCAAAGTAGCATCTGAGGCAAGCATCAACCAAGTGATCAAATTACATGTAAACTTTCCAAATTTTTCTATTAAAGGTGAGCACATGGTTCATCACTTAGATGTGCATAGACGACTTTGTTTTTACTTCACAGGACGAAAGTTTTAAGGAAAACAGATCAGTTGTTTGTCTCCTTTGCCCCAACAGATTGGGAAAACCACTTTCTAAAGTTACCTTAGCAAAATGGTTAACTGATTGTATTCCAGATGTTTATTCTCAACAAGGGATGTCTTTGTTGAGACCTCCAAAAGCTCACTTCACTAGAGCCATGGCTACTTCATCTGCCTTCTGGGCCATGGATTTTATTTATGATTTTTGTGCTACAGCCACTAGGTCTAATAGCCCTACCTTTTTTGCTCATAACAAACTGGATCTCATTTCCAAGGGCAGAACTGCCTTTGGTTCTGCTTTACTCTGGAAAATCCTTCCATTAGGCCACCCAAGGTTTTCATAGCTGGGGACTGTCCCATTCACTGAGGAAATGAATGAAAATGACAACCGATATAAAAGTTATGTACTCACCCTAACTATGCATCTGTGTTATTTTCATTTTTGCTTAACCCCCCCCCCCTTTCCCTTTCTTCTGGGAGTGAGCTGATAGAAATGTTGGAACCACTTTTACAGTGTGAGTCCCTATTCTATCTTTAGCTTTTATGTAAGCTATTGCCTCCCTTTTCTGATTGAGCAGCAAACTTGATCTAAGGTAAAACAGGGGTCTGGGGCATCATGGATAAAAGTATGAGCTAGGGAGTCAGATCCAAGAGTCAGAAAGAAATGCAGCCGATCCAGATCCAAAACCCATTCTTTGAGGAAGAATGAAAATGACTAACACAGATGCATAGTTATGGGTGAGTACATAAATTTTAATAGGCTGTTGTCAGTCTTTGTTCATTCTTGACGAATGGGACTCTGTTCCAATCCTTGGAACCAACTGGGTCATTACACAGCTTGCACCAGCCAAAAAACTCTCAAGCTAAGATTCTACCCATAATGCCTCTCTTCATTACCCCAGATCTCATTGTCTGCTCTGTCAGCAAGACGTGTCAGCCATTGCTCTCAGCTAAGTCCTTAAAAATTTCTATTTTTAAGCGAATTCCATTTTTTTTCACTAGCTATATATCTTTTATCTCTGTATAATTGTTTTCAGCTGTGTGTTTGATACTCTACCCTGTAACGTTGGTAATCTCCGTTTCCCGTGTTGGTAACTTCCTTTCCTGCCTTTCTTACCTCTTTTGGTAATTCTTAGTACCATCGTTGGTACCTCTCTTTCTTTCTCCCTTATACTTTTTTGGGATTGTCCACTACCATTGTTGGTAGATCTTCTGTCTATCCTTAGTGTCTGTCTCTGTCTGTCTGTGTCTCTCTGTCTGTCTGTGTCTCTCTGTCTGTCTGTGTCTCTCTGTCTGTCTGTGTCTCTGTCTGTCTCTCTGTCTCTCTCTCTCTCTGTCTCTCTCTCTCTGTCTGTCTCTCTCTGTCTGTCTCTCTCTGTCTGTCTCTCTGTGTCTATCTGTGTGTCTGTCTGTGTGTGTATTTAGCATTTGTTGCAATGTAAAACATAAAGGCACTTCTGGATTCAAACAGTGCCAAGACCGTGGAAGAAAGATGCCCATTTCTGATGGGCATCTTTCATGTGTTCATTCTCTAGGAGCTCCACAACTCAACCTAAACTGTGACATCTGCCAGGCCTTTAGTCACCAAGCCTTGGTCAAGTATCAAAATAAACTCTTTAAAGGGCTTGTTGAAAACTTCTTTTAGTGAAGCTTTGTCCAAGTCTGACTCCCCTCCAAAATCAGACTTTTCCAAACGCCACTCTGTACCTCTGTCTCCCATGGCACCAGTGGCCCTAAAACATAAGGCTTCGGTTCCAGCTACCTCCTTGGAAGCAAAAGCAAAGGTACCGAAGCTACAAGGTAAAGAATCCTCGGTATTGACTACTGCTGCTGCTACGGTGCATTCAGCACCAGCATCTTTGGTTTCTGGCTCAGTGCCAACTTATCCAATGGCATCTCAGCAGGCTTTACCTACCCCCTTGGTGCCAAAACCAGATCCAATTCTCCCCAAGACAAGGTATTCACCTTCCATAGACCCCTTTGTGGGCCAGCTGCCCAGTCCCTTTCTGGACCAACCAGAGTCTCCTTCGGGGTTATCCATTCGATCCTCCAGAAGTCTCTGTGAGGTAGATATTTTGAGATTGGTGGATCAGCTGTTGGCGGCTAGACGTATTCCTGCTCCTTCTCAGGCCCCTCTCCCACCTGGAGTTTGGGTATCTTCTCCAAGGACTCCTACACTCTCTCCTCCTCTGACTTCCAAAAAAGTTTTGGAGCCCAGCACTTCGATTCCCCCGGTACTGGCTGTTCCAATGCTGTTAGGCATCCCCACCTCAGCACCGGATGTTGCTCTGTCTTCTTCGGTTCCCTCCTCGGAACAAACAGATTCTCGGGGCAGAGACTCTACTGCCAGTTCCGAGGGTCTCGGATCAGTTCCTCTTTTTTATTCAGAGCCAAGCTTAGCTCTTGGGACTTGTCAGTTGCAGGTCCTTCCCCAGCACCTGGTTTGGAGGACGGACCCTCGGAGCAGGGTGTGACCTCTGTTCTGAGGTGGTCTTTCTCTGTTCCAGGATCCCACTCCTCTTTGGGGGTCTTATCTTCCAGGTTATGGAGAGAGCTTTAGCCTCTGCAGGCTCTCAGCTGGTCCCTCCTGCATCGGAGTGTCACATTACCATATCTTCTGGTCCAGAGCTGATACCAATCACCATGACAGGACAGTGAATACTGAAGCTTCAAGTTACCCTTTTACAGGGCCCCTCTTATTCGTAGTCTTCCTCAGAGAGTCCCACTGAGGCCCGATTGCTTACCTCTGGAAGCAGTCGGAGGAAGACTCTCACTGCACTCTACAGCCTGGCGACAAATAACCTCTGATACTTGGGTGCAGAAAATCATTATCAAAGGCTGTCATATCCCTTTCACCCCTTTCCTGAGAAAGATTTCACATGAGGATACTTCAGTGGCTTCTGGCTTCTCAATGGTCCATTCTGTCTCATTCGATGACTCACCCGATCTTAGTAATAGGCCGTTGCAAAAAGGATCTGTCCTAGTGGATGCAGTCAGAGAAAATCCTAATGGGCCATCCATTTGTTCCCCCTCTACTCAAGGCCGTAGTGACCATGGACTCCTCCCAGATAGGGTGGGGTGGGGGCATAATCTGGGAAGAACAATCCAAGGCTTTTGGTCTCCACAAGAGGCTAACTTGCACATCAATGTCCCGGAAATGAGAACAGTGTTCCTAGTGTTGCAAGCCTTTCAATCTGCTCTTCCTTTGGGAATATTTGTTATTCAGTCAGACAACATGTCAGTGGCAAGGTACATCAGTAAACACTTAGGAACCAAATCCTATCTCCTATGCCGGGAAGCTCTCAGAATGTGGCAATGGGGGATATTTCCCAACCGCTTTCTTGTGGCAGTGCATATCCCGGAGAGCTCCAACGTGATAGCAGACAAGTTGAGCAGAGACATTCTACTGCCTCACAAGGGGTCTTTCAATTCCAAAGTGGCAAAGGAAATCTTTTGCTCCTGGGGCTAGGCTTGCTGCGATCTCTTTGCCTCCCCAATGAACAAGTGCAACAGCTACTTTGTCCCAATTCCCCCTTAGGGGGAGTCCCCAAGAAATGCTGTTCTTCTTGATTGACCCTAAGGTCTTTTTTATGCCTTTCTCCCCTTTCCCCTCATACCTTGTCTTCTTAAAGAAAGCTCAAAGGTTGCGAACCAAAGTGATCCTCATTGCTCCTTTCTGGCCCAGGCAAGTTTGGTTCCACTTTCTGTGGTGTCATTTGATTTGCCATCTGTGGATTCTGGACCCAGTTCCAGACCTGCTGACTCACCTGCAGGGATTGGTGCATCCTGATCTACCCACTCAAGCTCACAGCTTGGTTTCTCCAATTCCGTTAGTCACTTGGCAGAATAATATTACTTCCCCCATATAAAAAATTCTTCTAACTTCCCATAGACCTTCCACTTGGAGACTGTATTCCAGTAAATGGAAAAGATTTTCAGTTTATAGGTTCATAGGTAGGTACTAGGCTATCTGCTCGAAGGCATTTATAAGCCTAGCCGGAATGTATTGGCTTTCGCCACCCCCCTTAGATTAGTTCCCTGTGCCTCTGTCCAGCAGAGCCATTGAAGTGATCCCCGGGGTAAACTTTCCGTTTCCCATTAACTCGTCAAGGTTTCTCTTGAAGAGTGTTAGCGAGGAGCTCTGCCTAATGTAGATTGGAATCTTGTTCCAGAGCATGGGAAGTCTCTGGGACAAGAATCTATCCCTCTAGCACGTCCTATTTATTGTTGTGGTGAGGTTTAGATCCATAGAGCGTGTGGCTCAAGGGGATATGGTTTTCTTTAGGTGGAGCATGTACATCAATTCTGAGTTGGACATGGTCTTGTATGCCAGGCAGAGATCACCTCTGAATAGGCGGTATGCAACCGAGTACAGCTGGAGTTTCTTCAGTCGAGCTGCATAGGGCATCTGTTTGAGGCCAGTGATAGTCTTAGTGAGGTACTTCTGTAGTCTTTCCAGCTGTTGCAGGTATCTTGTAAGGTACATTCCAAATAGGGCATTGTACTCTATGATGGATCTGAGTGATGCATAGAGGGGCACAATGACCTCTTTTGATCCAGATGCAAACCCTTTTGTGATTAGGTGGGCCACATAGAAGGATTTGCTAACCACTTTGGCAATGTGATTATTAAAGAAGAGATTACTATCTACTTGGGTCCCCAGATCCCTTATTATGTCTTCCGTATTTAGGGGGCTACCACCTATGTGGTAGCGTGTGGGTACTTTGTTTTTTCCAAAGGGGATGACTATGCACTTTTTGGCATTTAGCTTGAGGCCATGGTTTTGACACCAGGTATCTGTCGCAGTAAGACCCTTTTGGAGGATGTCTGTGTCAGCCGGAGAGTCAATTATAGTCCCTAGTTTGCAATAGTCTGCGAACTTAGTCAGCCGTACTCCTCCTGTGCTTGCCTGTACCTCTGAGAAGTATATGCTGAACAGGAGGGGTCCTAGGACTGAGCTTTGGGGAACTCCACTTGTAACTGGTTTAGAGTCAGACCTAGCTCCTGCAACTCTTACCATGTGGGTTCTGTCCGTGAGCCAGTTGGCAGCCCATCTCGTGACGTAGGGGTTTATGTTCAGGCTGGTGAGCTTGTCTATAATACCAGAATGGGGAATGGTATCAAAGGCCTTTGCGAGGTCTAGGTAGGCTGTGTGGACCACCTTTCCCTTCTCTATAGCCTTGGTAACTGTCTCAAAGAAGTCCACCAGGTTTAGGAGGCATGATTTGCCCTTAACAAAGCTGAACTGGGTAGGGTCCAATGTTTGGCGGTTCCCAATGTCTCTGTTAATGAGATACATGATGATGCTCTCCATAGCCTTGCAGATCAAGCTAGTCAGGCTTATAGGGCGATAGTTCCCGGGGTCTGTTGTGGCTCCACCTTTGTGGAGCAGAATAACTGTTGCTGTGCGCCACTCTATGGGCACGTAGCCTGTGGAGAGGCTGAGTTTGAACAGTGTGTTTATGTAAGGGGTTAGTTCATCTTTGAGCTCATGTAGCACGCAGCCTGGGACACCGTCCCATTGATGCTGTGTTTTTGGCTTTGGAGTGGGCTGTTTTAACCTGAATGTCTGATTTCAGGGGCACTACCTTCTTCTGGTAAGGTTATGGGCCTTTTTGGGGGTGAGAGGGGGTGATGCTTGCGCTGAACCTGTCTGCCAGGATGTTGGCGATATCAGTCGGTTCAGTGTATTTTGTGCCATTCTGCACTAACTCCGAGCAGATCTGAGAATTGCCACTTAGATTCTTGACATAGTTAAAGAATGCCTTGTGGTTATCTTTCTAGTCCTTGGCAATTTTTCTTTCGAAGCTAGCCTTGGATGATTTTATGAGGGATCGTAGTTTCTTGCTGATACTGATCAGGGATGTCTTCCCTTCTTGGGATTTTACTCTTTTCTGTACAAGTTTCCTCCTTCTATTGTATAGATTGTTTATGGCGGGGGTCCACCACACTGGTTTCCTTTTCTTGGAGGAGTGAGTCTTGGTTTTGCTTGGGATAGCATGATCCATGCATTCTTGTAGGTGCCCGTAGAGTGCATTAGTAAAGGATTTTGCAGCTTGGCCAGCATTAACTTTAGCATGGGGCTTTGACAGTTTCCACCTCGGTCTTAAGTAATGTGAAGTTTGCTTTTGAAAAGTTTTTCACGGTGGTTTCTTTTGATGGGGTGGGGTGGAATGTGGATATCCAGAGTGATTAGTTTCTGGTCATATTTAACCAGCGAGGATTGATCTCCTTGGTGATGACTATGTCCAATATGTTGTCACCTTTGGTGGGGGTGTTGACCAGTTGATCCAGGGCGTTTGAGTTTATAAATTCTAGGAAATGTTGAGCAAGGGAGTTAGCATTTGAGTAGTTCTCCCAGTTAATGTTTGGGTAATTGAAATCACACAATATTATATATAATAGTGTTTGGTAGCACCTTTATGTTTCCCAGTGTTTCCAGAAATGCGGAATGGGGGTCCTGGGACATGGTGGGTGAATTGTAGCAAGCTATAATTTGAATTGCAGTTTTGCCCATTGTTCATTGCACGTGGATGATCTCTGAAGCATCGTGCTGTGCCACTAACCTGGAGATGTGGGTATCCTTGATGAATATGGATATGCCCCCACCTTTTGCATTTCGGTCCGAGTTTTGTGGCCAAAATATACGGTATGAATTGTAGCCCAGTAGTGCCGGGGTGCTCTCTGGAGCCTTAAACCAAGTTTCTGTTACTGCACATATATCGATTTTCTCCATACTGAGGAGTGCCTTGAGTGTGTGGATTTTGAGGTTTAGACTTCTGGCATTGATAGCATTACCCTCAGTTTTTTTTGTTACTTGTGCTATTTATGGTGGTGGGTTTGTCTTTTGAGCCTTGCCTAAAAAAGGCACTATAGGGGTGGCAAGAGCCTTGGCCAGTATTCGAAAGCCTAAGGGTGACATGTGCAAGCCGTCTCTAGCGAAGCAGCGTGGCTTGTTGAGCATGTCATCCCAGGCTGACAGACACTGGATCCCCTTTGAATGACACCAGAAGCTTAGCCAGTTGCTGAAATTGATAATTTTTTCTTTATACCGTGGTATCATTCTTGGTGAGGGCAGGATGTTGGGTCAGGGTCATACTGGCCTGGGCTTATGTGATCAGAAAGCTCTTCCATGTCCCTTTTCATGTAGTCCAGAGAGGTACGGATCAGGTCATTCACACCAACATGGACAATGAGAGAGTCATATTTGTACTTGCTGTGGAGTGACCTGAATGCTTCTGTTATGTGGCGGATCCTGGCACCTGACAGGCAGCTAACAGTGACCTTCTGCTTGTTCAGCCTAGTGAGTGGGATGTCAGTGTGCCTGACTATAGAGTCACCTATTACTAATTTCCTGGGTATGTTATTTTGCCTTAAGGACTGTGATTGCGTGGTACACTGGTTTTGTGAAGTGTGTGTTTCATGGTTTGTGTTGGGATGACTGTTGCTTGGATGTCTGCTTTGGAGGTCTCTTTTCTTTTGCAGATTTTTGTTTAGAGCCTCAAAGTATGTTTTTGTGTATTTGTGTGTT
Source organism: Protopterus annectens (assembly GCF_019279795.1). Taxonomy (NCBI): domain Eukaryota; kingdom Metazoa; phylum Chordata; order Ceratodontiformes; family Protopteridae; genus Protopterus; species Protopterus annectens. Next base: position 965,896,933 of record NC_056739.1, read on the forward strand.
TTTTGCCAGTGCTGGTTTCATAGGCCTATGTGAGACTTATAGTGTGATGCAAGTAATTCCCTTTTCCTCTTGACTGTCTGGTCCAGTCTTGGGTTGAGAGAGCTTAGCCTCCAGTTAGGCTGTATAATTGCATCTCTCACATGTATTCGTGTTTGGTGGTAAGAGGAGAGGGTTGTCTGTGTACATGAGGCAGTTGTAACATTGCCTCAAAATGCCCAGCTTCACCAGCTGGACTGGAGAGTACACCTGAAACTGCCCTTTGGACATGCCTGGATAGGTACAGTGAACTGTTTTACTGATTGGCTGGTAAGGTCGAATAGAGAGCCTTGTCCTTCTCTACAGTATAGGGGGGGTCAGGTGCTAAGGTTTATTAGTGCTTGCTATGAGTTTTGAGCAAGTGCCGGGCTGAGAAGTGAATGGTTTGAGTGCTTAAGTTGAAAGTTTGTCTACCATTGAAAGTTTGTCTAGTTCCAAGGGAAAAATTGAAGAGTAGACTTTGTGGAGCCGGGAATACTTATACCCTAGCTAACTGGCACTGCCCGGAATGCAAAGCTAAGCAAATGTGGGTTTTGAAGCAGGAAAATGAAAGAGATAGAAATTAGCCTAAAATGGCCAATAAACTACTCATTTCTGGGTTGAAACCACTCCTCCAGGGACAGATAGGCTGCTCAAAGCTCCCCTCTCTCACAGGTGAACAGAGAAATTTCCTTCTATCCAAGTAAGGTATGGGCAAACACAGAAACTTGTAACATAGCCCTGAATTCAGCACTAACCTGAAAACTGGACTATACTAGCTTAGAAAAGCGGGAAAACAAGTGTGTGTGTGTGTGTGTGTGTGTGTGTGTGTGTGTGTGTGTGTGTGTGTATATATATATATATATATATATATATATGTATATAATTTTTTTTTTTTTTTTTTTTTTGCAGAAAATAAAGCAGATACAATCAAAAAAACACTTTAAATGCACAGAAATGGTTATCACACTTGAGTGTGTAGCCTACAACAGTTAAACAGGTAATTTAAACACAAAAACAACTTTGTTAAAGTGCAGGCAGTAAAATAAGTACAATATGTAGCTGAAACAAGCTTTTTAAATCACAGAAACTCTAAAAATCGGCATTTTTGGCAGAATTAGCTAAAGGCAGCAAGAAAATGCAGAAAAATGATACTTAATCACTCCAAAGTCTCCCTGCTGCTGTGGAACTCTGCATGGCAACAGGCAGGAGCTGGCTGGGCTGTATACAAGCCCAAAAGCCTCGCAAATGCGGGTTTTATAGCAGGGAAATGAAAGAGATAGAAATTAGCCACAAATGGCCAATAAACTACTAATTTCTGGGCTGAAACCACTCCTCCAGGACAGATAGGCTGCTGAAAGCTCCCCTCTCTCATAGGTGAACAGAGAAACATCCTTCTATCCAAGTAAGGTATGGGCAAGCACAGAAACTTGTAACATAGCCCTGAATTCAGCACTAACCCGAAAACTGGACTATACTAGCTTAGAAAGGTGGGAAAACAAGTATATATATATATATATATATCTATATCTATATCTATATATATATATATATATATATATATATATATATATATATATATATATATATATATATATATATATATATATATATATATATATATATATATAGATATAGATATATATATATATATATATATATATATATTTTTATTTTTTCCAGAAAATAAAGCAGATGCAAACAAAAAACACTTTAAATGCACAGAAATGGCCATCACACACAGTGTATAGCCTACAACAGTTAAACAGGTAATTTAAACACAATTTGGGACTCTGCAAACAATTTAGAGCCCTTCTTGGCACCTGTTGAACAAGTTTTGGAATTTTTAGCCACCCTTTTTGACCAAGGAGCTTTTACTTCCACATTAGAGTTCAGTTAGCAGCCATTTCTAATTTCACAACAGATATGACAGCCATTCTTTCCTATCACCTGTGCAAGATCTTTCTCAAAGGTGCCTTACACCTAAAATCTCCACTCAAAGATCCCTTAGCTCTGTGGGATCTAACCTTAGTTTTGCAATCTTTAGTACTTGCCTCCCTTTGAACAAGTGGCTACTTACCATCTCAGATTCCTTTCCTGGAAAACTCTTTTTCTAGTAGTCATTACTTCTGATAGAAGAGTCTCTGAGATCCAGGCACTGTGTGTGAAACCCTCGTATATCATTTTTCATAAAGACAGAGTGTCATTGAGAACTAACCCTTCCTTTCTTCCTAAGGTGGTCTCTGAATCCAATATTAATCAAACTATTGAATTACCAGTTTTCTTCCCCAGGTTTTCCAACAAATGTGAATATTACTTGCATTTACTTGGACGTTCATAGGCAACTATGTTTTTACCTTGACAGGACTAGAGAGTCCAGGAAATCACATCAATTGTTTATTTCCTTTTCTGGCCCAGAGATGGGAAAAGCTCTGTCAAACATGACTTTATCTAGTTGGCTGAGTTTCATTTATGAACATAACCGAAAGTTATGTGCACCTGTAAGAGCGCATTCAACCAGATCTGTTGCCACATCAGCCAGTTTTCATTCAAAAGCTTTCATGGACAAAGTATGTGCAGCTGCAACTTGGGCTATGCCTCATACCTTTATCAATCATTACAAATTGGACATGATCTCCAGGGGAAGAGCATCCTTTGGCTCTGTGGTTCTCAGGAATATTTTTTCATAAGGCCACCCAGGAAATAAAGTAGCTGGGGACTTTTGTCCCATTCGTCAAGAATGAACGAAGATTGACAACATCAGATAAAGAAGTTATGTAATCACCATAACGTTCCATCTGTACTGTCGATCTTTGTTCATTCTTGACATCCCACCCACCATCCCCCTCCGGTAGATTTCCTGGGGATTGAACTCTTGTCCTTGGTTTCCATAGGGTTTTTACCTTGGACATTGCTTCTACTTACAATTTCTGCGAATACTCTTGCTGTGGTCTGCAAACTCGATCTGAGGTAATGGAGAGGAACATTATGGGTAGAGTCTTAGCTTGAGTGTTTTTTGGCTGACGCAAGCTGTATAACACCCAAGCCAGTTCGTCAAGAATGAATGAAGATCGACAACACAGATGGAACATTATGCTGAGTATATGTATAACTTCTTTTTTTGTCACTGTCCTACAAAGATAATTGAGTGCTATGAAGTGTTACTGATAATCAGCTGAGGTTGTATTTATGTAGGACAGTATTTACCACTGTTTAAATAAATACATGCCAAATGCCCATCTGGTATTTAATGATGCCAGTCTTGCAGTATAGTTGTGGCTGCATATGTGGATCCTGCTTTTGCTTACAAGCCACCTTTGTGTGCTTTTCACTAACCAGTTACTGCTATGCAAGTGACTTTTGTTTCCACTAGAATTCACTTCATGCTCTCTCCCTCCCTCCACCAAGGAAAGAACAGACTTCCAGCTACATAGTTTCCCTGCATATCCCACCAAGAGGCTTACAACCTGAGATTGGAGTCGAAAATCATGTTAGTGTTGTAAATTGACTCCTTGTCTTTTGGTCAGCAAGTGCACATCATTGCGGTAGTTGAGTTGGCTAAAGAAATCCGTGTCTATCCAGAATAATCCTGAGAGCTGCAGTGAATTCATCTCTGCAGGATACCCGTTACTTAATGACCATCGCTTTAGGCTTAGAATATGTATTTTTGAGCTGGAACAATTTTTCCACTGTGCAGTTGTATTGCGTGAACTTTGATAACATCATACCCTGCAAAACAAGTACTGTGATTCACTAATACTGTGGTGCAGGAGAACTTAATTACATTACAATACATTTAGCATAATGTGGGCTGCACAGAATGTAACTTTACATACTCGCTGTACTGAAGCTGCTGTAGCCTGAACTGATTGGCTCAGTACTGTGAGATGGATATTTGCAGTACAAGTCTTAGGACTTTCAGTCTTTATTAAATATATAAAGGTATATACAGGTCAGTGCACTAAATCAAAGCATTTTTTTCTGCCCTCAGTTCTTGTGAAAAAGTATTAATGATGTTATATATTTACTTAGATACTGGCACGTCTCAGGCAGCCTTTGGGATCCTGGAACTGTCTCAGAGTCAAGAGTTAGAAGATAAACCAACCTTAAGCGATGTGTCTCTGATCAGAAAACAGCATAGTTTGGAGGAAGAACAGCTTAATACTGAATCTGTGGTGAGACATGACAGAAAGAAAGGTAAATACTTACAGAAATGTGCCAAGTTTCACTTTGTAGTTGACCTGTCAAGAGCAGTATTTTACTGGTTGAGATTCACAGCTGAATAAAAATCAACTAACAAGCAAGTAAAATAAAGTGCAGTCTGTATATAGTATAGTAACTGTTCAGAATGCAGTAGAAAACTAGTATGAAAGCCACCTTTATAAGTTTCAAAACTCAGGTGTATTTACAGGAAAAATGCAAAATATTTATTTTGAGTTTGAGGAGTAAAATAAATCCGGTTACTTGTATCTTGTAGATAGTTCTAGGAGACAAACTGTCCAAGTGTTCGGTGCAGAAACATTCTCTTCATCTTCCTGACACACACTAGTACTGCTTTTCAAAAGCAGTTCAGTGCTTACAGAATGCACAGCAGAATTTATTGAACAGGTAATTCACTTTTTTCGTGTAGAAGAACAACTTTTCAAACACAAGGTAGCAGTTCCTCCAACACAGCTTATAGAAATACCTTCCATTTAGCAGAGTTCTTTATCAGTCTGTAGAGACTCCTGCTAATTCTATCCATCAGGAATCTGCCATTTTGCAGCAGTGCTTACCGTTTTGTACTCTAAATTTAGCTAGCTCTGCCCTGTTTTTTTTTGTGGAGCCCTACCTTCCTGCTTGGAGAGAAATCTGATGCTTTCCCTCATAGACTTGCCCAATGTTAAAGGTAACTCCAGTTATGTATGTGCTTCAATCACAGCCACTGTGTTATATGAACATTCCTCCCGCCCCGTTGACCAACACGTTGTTGCTTCAGTGGAAAGATCAACCTGACGGCATTCACATTGCTGCATCCTGGATGGTTGAGAAGTCTAAGACTAAAGGTTTGTAGGGACAGTGCCCCTGTAAAGGTTTAGGGTTGGCATCTCATTGCCTGTACACCTTCTGAAGTCGAGTGTGGTCTGTAATGTAACCTGTCTGCCAAGAAGATAATTTTAAGTGTATTGAAGTCTCATGAGATCATCAGTCAATCTCTTTTAATTGCTGAGTATTGCCTTTCATTTTTTTTGAACATACACTTGATGTAACAAGCATGGTGTTCCTTCCCATCTACATTTTATGGCAGAACTGCCTTAATTCCTATGTTCAGATTGTTCAGAGAAGTCCTGAACTCTTAAGATGGACACCATGCACAATATGAGTTTCTGAAATGCATTTTCGTGTTACTTGTTTGATTAATATTTTGTTGGTCCCTATCCTTGAATAGGTCAGTTAAGGGACAGGCAGTAGAGGCATAGTCCAAGACAAACTTGTGATAATAATATACCAGACCAAGGAAAGCCTTAACCTGTTTTTTTGTAGTGTTTTTTGCCAGTTTCCTACTGTGTCTACTTTTTTGACATGAGGCTTTACAATTCTTCTTCCTGTTATGAGTCAAAGTAGTGAGTTTGCACTTAGGTGAGTTTGCAGTTAGTCCAGCTTTACACAGGAAGTCTGAAATGGCTTGCACCTTAGGGAGGTGACTTTCTCTGTCCTCAGTGGAAATGACCACGTTGTCCAAATAGGCTGATATTTTGCATGTGGTCTGTGTGCTCCATCCTTGAGCTTATGGAATATTACTGGTCTTCCATGGAATCCAAATGGCATGGCTTTTAGGGTATGAGTCATATTTGGTGATGCTGTTGTAGCTTTCTGAAATCATTGCAAAACCCGAAGAATCCACCAGACCTGCTACAGTGGGGTTATTCCATTCACCCTTGAATTCCTGTAGGATCTCTAGTTTGAGCGTTTTCTGTATATCTTATTAACTGTTGGAGATTGGGATACTAGCATGTGGTACAGTTTTAGATGTACCTTTTCGTCAGGCATAGTTTCAATATTGTGCTGTATTAAATTGGTATTTTCTGACAATTCTGAAAATATACCCATATTCTTTAGTACAAACTCCTTATCCTGTTGTTTGTGGGTCACTGATAATGCCTTACCTATCTCGACTTCAGAGTATTTTCCAGGGGCTTTTACTATTTCTGCAGATATACTCAATTCATATACCTACATTTTTATCCAGAGTTTTACAACATTTATATGGTATATCTTTCATGATTTTCTCTTTACAAGTTGTCTCACTTTGTAATTTACTTCAGCCATTTTTTCTATGGTATCAGAAAAGTACTTTGTTCCACAGTATGAACACTCTAAGCCATGGGCTTCTATTATATGTTCTTTGTTTCCTGTGCCATTTCTATGTTTTTTTCATATAAGCATTGTAGTTCACAACCTGTCCTGTAGGTCCTTTCAGTGTTTCTCATTCCACAATATATTCTTTGCTGGGTCTGTCTATCTGTAATAACATATCAGGAATCATTCTGTACCAGCACTAATCAGTTTGTACTCTTGGCTTTGGACAGGAGTGATTTATCGGGCTTAGCTCAGGGTTTAGTTCAGGCTCTTGACACTTTGATTCTGTTTCTGGTAAAAGAAAAAAGTGATCCTTCATTTTCTCAAGAAGTTCAACATTTGAACCACAAAATGAAGGGGCAACATCTGATGTTAAGTTGTCTATCTCGCCTTCATTCTTGCTGGATGGGTTCGGAGCCGACCTCGGCTCCGACTCGGCCACTCTAAAAGCTCGAGAGTTGGTTCCACCGGCTCGAGGCTGCCCCTATATCCCACAATGCTAGGCGTGAATTACCTCAGATCTCGTTTGCCGCTACAGCGATCGAGGTGTTGTTTTTCTACCGGCTCAGGTCAGTTTTAATTAGATTAGTCTAATACTGTTTAAACTCCTTTTAGCTTAGTTTTTTCCTCTTTTTACCCTTAGTGTAGTGGATATTTACCCTTTCTACCCTTATCCAGCCCCTTTCTTCAAGAACTGATAAGTTCTTTCCTTAGGCCTTCGGGCCCTTCCATCCCTTATAGTGTGTGTATGTGTTTTTGTAGGGGTTTATATCTATCTATAAGCTAACTATTTTCAGTAGTTTTAGTTTTAATTTAATTTAAATTTTCAGACAGTGTAATCGGTGTGTGTGTGTTTTTTGTGTGTGGTTACACTTTCGGTTCCTTGAAAATGTCCAGGATTCAAAGGTTCAGGCTTCAAGTGTGACTCGTGCTGTCAGAAAATGTCTCTGACAGACGGTCACACTTCTTGTGTGTACTGCCTGGGACCTGCAGGACTCTTGTGCTGTATGCCATGGCTTCAGCCCTAGAGTCCTGCAGGAAAGAAAAAACAAACTCATTCTCAGGGGTTTGCTTAAGCCTGAAGGTTCCCTATCTGCTACCTCGAAAACCTTCCAGCTTCTAAGACCTCGACTCCAGCTTCTGAGTCGAGGCCTAAGGCTTCTGCTACATCGGCGCTGGAGCCGATGAGTCTTGACTACAGCTTCGTTGCTGGAGCCGAGGTATTGGAAATTCCTGGGTCGGCTCTGATCAGACCATCGGAGCCGACATCTAGAAAGAGGTCTAGGTCACCATCCCTTGGCTCCGTTCATTCGGCTCCAGCGTCTCCCTTGCTGTCTGAACGGAGCCACAGATCTCACTCCTCCAGGTCATCGAGGCTCTCAGATCATGACATCCAGAGGGTAGTGAGTCTACTTCTAAAGTCCGAGGCACTGGCCCAAATGCTTCAGAGCCCGACTCATCAGTCGATGCTTCAACCTATTCCTCTAAATATTCCTTCTCCGACTCCTTTGAGCTCAGAGCCGGGGCGTCTTGGAACCGAGACTGTGGTAGCGTCGGAGCCGATACATTTGTCTTCCTTTGAAGAATCTCGGGCGCCAGACGCCCTCGCCGGCTCCGAGGAGGTGAGTGGCATCGGACCCTTGTCCGACCCCCTCTCCTCTCGGTGCTTCGCTGGTGAGTTCGGCGCCTCGAGCCATCTCTGTCGGTGCCGAGGGAGGTTCTCAGCTGAGCGGGACCTCTGGCTCTGCCTGACAGGGGTGCGTTCGAGGTCATGCGGAGTGTGTTGGAACCTTGTTCAACTCCACAGTCGGCTTCTTCTGCCCCTCCCTCTTCGGTGCCTCAGGTGATGTCTACTCACTCCCTCATCCCAGACCGCAGAGAGCCAGCTTCTCAAGAATCCCCTGTGGGATCTCATCCTCTTCGAGGCCTCCTGAATTGGCAGGGGAGCCCCCTAGGAAGAGAAAGTGTAAGAGGAAGCACATAGACTCACCTGAGTCTGTCACCTCTGACACAGATTTAGAGGATTCCGAGGGTTCTTCTGAAGATGTCTCCTTTGCAGACATTCTAGAGATCCTGAAACAGAGGGGAAATTGGCCAGCCCTTAACCCTTCGGAGGATGAATCTGTGTATCTTGAGGCGCTTGGCTCTCGCCCTTCCACCTCCTGGGTGTCCGCCTTTGATCCCTCATGCAGGTGGTAGCAAAGAAAGCCTGGACGGCTCCTGACTCAGTGGACCCTACCCCAGGAGACCTTCTAAATTTATAACAGCACCAACTGACAAACAATTTCTGACCAAAGGTGTTACTGTGGATGCTATGGTGGTAGCTGCTGCCACCAAGAAGGAACTAGCTGATCCTTCAGTGCCTGTTCATCCCCCTAACAAAGAATCTAGGTCTATGGACAGGTATGGGAAGCGGATGTTTTCGCCAGCGACCTTTACAATCTGAACTACCTATGCCATTTCACCCGTCTCCAGAGAGACTTGATCAAGGAAGCGAGTGAGATGTTGAAGGACCCTACAGCTGCAGGTTTTCGGGACAGGATGAACACCCAGCTGACTACCCTGAATTCTATAGCTAACTCCTCCATGCGCCTCCTTTCATATGCGGCTGATGGAGAGCCGCAGGGACAGGTGTCGCCTTACGCGGCATGCCTGGATGCGACTATGCAATTTTATGGACCCCTTTAAAACGCCTTTCACTAATTCCCGCTTGATGGATCATCTCTCTTTGGTCCTCAAGTGAAAGAAACCTTGACTAGGTGCGAGACGGATGGCAAAACTCTATCTGCCGCCGGAGTCCGTTTTCTACTCCTTCTAGACCTTACCCCAAAGGCCAGAAAAGTGGGAAAATGTGGTTCCAACAATCTCAAGGGAATTGACGACAGAGTCGGTTCCTCCAGAGGCAGAGGAGGGAACAATAATGGTAGACGCCGCCCCAGGGGCAGAGGGGTCCAGAACCAGGGCAATCGAGAAACCTTTTCCGATAAGCCCTTTCAGCATCCCTGGTGTTGCCCGACTGTCCACCTTCGAGGCAGTCGGGAAGATTGTCACTGTACCCAGAAGCCTGGCTATCCCTAACTCAAGACAAGTGGGTACAGTCCATCATTTCGAAGGCTATTCCATTCCCTTCGCTCGCATTCCACACCAATCAAAAAATCCCTTCCAGATGTTCCACCCCAAAGGGATCTTGCAGCTTTGAAATTTCAAAGCTGCTTGCAAAAAGAGCAATTCAGCCAGTTCCAGCAGACCAGCAAGGATCCGGGTTCTACTCCAGGTTCTTTTTTGTTCCAAAGAAAACAGGGGACTGGAGACCAATTTTGGATCTCAGTGTCTTGAACAAGTCTGTCAAGAAAACAAGATTTCGGATGGTCACGCTACAATCCATCCTTCCCCTGTTGGGAAAGGAAAACTGGATGTGCTCTATAGACCTTCAGGACGCGTACTATCACATAAAAATGAACAGACGCTCCAGAAGATTCCTCCGCTTCAGGCTGGGAACCAGTCATTTTCAATTCACGGCCCTGCCCTTTGGACTCACCACTGCCCCCCCGGGTGTTTACCAAATGCATGGCAGTGGTAGCTTCTCACCTGAGACGTCAAGGATTCCAGGTGTTTCCATATTTGGACGACTGGCTCCTCACAGCTCCCACCAAGCATCTTCTTCTAATGGCCAGAGACTACACCTTTCGTGATTTGTCAAAAGTTAGGCATCTCAATAAATTGAAAAGTCTGTTTTGTCGCCTTGTCATTACCTTCATAGGCAAATCTAGACACAGTCAACATGTGACTAACAGATCAGAGAATAACAGACATACACAAACTGGTTTCGCTCCTCTTCAGCAGCAACAGAGTCAAAGCCAGGTTAGTTCTGAAAGTATTGGGGATTATGGCGGCTGCCATACCTCTACTTCCATTAGCCAGATTCCACATGAGAATCCTTCAATGGATGCTCTTCACACAATGGTTATACCAGCAACTTCCGATGTCCCACACCATTATGATTACGCAAACATGCAAGAATCATCTTCTGTGGTGGATGTCTTCCCCTCAGCTCTTCTTGGGAAGACCCTTTGTTCCTTCCTCCGGTTGCTACTCTGACAACGGACCCCTCCCTGATGGGGGGGGGGGGGGGCATTATCAGGGCAGAACTGTCCAGGGCACATGGCAACCAGATGAATGCCACTTGCACATAAATGTTCTAGAGATGAGAGCAGTGCTTTTAGCAGCCCTTCAAGACTCTCTTCCCTTGGGAACGATAGCAATCCAGACGGACAATATGTCTGTAGTGTGGTATATCAACAAACAAAGCGGAACCAGGTCCTATCCCCTATGTCGAGAAGCACTCAGACTGTGGCAATGGTTTCTTCTCAGCGTTTTCTGATAGCAACGCACATCCCGGAAGTCCAATCAAATCAAGGACAAGTTGAGCAGAGCTATCCTCATGCCTCACGACTGGTCTCTGAAAGATTCTGTTGTGAGAAAAATTTTTCTCAAGTGGGGTCAGCCTTGACCTTTTGCTACTCCCCAAAACAGCAAGTGCAGAGATTATTTTACCCTATTCCCGCTACCAGGCCAGCCCAGCAGAGACGCCTAGTCCAAGTTTGGCTCCGGGGACTTCTGTATGCATTTCCTCCCTTCCCACTAATTTCTCAAGTGATACAGAAAGCCATCGCTCAGAAGGCCTTTTTGATCCTCATTGCTCCTTACTGGCCTCGACAGGTTTGGTTCCCCTTTCTACATCAATTTCTGTTGGAGCAACCCTGGCATCTGGACCTAGTTCCAGATCTTTTGACCCATCAGTCGGGTCAGTTTCATCGCTCCCTAACTTCTCTGAACCTCACTGCTTGGTTCCCCCAGTTCCTACCTTAGCCAGGCTTCCTCAAATATCTCACACTGTTCGAGATATTTTAATAGCCTCACATAAATCTTCCACTCGAAAAATTTATCTTAGTAAGTGGAAACGTTTTGCCTATTGGGCTCAAGGAAGGGACTTAGATCCTTTCACTGCCCCCATCCATATGGTTCTTGATTTTCTAGCTGAACTCTTTCATGCAGGTTCATCTCCTTCTACTCTCAAAGTTCAATTGGCAGCTATATCTAACTTTCATGTGGGCATTTCAGAGTCTGCCATAATGTCCCACAAGCTTTGCAAAGCCTTTTTGAAGGGAGTTTTTCTACTCAGACCTCCTATAAGAAATCCTCCTCCTCCTTGGGACCTTATCTGAAACACACAGTCACTGTAGCCCAAAGGTCTTCTCCAGAAATAAATGAAGTCAAAGTGAGGATACAAACTGGAAGTCGACCACCACAATAAATGGATAAAATGTATTTATTGTGAACAGATAAGCGCTTTCACGTGTGCCAAGACACGCTTCTTCAGATCCTTACAACAAACATCTTCTCAAACCAAGTATATATACACATTTCTAAAGTGATCAATTAGCTTAATTAATCTAAACCTAACCATGTGATTAAAATCATTCAATTAAACAAACCAAGCACTGGCAAGTACTGTTGCTCATGTTGCAGAGTAGATGGAATAAATAAATAAATAAATGCAGAACCAACAAAGCTCAAACAGTTAAATGATGAACAAATCTCCTTAGTTGAAACAGAGGCAATTAATCATAAAACTATGTGTCCTAAGAACTCTTATTCAACCAGTCCTAATGACTGAAATAAATATATATGTTTTAAAAAACTCTATGTCCAATATATCCTAAGAGTATATAATGAATGTGCAAAACCGCTGAGGTAGAATACAATAGAAATAAAAATAAAAACTGAAACATCAGATGTTGTCAGGCAATGGCATAAAGTTACTGTCCTTTTAAAACTCCTTATCTATTATATGAATTATCAGTAAAAATGAAAACCTAGCTTATATGTAAGTCTAAAATTGTGTAAAAGTAAGAATATAAATATAAATACAGTGTAAATACAACAATATGAAATGTATGTACATATGTATATATGTCTGAGTAAATAAACATAAAAAGTGTATAAAAAGTATATGAAAATATAAATGTATGCATATTAGTAAAGCCATGTGTATGGCTCACTTAGTGATGCAGCAGTAACAAATAAACACATAAACACATTGAACTGGAAAAGGAACAAATATGATCAAATATCTGGAATAAATTAATTGCATGTGTTAAATAGAACTCATAAACAGACACAAGTTACAAGAGATAAACAATATATGAAAAACATAGAAACGGAAAAACTTGTTATAAAGCCTAGTATCTATAAAAATCTATACAAATACATGGCCATGTACTATCCAGATGTGTATATAAAAACTGTCAATCTAACAAAAGCGTAGCAGGCTAAAACCTCCTGACAGGATATACAAATTACATTATTCTTTCTTGTACTGACATTATGAGTATGTCAAGAAGAAACTGCTGATCCAAGTCTGTATATAGAATAAGAAATGTAATAATAAACAAGTGTAATCAAATAAATGTATCTGTATACACTACCACTAAAATCAGACATGGTTAAAAGAAAATCAGACATGGTTAAGAGAATTACTTTGCACTGCGTCCTTTCAACGGAGCCCTTACACTAACATATTGATTAAGTCCTGGCTCATAATGTGCTTTGAGTTTGAAAATCCAAGAGAGTTCCACTAGCTCTAAATCATTGAAATTGTCTCCATCTCTAGAATTAGGTAGAACTGTCTGTAGGATTCTAAATACAAACGAATGTGTTAGATTATTAGCAATGTGTTTAGCCAAAGCACTTTTGGTATCACATTTCCTGATATCTAAACATGTTCCAGTATCCTCTCCCTCAAGGTCCTAGTAGTCATTCCTACATAGAACACTGTACAACTCTGACATGTAGCTAAATATATAAGGTTCTTGCTTGCACATGTACCTTTGTGATGGGGTTCAAACCTGTAGTTCAACACTGGATGTTCAAACTCCTGGACTGTAGTAATCAATGTACATGCACTGCACTTGTTACAAGGAAAAGTACCTGACTTCACATCCTTGTTAATGCTTATATTCTTATTAACATTATTAGACTCTATACATAGGAGTCTACTGAGATTCTTACTGTTACGAAATGTGTATGAAGGTGTGGAGCCCACTATCATTGCTAACTGTTGATCAGTCAAGAGGATATGCCAATTGCTAAGAATAATATCTTTAATGTGATGGATGTCACTGGTGTATCTAAGATTGATTCTGACTCTGGAACTGTCAAAGGACTTCTTGCCACGAAAACCAAACGTTCTTATGTGATTGCCAACTAAAGCCGTCTCTTCATTGAATAGAACCTGATTCTTGACCTTCCTAATCTTTTCTTTGTCATAGCCTCTGTCCAAAAAACATTGCTCTAAAAAACTGCTCTGTTTATTGAGTTCAACACTGTTGTGACATAACCTCTTTATCCTGGTGAATTGGCTCTTCATTATGCTATCGAATACGTATCTGGGATGCATACTACTAAACTGGAGTAGGGTGTTCCTCCAACATTCCTTTCTGAAAATAGTTGTCTCGATCTTATGATTCATGTTCTTATATAATCTCGCATCTAAGAAATCTATACTCTGTAGGTCATGACATATCGTAAAACTCAGAAAGTCAGTAGTAGATTCTAACTGTTCTATAAAGACTAGAAGCTCAGATATGCTCCCATGCCAAAATAAAAGAACATAATCAACAAAGCGTTTATATACCTTAATTTAGTTCTCAGTTCTTTGATTCTCCCCCCTTTCGAACCTGCAGCCTCCTGTTCCTTAAAATTGCTATCATGGAAGACTCTCTTTCTGGTAGCTATTACTTCAGCTAGAAGAGTTTCAGAACTTCATGCACTCAGCTGTCGACCACCATATTTGTTGTTCCATAAACACAGGGTATCCTTACGAACCAACCCGTCCTTTTTACCTAAAGTAGCCTCTGCGTCAAACCTAAATCAAAACATTGACCTCCCTGTGTTTTTTTCCAGAATTTTCTAATAGGTCTGAACAAAAATTGCATTGGTTAGATGTTCATCGTCAGTTAAGGTACTATTTGGATAGGACCAAACAATTCAGAAAAACTGACCAGCTGTTTGTCTCTTATGCGGAAGGCAGAATGGGACTTTCTGTTTCCAAGGTATCACTATCTAGATGGCTAACATCTCTGATTTCAATTGTTTATGAAATTAGACACCAAAAGCTGCCTAACAAACCTAAGGCCCCCACTCCACCAGAGCTTTGGCTACTTCTATAGCCTTCCAAGACAGACTGCCTATTGACACCATTTGTGCAGCGGCTACTTGGGCTACTCCTCACACTTTCATTTCACATTATAAGTTGGATTTAGCTTCTAGGCATAGAGCTAACTTTGGTACCACTGTTCTCAAGAGTCTGTTCCAGGCCACCCGGGACAAGGTGCTAGGTCCCATCAGCAAGAATGAGTGATTTAGACAACTTAACATATAGAAGTTATGTTCTTACCATAACGCTCCATGTTAGTTGTCTTCTTCTCTCTTCTTTCTTGCCCCACCCTCCTTCCCCTGGCCTGGACAGACCTAGAGGAGTTTGATTGTGTCCTCTCTTTCTACCACCTCTTTGCTATAGGAATATGCTCTGCGGTGCATATTTTCCTGGATCAGGCTCTAGGTCACCTTTCCTCTTTCCTTTGTTTATAGAGGTGGACTCTCTTTCCAGTATTTCTGGTTATATTTTTAGCTGGGCCTAGCTCACAAACGAGATCTGAGGTAATTCACGCTAGCATTGTGGGATATAGGCAGCCTCGAGGTGGAACCAACTCTCGAGCTTTTAGAGAGCCGAGGTCGGCTCCGAACCCATCCAGCAAGAAAGAAGGCGAGAAGAAGACAACTAACATGGAACGTTATGGTAAGAACATAACTTCTATTTTTTTATCCTCAGTTTTGTGATTCTGGTGAAGAGAATGGCTTCTGGCAGTCACTTTGAAGGATTCTCTTTTTCTGAAACTATGTCCATAATGAATTAGTTGTTTCAGTGGGAACATAATGACATTCCACTGTAACTTGCCTGACAGCCAGTCTGCTGCCCCCCAAAAACCAGATAGGTTTTATAAAGCTCCTCTGTTGTTAGAGCTTTTGTATGCTAATCGTCAATTGTATAAAGTTTGTTAGAGCTTTTATGTACTAATCTTAGATCAAACCCAGCAGTTATTTGTCTGGTGAACCCTGCTGCAGGTAAACATCTAGTTAATACTAGTCCCTCCCATTCTGACAAGGATGGGAAAGCTTTTTATAGATTTGGTAAAAAGTGTTTTTTTCTGCAACACTTATTTTTAGAACTATCAGCTGTATAGCTTGTATGTTAGTTTGTGCTTGTCTCTTTTGAGAACATTGAGGAATATTGTGGCATCTCTTTCCTCTTCTGAGGAAAAAACATCTTTGTGTAATCTATATATAACCAAAAATACACCGAGGTACCACACAATAGCATCTTTATTACACAAAAAATAAGAACAGTGGTGAGCGCTTTCGCAAAACTAATTGCTTCATCAGTCTTTGTGTAATCTGTTTTTGTGTCTCACTGTTTGAAATGTGCCTTTGATTCTGCTGATGCCACTTCTAGGGCTGCTGCCACTGGAACTGTTAAACAGGAGATTTGCTTGGTTACATATTCAAAGCCTTCCTGAGGATGTTAAAGATGAGATTTTGAATTTTCCGTTAGACAAAAGTTAATTTTTGGACCATCTGCTGCAGAGGTCCTTAAAAAGTGTCATGAGAGAGGTACGCTTATACAAGGAATTTCATAGATTTTTCAGCTTTCCCTCTTCAAGTTTGGCAAGGGGCTTAATGCTACCTCTAAAACCTTTTACAAAAAGCAAGATAAGCAAATGCTTTGAGCTGTTGGTAAGCAAACTTTTAAAAAGCAATAGCACGGAAGTTCCAGAAAGAAAGGAAGACCCCCCCCCCCCAAACAAATTATATTCTGGTAAGTCTAAATGGCTTATTTACAAGACTCTCTTCCTTTTTCCTGCCCTGGCACACCTTTAATTCTTCCATAAAGTCTAAACCTCCATTTCTGTCTTTGGTGACAGTTTCAGACAGGTGGGTTCTAAAAGTAATTCATAAAGATTACAGATAACAGTGGAATGTCTCCCTTCTTTTCAAAGGATCCCCCTCATCCACCGGATCAAACTCTTTTTCTTCCTATTTGAATGATCATTGTGGCAGTAGCAGCTCCCTCTCTGCATCCCCACTATTTTTGGATGTTTTTGTTGCCAGGAAGAGAATCTCCAACTTTTCCTAGTATTCTCCTTTTCAAGAATGTGTCTGGTGCCAAAGAAAGAAGATTCATGGAGACCGGTTATGGATCTTTCCTTCCTGAACCATGCTGTGATTGTGCCCAAGTTTAAAATGTTCTCTTCATAACTTATTTACCTCTTTCCCTTTTGAGTTTTGTGGTGACCTTAGATTTAAAAGATACATATCATCAAATTCCTGTTGATACAGACTCCAGATAATTTTGAAGTTTTCTATGTGTGGTTCATCGCCTGTGTAAGGAAGAACAAGACAAGCACTGTGATGCTTCAGGAAGTGCATCTAAATAGAGGAAAAACACCAGAGTTTAGCTGAAATGTTTGGTAGGAGCAGTGTATTGGCACAATCAAAGGGTTAGAAATACTGAAGTAATCATGCCAGTGAATAATGTTCCCCTTGTAATAAAGGAGGATAATAAAAAGACAAATACAGAAGGTGTGTCATGAGAAGAGGCAGTTGGAAGGGGAAGAAGATAACACTGGTACCTTTGTGCCTTGCTCTAAACACACCATAGAGTGAGATTAAAAAATAATGATGGAAATTGTAGGTTTCCAGTGGGGGATTCTAATCCTGGGAGGCGGTTGGAATGTATTTTCTGAAAGTCCAGGTGTAATAGCAGGGCCGACAAACAAATTAGTAATGAGGAGAGTGTGCTGAAAACCTATCTTACAATTTTTGGTTTAGATGATTATTATAAGGGTAAGAAGTAAGCTGCAATTTAAATTTCATTCCGCTAGGCATGACTACTAGGAAAGGCTGGGCAGGTGATGCATAACTTTAGAACATTTGTAGAGTTGACAGCATTTTGCACTTTGACTCTGGTGGTTGAGGTAGTTACACACTGGGTTTTTGGGGGAGAGATGCATTAGCATTTCTTGGCCTACTTGTAAAAAAGATGGTTTCAGAGATTGGGATCTTGAGTAGTTAGTGTCATTTGGAAGCCTTTGGTATTATAGGAGATAATTTTAGAATACAGATTGGACAAATTAAAACAAGATTGTAGAAGGTTGGTTATATGGAAAAAAACAAAATAAATGGGCAGAGAACAGCAGGAGATACTCTTGGGGATAAAAAAAGATGATGAATATTCTGAGATCCAAAAAATAATTCTGGAGAATAAAGCAGAACTGACTGGCAACTTTGAAGTAAGGGAACGTGTGAATAATATTAATGTTTTTAGGGTCTGTCCCTGCATATTTCAAAAACACACCCAGGTCCCAGAAGTAATTGCTAGCACAACAGCTAAGGCAGCAAAAACTAGAAGTGGATGTTTTCAAGATTAGAAACATAAATGGAGCCACGATAGCCAGGCATGCTAGGAAAATTTAAAAAGTCTTTAGACTATACTGTGAGAATATTTCTGATGTTCATTGTGTTTCACTGTTGCAGTCATTACTCTCGGGGTTATCCTGCTGGCAGGCTACCCGCAGTCGGCACAAATTCCAAGGTCTAGGTCCGGCGTCGGTTGCTGTCGCCTCTTCCCTGACATTAGTGCGCCAGGGGTATAAAAGATGCAGCCGATGCCATTTTCTTTTGTCTTTCTTGCCGCGCGGTGCCCGAAGCAAAAGCAGTTCGCAAGTGCCAGTCGGCTGACTCCTGAGATTTTCAAATCTGAATTTCAGATCCGAAGTCTTCATTAAAGCTAAGTACCCCATTGGGGAAACTTTTTTCTTGCTCCAGACCGATGTCAGAAAAAGTTATCAATTGTATTTCTTGTGGGAAGCAAATACCTCATAAGGATTTTCACTCTTACTTTATTCCTTGCCTAGGCCCTGATCACAACGTTGCTAGTTGTCGGTTTTGTGCCAGATTTAACCAACACACTGTCAAGTGTCTGTTTGATTTTGCATTTCATTACTTTGGCCGAAGATTTAACTATATAATGCCGTCGGATCAGCCGACAACCACAGTTTACAAAAAACGCAAGGACAAGGAAAAGGATAGGCATCTGAGGTCCAAAACCGACGATGAAGCCTCTTCTAGGCCAGTCGCCGGTTCTCAGTGAGGCGCTTTCGCAGCCCCTGGTGCCCGCTACCTCAGAGCCACAGGCCACTTCCGACTCCCACGTGGAGCCGACTGGGCCTCTGGATACTCAAGGTATTGGACACTCTGAAATCATTCCGTCAGATGGGTCTGGAGCTGCTGAGCAGGCATCGGCTTCTGAGGGTGTCTTCAGACCTACACAACTATATATTAAGCCATCCTCAGCTTCAAAGACAAAGACTAAAGCAGCATTAAAGACAAACAAACAAGTACAGCATTCTCCTACTCAGACTACCATGCCTAAAAAACAGATGCTGAAAATGGCCGAAGACCTAATTACTTTGATCAGGGGTTCCCATCCCCCTCCTGATAAGAGGCCTAGGCAAGAGACAGAGTATAAGAGACAGAGTATGATTCTTCTGATCAGGTTTCTATTTCCTCTGATTCCTCTTCTGAACAAGATTACTCTATGCTTCTCTATGAGGATTCTGATGCTGAAGAATCCATTCCTTCAGCCTCTCCTCCTGAAGATTATTCTTTTGGGGAAACCCTGCATACCATGAGGGAACATTTCCACTGGGAGAGCCAAGATTATTCTGATTATAAGAAAAGGCTCAGAGAATTTCTGCTACTTGCTCAGCACAGACCCCTTGCTCTTCCACCTGTTCTAGACATTGTGGACAATGTATTCTCAGAGTCCGGCATGTCCCCAGACTCTCTACCCCCTGCACCTGCTAAGCCAGACAGGTACTACAGGGTCCCGGATTCTCATAAATTCCTGTATAAAAATCCCGCTGCTGACCCAGAAACTATATCACAAGGTCCCAAGGGGGGTTAAAGCTTCCACTGCAAAAAACCCTGTCCCCTCTGATAGGGATTCCAGGGCTCTAGACAGATGGGGGAAAAAAGTATGCACTTCTGCTACCCTGGCTGTAAGGGCCTTAAATTGTCAGTTTCATATGCTTAAATATCAGCAATATTTAATGTCACTGCTTAAACAGAAAATGTTGACAAATACTGAATGTTCAGAGAACAAGGAATTGCAGGATTTATTGCATGCAGCTGAACAAGTGGGAAAGCATACTTTGCAATGTGGTTATGATTCACTGGAGGCCTCCTGCAGGGCCGCTGTTACAGGTTCTGTTGTTAGAAGGCATGCTTAGTTAAAGGAACAAAATCTGCCTGATCATGTTAAAGCAAAATTATTAGATGCACCATTACAGCATGATAGTTTGGTACTAAAGCAGAAGAGGTGTTGAAGAAAATGGAGAATAAAGCAAAATCCATGCAGACAGTCAATGATTGCTTACAGGTACAGCCACCCAGATTTAGCAGAAACTGGCCTTATAAAAATTGGTCCTTTCCAGTGTCAGACAGACCACAAAGAGGCAGATACAGGCATGCCAGAGGCAGAGGTCAGTCCCAAGGCTCATACAGGCCTAAACAATGGTGTGCTCCTACCTCCAAAAGTGGAGAAGACAAATCACAACCTTACAGGAAACAGTCCCAATGACTTTCCTCTACCAGATCCAAGCACTTTTCTTTTGGCAGCCCCCTTAGAGGGAAAACTAGCACTTCTTTCATCAAATTGGCAAAGGATTACCCAAGACAAATGGGTCCTGAACATAGTGTCCCAAGGCTACAGGTTCCATTTCCACACTCTACCAAGGTCAAAAGGTATGCCAGACCTGCCACACAATCAATAGGCAGAGGCACAAAAACAAATTACAACCCTCATGGACATGAGGGCCATTCAGCAAGTACTGCAACAAGAGCAGGGGCAAGGATTTTACTCCAGACCTTTCCTAGTACCCAGAAAGGACAAAACCTGGAGACCAATACTGGACCTGCCTATACTAAATACATTTCTGGAAGTTCCAAAATTCAAGATGTTGACTCTACAGCAGCTACTGCCCATGCTGGGCAAGAAGGCTTGGCTCGTAATTTTGGACCTAAAAGAGGCATACCTGCATGTCCCAATCAGACAAGCTTGCAGAAGATACCTCAGATTCATAGCTGGCTCAATGCATTACCAATTCTCTGCACTGCCCTTTGGCTTATCTACTGCGCCCTGGGTCTTCACAAAATGCCTGGCACCAGTAATTGCGTTTTGCAGACAAAAAGCAATTCAAATATATCCCTACTTGGACGCCTGCCTAATTCAAGCAGAGAACAAAGACATTCTTCTAAAGCATCTGGCGTTTGTAAAAATATTACCAATTGGCCTAGGGTACACAGTAAACGAAAAGAAATCAAAACTAGTGCCCTCTCAAGAGATGATATTCCTGGGTGCAAGCCTAAATACAACTGCCCAGATGGCTTATCTCATGCCAGACAAACAAAAGCAACTGGCTACTTACTTCAAGAATTTGGCAACAAAACCCCACTTATCTGCAAGGAAAATACTGCAGGCCTTGGGTTTCATGGCATCCTGCATACTACTAATTCCATATGCCAGACTGCATATGAGGAAACTACAATGGTATCTAAAAAGTGTTTGTACTCAGCGTTGCCACAGCCTGGAGACAGTAATTTCATTCATCCCCTACCTGCAACAGGAGTTTCAATGGTGGGCAGAAGCCTGTCACCACAACAAGGGTATGCCATTCAGTTTACCCACAGCCAGACAGACACCGTCATCGGATGCATCAGATTACGCCTGGGGAGCCCATATGGCAGGAAAATGTATTCAGGGCACATGGCCTGCAAACCAGATGCATCTTCACATCAATCAAAAAGAGATGCTAGCTGTACAAAATGCCCTGACAGCTTTCAAGGACCTGCTTCATCCAGGATAACTACTGATAAAGACAGACAACACTACGGTTATGTGGTACATAAACAAGCAGGGAGGTACACATTCCTACCCCCTCTGCAGACAAGCAATGACCTTATGGGACACAGCATTGGCTTTTCAAGTTCACCTGCAAGCACAATTCCTGCCAGGAAAAACAAATACTCTGGCAGATGAACTAAGCAGAAACTTCATGGATCCCCATGAATGGAAACCGGATCCACAAATCTTCAGCATGATAATAAGGAAATGGGGATGCCCAGACATAGATCTATTTGCCTCCCCTCACAACTGCCAATTGCAGAGATTTTGCACAAGGATTTATCACAAGCAAGCATGGAAAGTGGACGCCCTATCCTTCAGCTGGAAAAATCTAACAGTATATGCTTTTTCCCCCACTGCCTCTCCTTCCCAGGGTACTCCTAAAGGTCAGACGAGGGAAGCCAAACACGATACTGATTGCAGCAGACTGGCCACGCCAGCACTGGTACCCAATCCTAAAGAGCTTGTCTCGGTCCAGCATGGATACTGCCTCAAACTTCTCACTTGCTGACCTAACAAAACAATCAGATCCTGCACAGCCAACTCGGGACCTCTAGCGGCATGGCGGATAATGTAGCCATTCAGAACACTCCTCTTTCAAAAGCTGTTATGGATGTTATCTTGGAGGCCAGGAAGCCCAGTACCAGAAAATCTTATGCAGAAAAATGGAAGAGATTCTGTGCTTGGAACCAGGAACAAGGCATTGACACGTGTGCACCAAATATCCGTCAGATTTTACAATACTTAACTGAGATGCTAAACAAAGGCCTTTCTTTCTCATCTATTAAGATTCATGCCTCTGCCATTTCAGCCTACTACAATATGGAACCACCTATCTTTTCTCATCCTTTAATAAGGCAGTACCTCAGAGGGGCTAAAAACATTAGGCCTCCAAGGAGAGCACCAATTCCGGCCTGGGACCTCAATTATGTTTTGGAAAAACTCACACTGCCTCCTTTCGAGCCAGCATCAACAGCAGATATAAAATTCTTATCCTGGAAAACAGCTCTGCTCCTAGCAATAACTTCTGTAAGGTGAGTCTCGGGGTTACAAGCACTCATGGCTATATAACCTTTCATAATTTTTCATCCAGACAGGGTTTCTCTGAGGACAAACCCTACATTTATACCTAAGGTGGTGTCCAGTGTGGCCCTCAACCAAACCATTCACTTGCCCACCTTTTATCCTAATCCACAGAACAAGGGTGAGAAAATTCTGCATTCTTTGGACATGCACAGGCAGTTACAATTCTACTTGGACAGAACTAAAGCTTTCAGAAAGACTGAGCAACTTTTAGTGTCATATGCTGCATGATCACAAGGAAAGGCTATCGCAGAACAGACTATTTCTAAATGGATAGGCCATTGCATCCTTTTCTGCTATCTTCAACATGGCAAATCAGTGCCCATTCCACCAGAGCAGCAGCCACTTTAGCAGCCTTCCTCAGAGGAGTACCAACCAAAGATATCTTAGAGGCTGCAACTTGGTGTTCAGTGCACACCTTCACAAAGCACTGCCACCTACCACTTTACTCTAAGTCCAGAGCAGGCTTTGCCACTGCAGTTCTGCAGGGCCTCATAGCCTCTCCTAATCCTATTTAGCCCAGCCACCCTTCCTCAGCTTTGGGATTCAACCCAAGAGTAATGACTGTAACAGTGAAACACAATGAACATAGTGCAGTTGTGTACCTATCATAAATGTAGATGTTCGAGTGTATTCACTGTTGCAGTCCAGGTTACCCATCCAGGTTACCCACCCACCATCCCCCTTTTCTTTGCTGGGACTTTTCTGCACTTCTCTATCCTATACAACCTATTTGGTGTATTTGCTTGTAGAGGAAGGACATGTTATTATTGTGCATGCATTTTTATTGGCATATTTTTTCAGCCTTCCAATTTGGGGGCACCTGACATCTGGGGCAAGAAAAACTGAAGAAAATGGCGTTGGCTGCATCTTTTATACCCCTGGCACACTGTCAGGCAAGAGGCGACAGTAACCGACGCCGGACCTAGACTTCGGAATTCGTGCCGACTGCGGGCAGCCTGCCAGCAGGATAACCCCGAGAGTAATGACTGCAACAGTGAATACACTCAAACATCTACATTTATGGTAGGTACACAACTGTACTTTTTCTGACATCTCTTTATCTGTAAAGAAAAGATTTGGGATGATTTAGAGTGTCCCACGCTCTTTGTGGAAGAAAGTAATAAGATAAATGCTCCTATATCCATAGAAGAATTATAATCTCAATTGAAAAAAAAAACACAAGTTGGGAAGAACATCAGGAGATGCTGGTTCAGAAGGAAAGAAGAAGGCAACAAGTGAATTAAAATTTGGTACAGAAACTATGTAGTGATATTTGGGGGGCAGGATTCCTTCACCCTGGAAAAGAGCATTAGTTATGGTGGTACCTGAAAAAGGGAAGGTTTCAACTTTTTGCATACAATCACCATTATTATAAGGTTTTTCTTTGCTGTAGCAGCGAATAGATTGGTGAAAGTATTACCTAGACTGGTTAGTTTGGAGCTGTGTGGGTTGGTTGATGGGAGCCAGATGTTTGATCGTATAAAGAACTAGGAGCACTTTACTCTTTGTGAGTTGGGAAGCAGAAAAAATAATTTGATCGAGTTATTTGGCTTATATTTGGAAAATATAAAAATGTATGGACTTCCTGAGAAGTTAAGTAAACTAATAATGGGGCTTTATAAGGATACTGCAGAAAAATAAAATTACATAGACAGCTGTCATCGGAGTTTGATTTAGAATGCGGGATGTGGCAGGCATTGCTCACTGTTGCCACTTCATTTTGCCGTTTGTCTGTAGTCCTTATGTTAACAATAAAACGATTGCAAATTTAAATGGCAGGGTCAAAGGTTAAGGTAGTATTATGTGCATTGGATGTTCTGGTTTATTTAACCAACCTAGACTATGATTGCTGTCTTTAATTTCCATGTTAAGGAAATTCCGAGACATCTGCAACTTCAGTGCACAAAAATAAATGCCTTAACCTTAAACTGTTTGATCTAGTCCAGTAATACCCCTATGTATGGTGACATGAAAGGATGAAGTGTTTAAGAATATGCTTGTAAAAGGTGTGAAACAAGCAGCTAAGTTAAACTGGCAATAAATTAAAAATGAAATAATTAAATTGTTGAGGGGTTGGCAGACATTAGTTTTGGAACTGGGTAGTAAAGTGCAAGCTATAAATTTACAAGCATTGTGGTCCTTTGCTTGACCTGTAGTGTTAACATATTTCATATGCTGGGAGTATGTTGAGTAAGGAGTTATGGGTTGCTTGTGGAAGTAAAGTGTAGAGAAGGAGGGGGAGGTAAAGAACTAGAGATACCAGAAATAGTAAAATGTTTGATTGAAGCTAGAACAGAATAAGCACATAGAAAAAAAAACTGTTAAGTAGAATGTATACAAGATAGAGGGGTGAGTGATCATCTTAAAGAAGATTGAGGGGAGAAATTAAACAGCTGCAGAAACATAGTGGAAGATCATCTGTCCAGAATTTTTGCATGAGAATGCATGCAAAGGTATTTTTGTACTCTAAGTAAGGCTCATAGGATGTTTTGACAGACAGACCCTCAATGTTGGGATGGTGGAGTGTAAAATATTGGTAGTTTGGAACTGGAACAGTTTATTCTGGGACTTTGCTAAATTATACCAGCTAAAGGTAGCAATACAAGATGAACTAAAACAACTTTTGGGGTTGGGAGGAACATATAACATCAAGTGAACACTTGTTCTTCACAATTTGGATGTCTAGATACGATAAGGCCTTAATGGAAAATTCAAAGATTACCACTCGAGCGATCACCAGAAAAATGGAAATCCTGCAAGATACAGACAATGGAAGGTGTAATGAACAGTACGAATTCCTGCATGGCATTAGAGATGCAAACAGAAGACAAATATCTTCATGGGTGGTGCAGTGGTACAGTGGTTGTCACCTCGCAGCAAGAGGCTCTCCAGTTCGATTCTCGGCTGGGGTGCCTTTTCTGTGGAGTCTACATGTTCTCCCTGCATTTGTGTGGGTTTCCTCTGGGTACTCCAGTTAATTCCCACTTTCTAAAAACCTGCATCTGGAGTGTCTCTCCTCGGGCCTCTGCTGAAAATAGGCTATGTCCTAGTCGGACGTTCCCTGTCAGCAAATGTTAAATAAATAAATCAAAGGAAATCATGGCTGATGAAGAGTCAGTTCACACACACAGAGTGTAACAGAATTAGACTTGAGTTAACTTGAAGTAATGGGCTTGGTCAAAGCTTTGACCTACATTTATAAATATTGATACCTAAATGATGTAGAATTTTATTTGTATGAAATGGAAGGAATTTAGGAACTATTATGATTTTTATTTTTTGTGAAAAAGAGATTTCAGTTTGGTATTCTCAGATTTCATTTTTCTTTTGCTTGTTAATGTTGTTGATAGGATTTTACTGTTTACTGTGGGGCTTTTTGTTTTCTCTCTTGTTATGGGTGTGTGCATTATTAGTTTATAATTATTAATAAATAAAAGTGCTTAATAAAAAAGGGGAACTTAACCCATTTTGTTAGTTTAGCAAAGAGAACACATTTGTTTGAAGCAAGTGGTCCAGTTTGTAAATAAAAAAAAAAACAACTTTCTCTTTGCAATTTTAATTTTTTCTCCTTTTGTGTTTTATACCTGTAACTTCCTCTCTTTCTAGCACCCAGGCTACTAGTTTGTACCTAGCTTCTTGATGTCCATGAAAGAAGCTCTACTCATGTAGCATCAGGCTAGCCATTATTACTGAAGCTGTATCATACTAAATTGCTGTAGCTGTTGATTTTGCTGCATTATTGCAGTTTTTACAATTTTTGCGTAGCAGTGTAGGATACAACCACTTTTGAGCTTTGCCATGAGACTGTGGGTTTGATTCCTTTGGGGCTCACTTGCATACTGTAGAACTCTGATCAAGTGAATTAAACAGATCTGGGCTCGACACTGAAAAAAGGTAGTTTCTTACTGTCACAAAAAATGTTCATGGTATTTCTGACTTACTTTTTAGTTTTGTCTGTAGTCTTTGAAAAGCAGATTTTGTGTCACCGTGGCACAAATTGGGAATCATCTTTTCCTCTACTACAAACAGGTAGTGGGAGACACGGTTTACTACTCGATTGCTGTGTACTCCGCTTTTAGTTGGCTGTTTTCTATCTAGCAGATCTGAGTCTGTGATCTCCTTGTCACCAGTTCTTGTCTGTTGTGTTACAAACATTTGTGACATCATCATTAAAATGTTTGTTTCACTGGGGCTGTGGTAACTTTTATCACCAAATCCTAAGTGTAGCCTGGCTCTGTGGAACTTCAGAAGTCTTTAGATGATCTGAGATTAATTAGCGGCTCAGGTGCTGGAGGAGCTGGGTGGAGGGATGTGGAAGGGAATGAACAGCAAATTTTAGCTTGCCCATTTTGGAGTGGAGGCATACGATTCTGCCTGTGATCAAGGCACTCCCCTATAAAGACTGAAGGAAGGTACTGCAATCACAACACGGTTAAGTATCACTCTAACAGAGGGGGTAGAGCTTAGCACTCTGTGTGGTGATACATGCAATGTCATAGTTCTAAGAGGGATATGGCAGGATTCTGCCACTCCCATAAGAGGGGGGGTGAATGAATCCATAAGGTAGGAAGAGGATGGAGATCACTAGTGGATGTAGGGTTCCCTTAAAAGAAAAAAGTGCATCTATGAAAAAATATTCAAGATTTAGTCCTGTTGAGCAATGCTTATTTCCTCCTGTACATAGAACTCATGATGCTATAATCTTACTTTGTTGCTTACCACTTTTCTCTTGTTATTCCACAGAAGAAACTGTGCATTTAGCCTCAACAGAGTCTACTTCAAGAACTAGACAAGATGAAAGTTTAGAAAGGTAACAAGTTCATTCATATGAAAATGGTCCTTTGACATGTTTACATTAGGATTTCATAGACATTTCCTGCATTGGAATGTCCATTGTTTGTAGTACAATATTCAGTCCTTCAAATATATTTGACATTGTTTGGATTTTCTTGTTGCTCGTTTTGTTCCATAGTGTTACTGTTGCAGTGACTTTATGTATGGCATTTATGAAACTGTCAAGATTGACTGCTGCACATATTGTCTTTGGTTCAATGAAGTCTGAAAAAAATGTATTTTAAATTGTTTTATGTGTGTGTGTGTTTTTGTTTTTTTTTTTAAAAATTTCTTT
>NC_056739.1:965978834-966078834 GCF_019279795.1 Protopterus annectens
ACTTAAATTTTTAGTAAAAATTTATTTTCTGGTTGGGTAGATTAAAGTGATTTCTGGTTGCTTGAGAGTTACTATTAAAAGTAGAGCTGACAAATACTGTACCCTATACTATAAACACTGTATTGATTTGATTTTAATATTGGAGTACAGTAATTAAAAGCCTGGCTGGAATAATATTTTAAACTTGTATTTCCATTAGAAAATGCTGCACATGGAACACTTTTCAGTGGCATGCTGAGTGGATTCGAATTGAGTGAATTGAATAGAGAGAATGCATGTATGAAAGCAGAAGCAACTGTGTGTGAGAGATTGGAGAGATGTATGAAAGCTTGAAGAGAGTGTGCGTGAGAGATCAGAGAGAGAATGTGCAATCTGATGCAAACTGAGTGAGTATGGAGCAAGTGTTGACATTTTAACAATATGACTTGTTTGGTTTGATTTGTTCTCAGGTAGGGGAGAGAGGGAATTTATCCGTACCTCCCTTTTTAAAACTCTAAAACTCTAAAAATGTAAGGTATGTTTCTGTGGGGGTGGGGGGAGACAAAGTGCAGCACATGAAAAACTGAATTGTTCAAGCTGTACTGTATGATTTTTTGTGGTTGCTTGAGAGTTCTATTTGCTTGAGTTCCGGTTAACAGAGTTTACTGTATTCACTTTTGTAGGCCAGATGAATCTTCTAGTACAGTACTTCAGCAGGAAGAGAAGAGGAACAAGGGGATGTCTCTTCAGGAAGTACTTTGTGGGAAGTTGGAGGCAGTGAGGACATCTATTCAAAATCTGGAAGATTCTGAAATTTTATCATCCCAAGAAGATTTGTTTGACCAAAATAAAGCAGGTACGTTACGATTTTGCTGCCTGCCTTAGGTTTTGTGAAGCAACAAACATGTATATTTACAGTTAATTACTTTTTATTTATTCTTCCCATTGTGTAGCAACTTCTTCATCCAGCCACCATATCACGCCCTGAAACTTCTCAGAGATATTATGTTTTTTTCCCCCTCACAGTTATTAACCCCATAGTAAAGCTGATTGTGCCTTACTTCTGATTGAAACCTCTCCCCTGCTGGCAAAGGGTCCTGTAAACAGTGAGAAACCCCTTGAGAATCTCTGTTTTGTATCACTGGTGATGTTTTCTGGTAGCTTTTCTAAGGGAAACAGGAGTTCTTATTAATGCCCTCTATAAAAAGACATGGCAGACAAAGAAGCATCTCTTCAGTCTTGAGAAAATTTGTCATTTTGATACTTAACTGTCCACTGTCTTGCTTTTTCTGTCCTGTTCATCACTTGTACTTTGAAATGGAGCAAATTAGTAAAACTTGAGTGGAAAAGGTGTTCGCAGAAGGGATATGGAGAGCAAGAGCTTTTATTTTGGGTATATAGCAGAAAGTAGTGGGGCAGATCTGGCCATGCTGAGCTAAGATGTCAGGGAGATTGCAGAAGACTTGGGAAAAAGCATAGGTACTGAAGAAGTACTTTGCTTCAGTCTTCTCAAAGGAAGGGTAGGGGAAGGCGCTGTGCCAGGAGGGATGCAAAGTAGGAAGACCAGTGGGCAAAGATAAAGATAACAAAAAAGGAGGTAGAGATGGATCTGGCTGTCCTAGGGGAGGATAAGGCATAACCCATGTGGCTACTTCCCAGAATCCTTAAGAATGTGGCCACTGTGCTGCCAAAACTCATGACAGATGTCATCAGATTTGTGGAAGAAGTGCCTGAGGACAAGTTTGGTAGCCTTATACAAGGGGGAGCAGAAATGTTTGGCTAACTGCAGGCCTCATAGGTTAATAAAAATGGTGTGGGAAATAATGGAAAGAATTCTGAGGTGAAGGCTGGTAATATTGTTGTAGAACAGCAGTCTCTAGGACAGCAATCTCCATGGGATCATAAACAGAAGGAACTGTCAGTCAAAGCCTGATCTACTTTTATGGTTGAGGTAAACTTAAACTTGACATGTGAGAACAAGCAGATGTGATCTACCTGGACTTCACCAAGTCCTTTAGCTGGCTGAGGCCCACACAAGTGGCTGACAGGAAAATTGGAGGAGATGTGGGTAGGACTGAGCATGAAGAACTGGATTGCTGCATTGATGGGTGGTATGATGCAGAGGGCTTTGGTGAGAAGGATGATTACAGGAATAAGTAAAGTGATTAATGGCAAACTGTAAGGCTCAGTCCTTGCGCTTTATTCTTTTATTGTATTTGTCTCGCATGTACCAGAGGAAACCGAGAACAGGCTGAGCCTCTTTACTGAAATCTCAAAGACAGGTGCAGGGAGTGTTGGTCACATTTTGAAATGACTCCTGGGAGTAGTTGTAACTGTAATGCTAACAGTAAACAGAAGGCTGTTGTGCATCTTCTGTGGCATAAACAACAGAAATAAAGGTGATGCTTCCACTCTACAAGGTCCTGGTTAAGTCACACCTTGAATACTGTGTGCAGCTGTGGAGGCCATACAAGGGAAGGGGAATTATTTTCCCCAAGATGAGTTCAGAGAAGTGTCAGCAGTGAGGTAGATGTAGATGAAAGGGTATGATAGTCAGACACCAGATGTGCTGATAAATTTAGTACAAATTTTACTCCACCCACAATTATAGATTTTCCACAGATTATATGATTCAAGACACCCCGTTTAATTGCTATAGAGCAAGTCCTGTTACCATTCTCAAAAGCTAAGAACACTTCATCTATGGGCCCTGATAATGTACCAAATTACCTGATTATCAGTTATGAAATATGACCTACCTGAACCCGCTAGTTTACCTTGTTAATATACAACTGTGTACTAGTTATATTCCTGAAGTCTGGTAAACAACCTTTGCAATGCTGTGACTCAGTGGCAACCCATCTATAGACCCTTTAATCTTACTAGCTTTATATATAAAGCTATGGAACATATTCTTTCAGACCACATTTATCAGTACATTGAAAATCTCTTAAACTTGGACTGTCTTCATCTCTGCTTTGTCAAAGAAAAGTTGTGCCTCTTTAACCTCATGTCTTTTTTGAAAAAATCACTGACGCTGTGGATATGAATAATGGTTATACAGCACTTACAGCCTATCTGAGCATGCTTGCAAATCTGAATATAAATCCTTATGTTGTGCAATGGATAACTGATTGCCTAGCAGATACCATACGGTTAAAGTCACAGGTGCCAATGGTGTACCATAAGAATCTGTGTTTTACCCTCCTCTGTTTAGCATCTCTTTTAAAGACCTTCACGTCAGTGCTACTTTCCTATAGTTAACGTTTGCTGGCAGCTGTAAATTGGGTGTTGCTATTCGAGCTTAGCTTGACTGACAATTACTCCAGAATAGGTTAGACCATGGTAAGAATTAGTGCAAGAACTCTGGTCTCAAACTAAATGTGAAAAATGTGGTATGGTTCATTTTGGTAAGCAAAACATTTTTACATACCATGGTACTCCTCTCCAAACAGAAACATTGGTGTAGATCAGTGTACATATCTCTTTAAGAAACCTCCTGTGGGCATGTACCTATGTATTGATTACTGAGCACATGCAGGGACAGTGTGCCATTTTGTAGTTAGCTGTTGAGATGTAAATATGCATGTGTGTAAACTGTATTTGTTAATCAGTTTGTTTATGTTTATTTATGCTGCTGTCCATCCTGATATGTTTCTTTATAATAAAGCATCTTAAACGAACTACCCCATCTGCTTGTCTTCTAAGTGTAGAGGGACAAGTGACAATTGGTATGGAATCTTGGCACTCTTAGTTGTTAATTCCGTTTCTTTTGAATATCATATGTCTACAGTAGTTCAGAAACCTGTCTGGCTCATCTGGTTTCCAAAGGCATCTCATATGTCATCATAAGTTCATAAGTTAGTACGAGGCCAGCTGCTCTTGCGGGACATTTTAAGCCTAACCAGTTTTCCCAGGTGAAAATTAAACCCTGCACCTTGTGTTTGTAAGGTAAACACCTTAACCATTATGCCAACCTCCCCACAAATCAGGTCTATTACTGAATATAATGCCCTCTTTGGTATGTGTTTGTTTAAACATATCACTTGATGTGAGAGATCGTCTAGATTCATGACTAAAACTGTTATTGGCCCCAAAAATATTAGTTATCAGGAGAGACTGATAGCTCTGTCTCTGTACTGATTGTCTTATATACTTCTCCAAGGGATTTGTTTCTAGTCTTTCAAGCCACAAAAGATCCAGCATTCTTTAATCTTCTGTTCCTTCAGATAATTCACCACATACCTAGTTAAAGGAACTAAACCATTCTTAACTGATAAATAGGATATGTTAGCATGATAGATTCATATTCCAGCATATCCCCCACCTCTTGAGCAAACTTCCTGTTGTTGCCAAGCAGAGGAGCACCCTTGCCATTTTCAAAGTAAACACCTAGGTAATTGGGTGGGCAACATTAGATTCTACCCTGGCCTGTCTTGTGTTGGCCTCTTTGAGGCTGGAGGGAAATTGTAAATATCATTTATTGGCTAGGTTTGTGATGGTCTGTAGACTGATTGCCTAGTACTTACATATGAATCTATTTAGCCTGTACATCTCAGGAATCCTGAAGAGACATGAGAGGCATGATTTTGATGTACAGTGTCATGTAAGGGATACATGTAAGGGATACACGAAGAGGTCACCTTGAATAGAAAGGGCATAGAGGGATAAGAGGACAAAGGCAGCTGACTGTAGGGACTTACTACACACTATATCACCTAAAGTACGTATTCACAGAGAGGGTTATGAACCCATGAAATGGTCTTCCAGAATGGAGTGAAGGGTAAAAAATACAAAGGCGTTTTAGGGGCATGGGACAGATGGAGAAAATGTTTGTACATCTTTTACATCAGCTGTTGCATCACTTAATTGTGTGGTATCTATGGTATGTTAAAGTTCAGATTTAGTCTGTATTCTGGAAAAGTTACTGTTGAGTGTTAATTGCTAAAGGAATATTTATTTGCCACTGTAGGTAAGAGGAGTACAAATGCTGAAATGTGCTTATGGTGCTGTTGATACTAATTCAAAGTGGGACATGCCAGGAATTGTCTTGAAGATTTGCTTGGCGTAGAATTGAATCTTATGATGGGGGCATCAGATGGAGACTGTTGAATGCTCACAAAGCACAAGAATGTATATTTGGTCAATGAGAAGGTGATATTGTGCATCTTGAAAAGAAAGCCAAAATTAGTTAGTTCTGTTGTACAGAGGAGCAGAGTCC
The DNA here is from genome assembly GCF_019279795.1 of Protopterus annectens. NCBI lineage: Eukaryota > Metazoa > Chordata > Ceratodontiformes > Protopteridae > Protopterus > Protopterus annectens. The sequence continues at coordinate 965,984,035 of NC_056739.1, forward strand.
TGACTGCTACCCAGATGACCGGTGACTGAATAGCGATCCTTTCACTGGAGGAGATTTGTAAGAAGTGGGAAGAATAATGGGACTGTAACCTTTAACTTCTGTTGTGTGGTGAGAGAAGGCATGTGTCTCAGTTAGTGAAACCATTAGTCTCCCAGTGGAAACTGAAACTGTGATTTTGGAGAGATGAGTATCTGGGAATGCATGCTATTAATGCAAGGTGACCAATGATTCCATTTTTTTCCAGGACAGTCCCAGTTTGGACGTCTCTATCCCGGAATCCCAAACATAGTCTTTGAGACACAGAAATGTCTCAGTTTAGACCGCTCAGTCTGAATAGTGACTTGGCTTCCCAGGGTGGCCAGGCCCCTGCTTTCCCATCCTAAGCAGCTCTGGGGATTTTGCAATTTTTTAGGGATGCCATTGGGTATGGGGTAAGGTCGGATGCCTTTGCCCTGGCATTAGCCTTCCTGACCCTGCTGCCATCAGTCAGTCACTCCCTCCCTCAATGACTTCCAAGATTGGGGGGAGGGGTTCTTCTTGACCCCACTCACGTAGGCAGGAGCTCTCCAAAACCTACACCCGTCTGCGTGGCGCTCCCATACTGACTTCTGTCAGGACCAAAGCCTACAGTCCTCCCCTTCGACCTGGCCAAGAGACCTTCCCCAGCCGCGGCCCCCCATGTCAGAGGACTCAGTCACCTGCATGTCTCCTTCAGGCTGCAAATTGTGCTGGATCATTCATGCCCTCGGACCATCTCAGAGGAGCTTCCCTCCAATCCCGTTTGCTCCTCTGGAACTCCCCCTCAGCTGCTGAGAGGCAGATTCGCTCTCATGAAGGCTTCAGAGTCCCCCTGTTTTCCCATCCAGAGCAGCTCTTAAGATTTTTCAAGGATGCTGTCCGTTATGGGGTGAAGTTGGATGCCTTCGCCCTGGCAGGAGCTCTCAGGCCCCTCTGCCATCCACCCTGGTGCTTCCTCAAGGACTTCCACCATGGGGAGCTCTGTCTAACCCCACTCACCTAGGCAGGAGCTCTCCAGGCCCCACCACTGTCTGCCAGTTGCTCCCTTAAGGACTTCCATCATGGGGGGGCTGTGCCTGACCCCACTCACCCAGGCAGGATCTCTCCAGGCCCCACTGCTGTCCACCCTAGCGCTCCCTTAAGGACTTCCATTGTGGGGAGCACTGCCTGACCCCCGTCACCCAGGCAGGGGCTTGCCCAGCCCTGCCACTGTCTGCCTTTCTCCTCTTCCAGACTTTTGTCCCAGAGGAGGCATGGTCCGTACCCCCTCACCCAGGCGAGAACTGTCCTGTACCAGTCACTTTCTACCTCTCTCTCTCCCCCTTCCAGACTTCCATCGGGATTTACCCTCTCTGGGGTTCCACTTCTACCCAGGAGAGAGAGCTCTTTTCTAGGTTTACATATCTCCTAACTGCTGCCAAGTCATGCAGTGGCATGCGTGCTCTTGGAGCCTCTCAGGGGATCTTCCAGCCTCATGGAACTTTGCTGGTCCACAAAGCCTCAGAAAGTAGCTCATCCAGACTTCTGTGACGCTGGTTCTCCACTTTGCCTTGCACCTAGGGCTTTCAAACTCGCAGGGGAGATGGCCTTTGTCCCCCCCCAATCTCTGCACTTTTTGCAGTACACCCGAGTCTCTCACCCCCACGGTGCCAGGTGCTGACAAATGTGCATCGCTTCAAGCCTCCTGGCATGTGGTTTCTTGCCTCCTGGGTGGTGCTATTTGCAGAGTGGCATCCCCACAGTAAATACAACGAAGAACAAAGACCAGGAACCCAATGAATAAAATGTATTCCTCTCTGATGTCTCTGCATACACTGCCTTCTTGGAGTACACAGTTACTTCACATCACACACTTGGTTTATATACACTGCTAAACAGGCAATTAAACAATAAAGTCATCAGATAATACCATCAAACACTTTAAAAAATATTTAAAGTAATGCATGCCAATTAAAATCAACATTCGTACCCTTTGGAAACAAAGTATCAAACTTTAAGATATACACTGCTTGCTTGCTTGCTGTTGTTGCTTTGCTGCCTTGCTGTTGTTTTTGCTGGCATCCTCACAGTGCCTGGTGAAGGACGGGAGGCCAACCTGCCTGCCCCGTGCGAGATGACGTGGCTGCCCTATCTCCACTCCCATGGGGGCTGGGAGAATGAGATTGCAGACCTGACTTCCCGGGAAGGCCCTCAAGTGTCCCAGTTTAGGTCCTGTAAGAAAATGGTCACCTTGTATTAATGTCCCTTGGTGTAGACTAGAAAATGTAACAGATCATGTCTGCATGGGGTGAGGGGAGCAGGGTTTGTGGGCTTTTGTTACTTCCAGCAATGAATGACAGCCCAAGGCCTACACCCAGTGCACACCCACCCTTTAAGTGCAATTGAAACTGCATGGGGGAAAGCAATAGAATTAAATGAAAAAGAAAGAAGCCCTGACGTTTACCTGATGGTGCTTCACCACAGTTCCCTCAGATCAGAGTGCTGTTGTGGAGGTACAGATCTTTGAAGTACATACAAATGTTAATAACCGGTGGCTGATTAAATTCACTGACATTTGCTAGCCATAAATTATCCCAAATTCCCCTTCATAGGTTCATAGGTTTATACTAGGCTATCTGCCCTAAGGCATTTATAAGCCTAGCCCAAAGTTTTGTGGCTTACGCCACCCCTTATATGAAAAAAATACTGTGCCCGTTAGTTTGTTGTGCTTCTGTCCAGCAGTGACACAGAGATGATTCCCGGGGTAAACCTACGATCTCCCATCCACAGGTCAAGATTTCTCTTGAACAGAGCCAGCGAGGTGCTCTGCCTCACATGGACCGGGATTTTATTCCACAGCATAGAGAGTCTCTGAGTGATAAATCTATCCCTCCAGCATGTCCTATTTATATCCATGCTAAGGTTTAAGTCGCTTGCTCTAGTGGTTTTGGTGGATTTGGATTTTTTGAGGTGGAGCATGTCCATTAATTCTGGGTTGGACATGGCCTTGTATGTCAGGCACATGTCACCTCTGAGCAGACGGTATGCGACTGAATAGAGCTGGAGTTTCTTCAATCTGGCAGCATATGACAGATTTTGGAGTCCCTTTATCCTTTTGGTGAGGAACTTTTGGGGTCTCTCCAATTGCTGCAGATGTCGGGTGAGATACATCCCGAATGGGGCATTGTACTTTCGATCATTGGTCTGATAAGTGAAGAGTACAGGGGAACAATGACCTCACTAGATCTGGATGTGAATCCCTTCATGATCAGGTGGGCAATGTAGAAGGTCTTTCTAACCACTTTAGCAGCGTGAGTGTCAAAAGAAAGGCCACTGTCAACCTGGGTCCCCAGGTCCCTGATGACCTCTTCTGTGCTTAGTGGATTGCCACCTATATGGTAGCTTGGGGTTACCTTGTTTTTCCCGAAGGGTATGACTATACATTTTTTGGCATTTAACTTCAGGCCATGGCTCTGGCACCAGCTATCTGTTTCTGTGAGTCCCTTCTGAAGGATATCCGTGTCCGATGCACTTTCCACTATGGCGCCCAGTTTGCAGTCGTCTGCAAACTTTGTCAGCCAAAGTCCTCCCATGTTGGCCTGTACTTCTGAGAAGTAGATGCCGAACAATAGGGGGCCAAGGACCGAGCCCTGTGAGACACCACTTGTGACCGGCTTGGAGTCTGACATAGTGCCAGCAACTCTAACCCTGTGGGTTCTGTCCTTAAGCCAGTTTGCAACCCATCTTGTGACATATGGGTTTACATTTAAGCTGGTAAGTTTTTCTACAATACCCAAGTGGGGTATTGTGTCGAAAGCCTTTGCAAGGTCAAGGTAGGCTGTATGGACTGCCTTTCCCTCATCAATGGCCTTGGTGACTGTTTCGAAGAAGTCGACCAAGTTCAAAAGGCATGATCTGCCCTTGACGAAGCCAAACTGGGTCGGGTCCAATGTCTGCAAGTCCCCTATATCTTTATTTATGAGCTCCATTATGATTTCTCCATAGCTTTGCAGACTAGACTTGTTAAGCTTATGGGGCGGTAATTACCAGGCTCCGTAGAGGCACCGCCTTTGTAGAGTGGGACCACAGTTGCCGTACGCCACTCCTTGGGCACGTATCCTGTTTTAAGGCTGAGATTAAACAGCTGCCTTAAGTGCGGGTTTAATTCCTCATTTAGCTCATGTAGCACACAGCCAGGGACACCATCCGGTCCCATTGATGCTGTGTTTTTAGCTTTAGAGAGAGCAGCTTTCACCTGCGCATTTGAGATGTCTGGGAGGCTACACTCCGCTGGGATAGTTATCTCTCCTTTGGGGGGGAGAGTGGGGTGAAGTTTGCACTGAACCTGTCTGCCAGTATGTTGGCAGTGTCTGTGGGTTCAGTGATTTTTGTATCATTTTTGACTAATTCTGAGCATATCTGGGAGTTTCCACCCAGGTTCCTAACATAGCTGAAAAAGGCCTTATGACTGTCCTTTGAATCCATGGCAATTTTTCTCTCAAAATTGGCCTTAGTTGATTTTATGAGTGCTCGTATTTTTTACTAATAATGATCAGGGGTGACTTCCCTTTTATGGATTTTGTTCTATCATGTAATAGCTTTCTCTTCTTATTGTAAAGTTTGTTAATGGCTGGGGTCCACCAGACTGGACGTTTGCCCTTTGTGGAAAGAGTCTTGGTTTTATTTGGGATTGCCTGATCCATGCAGTCCTGGAGGTGTTCATAGAAGGCATTTGTAAGGGCTTCCATAGCTTGGGTTGTGGTTTCCACTGGCTCAAGGGCCTTGAAGGATACCACACCAGTCTTGAGTAGTGTGAAGTTTGCTTTAGAGAAGTTCTTCACTGTGGTCTTTTTTGTTTGGGCTGGGGGCGGGATGTGGATTTCCAGTGAGATTAGTTTATGATCAGATCTCACCAATGAGGGATATACTTCTGGTGTGGAGCATTTTGTCCCCATGTTTGTGATAATGAGATCCAGTATATTTTCTCCTCTCGTGGGAACAGTGACTAGCTGTTCCATGGCATTTGAATTTATGAACTCCAGGAACCGTTGGGCTAGAAAGTTAGGGCTTGAGTAATGTTCCCAGTCTATATTCAGGTAGTTGAAGTCACCCAATATGATGGTGTTTGGAGATACATTTATACCCTCCAGTGTCTTCAGGAAGGCTGTGTGGGTTCCTGAGTTTGAGAGGGTGGCCTGTAGCATGCTACAATTTGTAGAGCAGTTTTGCCTATGGTTAGTTGCGCCTGGATGGTTTCCGAAGCTCCGTGCGTTGCCACAAACCTGGAGGTGTGGGTATCCTTTATGAATATGGATACACCCCCTCCTTTTGTGGTGTGGTCCGGGTTTTGGGGCCAGAACGCATGATATGAGGTAAAACCTAATATTGCAGGGGTGCTCTCAGGAGCCTTGAACCAGGTTTCAGTTACAGCACAGACATCGATGTTCTCCATACTGAGAAGGGCCTAGAGTGCGTGCATTTTGAGATTTAGACTTCTGGCATTGAGCAGCATTACCCTCAGTTTCACTAATACTTCATCAAGGCCTTGATCACTCTAATAACTGCTGATGTATGTGACCTAAATGCAAATAAATGTTGTGTAGTCACCTTTGATCAAGCTAGCACAATATCACGCACATGAAATTCACAGTAAGACTGACACTGTGATCAAGGATTTAGGAATATACATATACAGCTAGCTGTCTGTAATGCCGCCAGTATCATCAGAAAATCGCTTTACCTGTCATCTCGTCTATTGTGCTTTCTCGTGCCATCTGAATTTCTTTACTCTTTCTTTGTCCCATCGTCCATCGTAGAATATAAATATTCCATCTGGCATGTACAACTCTAAACAACTTCCCCTACTAGAAAGATGCTATAATTTTACAACCAAAAGAATCCAAGTTTTGAAGAACTTTTTTTTCAGGTAGACTAAAAGCCCTGGCATTATTTTCTGTGGCATGTAGACTCCTGTGATGTGATGTGCGTCTTGCCTTTTGAGCTGTGTGCATATCTCACAGCTGTCCAGATTTTCACAGAATGGCCAGATTTTTGCCTCATATTTTTGGTCTGTTTCTCATAAAATTTTATTTTTTCTGGCAAATCGTTGAGGACTGAAATAAAAAAAAAATAATGAAAGGCATTTGAGTTTCATAATTCATACCATTCAGAAAATTCATAGGTTCGTAGGTAGGTACTAAGCTATTTGCCCGAAGGCATTTATAAGCCTAGCCAGAATGTGTTGGTTTTCGACGCCCCCTTAGATTAGTTCCCGGTGTCCCTGTTCAGCAGAGCCACTGAAGTGATCCCCAGGGTAAACTTTGTTTCCCATCCACTCGTCAAGGTTTCTCTTGAAGTGTGTTAGCAAGGAGCTCTGCCTAATGTAGATTGGAATCTTGTTCCAAAGCATGGGAAGTCTCTGGGACAGGAATTTATCCTTCGAGCACGCCCTATTTATTGTTGTGGTGAGGTTTAGATCCCTAGAGCGTGTGGCTCGAGGGGATAAGGTTTTCTTTAGGTGGAGCATGTCCATCAATTCTGGGTTGTATATGGCCTTGTATGTCAGGCAGAGATCACCTCTGAGTAGGCAGTATGCAACCGAGTACAGCTGGAGTTTCTTCAGGCGAGCTGCATAGGGCATCAGTTATAGCCCCTAGTTTGCAGTCGTCTGCGAACTTGGTCAGCCATAGTCCTTCTGTGCTTGCCTGTAACTCTGAGAAGTATATGCCGAACAGGAGGGGTCCTAGGACTGAGCCCTGGGGAATGCCACTTGTAACCGGTTTAGAGTCGGACCTAGCTCTCGCAACTCTTACCATGTGGGTTCTGTCCGTGAGCCAGTTGGCAACCCATCTTGTGACGTAGGGGTTTATGTTCAGAATGTTGAGCTTGTCTATAATACCAGAATGGGGAATGGTGTCGAAGGTCTTTGTGAGGTCTAGGTAGGCTGTGTGTACTACCTTTCCCTCATCTATAGCCTTGGTAACTGTCTCAAAGAAGTCCACCAGGTTTAGGAGTCATAATCTGCCCTAAAATCCGAACTGGGTAGGGTCCAGTGTTTGGAGGATGTTCATCGTGCTGTGCTGCTGCAGTCATCACACTTGGGTTATCCTGCCGTCAGGCGGTCCCTGCAGTCGGCCTGAATTCCAAAGCCCTGGTCCGGTGTCGGTTGACGTCGCTTCCTCCCTGACGTCAGTGCTGCAGGGGTACAAAAGAGGCAGCCGACGCCACTTTCTCCAGTCTTTCTTGCCGCGCAGTGCCCGAAGCAGAAGCAGTTCGCAAGTGCCGGTCGGCCAGCTCCTGAGATTTTCGAACAGAATTTCAGCCGAAGTCTTCTATAAAGCTAAGTACCCGTTGGGGAAACTTTTCTTGCCTCAGACTGATATCAGAAAAAGTTAATAATTGTATTTCTTGTCGGAAGCAAATACCTCATAAGGATTTCCATTCTTATTGTATTCCTTGCCTAGGCCCAGACCACGACATTTCTGGTTGTCGGTTTTGCGCTAGGTTCAATAAATGCACTATTAAGCGTCGGGCTGATACCGCCCGACATTATTTTGGCAGAAAATTCAACTACATCATTTCGTCGGAACCTCCGACAACCGCTATTTTTAAAAAACGCAAGGACAAAGACAGGCAACCTAGACCAGATACCGAGGTCCCGGTTAGGCCTGCCGCCGGATCTTCGGTATTCAGTGAGGCGCCTACGCAGCCCTGGACTACCGCAGACTTAGAAAATGCGACTACCTCTCAGACAGAATCTACTGGGCCACTGGAGCCGGTTCCTCCTCATCTCGCAGACGCCAGCCGTGGCAGCGATCCAGAGACTATGGACAGGCCTTCGGTTTCAGAAGATGTCTTTAAAACAGACGACTCTCTCCGTTAAGTCATATGCTAGGCTTCCAAAGGTTAAGAAACCGGGTCCACAGACTCCCACACAGGCCCCTATGCCTAAAAAAACAAATGCTCAAAATGGCGGAGGACCTGATTACCCTTATCAGAGGTTCCCAACCCCCTTCTGACAAAAGGCCTAGACTGGAGGAAGATTTACCTCCTTCTGACCAGGAATCCATTTCCTCAGCAGACTCTGAGGAACAGGATGACCCCTTCCCTCTCTATGAAGACTCAGATGCTGAGGAATCTATTCCCTCTGTTTCCCCCCCTGAAGACTTCTCTTTTGGGGAAACCCTGCACACCATGAGAGAGAGCATTTCCACTGGGAAGGACAAGATTACTCTGGCAAGACTCCGTGAGTTTCTTCTTCTACCTCAGCATAGACCCTTAGCCATTCCTCCTGTTTTAGACATTCTGGATGATGTCTACACTGAATCCAGTCTAAATCCAGATTCCTTACTTCCAGCACCACCTAAACCAGACAGATACTACCGAGTCCCTGACTCTCACAAGTTTTTATATAAAAGCCCTGCTGCAGACCCAGAACCATTTCCCAGGGTCCCAAAGGGGTTAAGGCCTCCACTGCTAAAAATCCACTACCTGCGGAAAGAGATTCCAGGGCATTAGAAAGATGGGGGGAAAAAGTGTATACCTCTGCCACTTTGGCCATGAGGACATTAAACTGCCAATTCCACGTGATTAAATACCAGCAGTACTTGCTTACTCAGTTAAAACAGAAAATGATCCCTCAGACAGATCAACTAGATTTCAAAGGGATGCAGGATTTGTTGCATGCAGCAGAACAAGTGGGAAAACATACCTTGCAGTGTGGTTTTGATTCTTTGGAGGCCTCATGTAGAGCAGCGGTCACAGGGTCTGTAATACGTAGACATGCTTGGCTAAAAGAGCAGACCCTACCAGAACATGTCAAAGCAAAGTTACTGGATGCTCCACTACAAAAGGATGCATTATTTGGTGTCAAAGCAGAGGAAGTTTTAAAGAAAATGGAAGAAAAGGCAAAATCAATGCAAACAGTTAAAGATTTTTTACAGGTGCAACCTCTTCGCTTCAGCAGAAACTGGCCATCAAAAAACTGGTCCTTTCCTGCTTCAGACAGACCCCAAAGGGGCAGGTACAGACGCCCTAGGGGCAGAGGCCAGGCAGAAGGTACCTTCAGGCCTAGACAATGGCAAGCAACAACTCAAAGAGGGGGAGACGACAGATCTCAACCCTTCAGAAAACAAACTCAATGACTTTCCTCTTCGCCTGCCAAGCAAAATTGCCCAGGCAGCACCTCTAGGAGGAAAACTGGCTCTTATTCCACAAAATTGGCACATCATAACAAAGGACAAATGGGTTCTGGATATTATTACCCGAGGCTACAGATTTCATTTTCACACTTTACCACGGATGAGAGGCATGCCAAATCTGCCAACAAACCAATGGGCAGAGGCACAAAAGCAAATTTCAGCTCTCATGACCATGAAGGCAATTCAAAAGGTACCTGCAAAAGAGCAGGGTCAAGGATTTTACTGAAGACTGTTTCTAGTACCAAGAAAGGACAAAGCCTGGAGACCCATCTTAGACCTTTCAATTCTAAACACGTACCTGGACATTCCCAAATTCAAAATGCTCACACTACGGCAGCTTCTTCCCATGCTAGGCAATGAGTCTTGGCTGGTAACGTTGGACCTCCAAGAGGCATACCTGCATGTCAACATCAGACAAGATTGCAGATGATACCTCAGATTTTTGGCAGGCACAACGCATTATCAATTCTCTGCATTGCCCTTTGGCTTATCTACTGCGCCCAGAGTATTCATGAAATGCTTGGCATCAGTAATTGCATACTGCCGACAACGAGGAATACAAATTTATCCATATCTGGACAACTGCCTGATCCAAGCGGACAGCAAAGACATCCTACTACAGCATCTGGCATTTGTAACAAAGTTACTAAGTTGCCTAGGGTACACAGTAAACAAAAAGAAATCAAAACTAATACCCTCACAATAAATAATTTTCCTGGGTGCCAGCTTGAATACAACGGCCCAGATGGCTTGCCTCACGCCAGACAAGCAAAAACAACTGGCTCAGTACTTCAAAAAGATGGCAACTTCTACCCAACTCACTGCAAGAAAATTCCTGCAGGCATTGGGGTACATGGCATCCTGCATTCAACTAATTGCATATGCAAGACTGCATATGAGAAAACTACAATGGTACCTAAAAATTGTATGGTCCCAACACGGACACAGCCTCGAAGCAAGTATAACTCTCATTCCCTGCCTTCAGAAAGAGTTTCTATGGTGGGCTCGCATGCCAAGCAAACAAGGGCCTTCCTTTTGTCTCACCTCCAGCAAACCAAACCTTGACAACAGATTCATCCGACTACGCCTGGGGTGCACACATGGCAGGACAATGCATACAGGGCAAATGGTCTGCAAACCAAAGGCAACTACACATCAATCAAAAGGAGATGCTAACTGTAAAAAATGCACTAACAGCCTTCAAGGACCTCTTGCATCCAGGACAACTTCTAATAAGGATGGACAACACCACAGTTATGTGGTACATAAACAAACAACGAGGAACGCACTCCTACCCACTATGCAGACAGGCAATGGACTTGTGGAACACAGCATTAACTTACCAAGTACAACTGCAAGCACAATTCCTGCCAGGAAAGGAGAACATATTGGCAGACGCATTAAGCAGAAATTTGACAGACCCTCACGAGTGGAGACTACACCCGCAAGTATTATCAATGATAACTCAAAGGTGGGGACCACCAGACATAGATCTGTTTGCCTCAACCAACAATTGCCAGCTACAAAAATTTTGCACAAGGACTTGTCCCCTGGCCTGGAAAGTGGATGCCCTATCATTCAGTTGGACAGCATTGTCAGTCTACGCCTTCCCACATCTGCCTCTACTGACCCAGGTATTACTGAAAGCCAGATCAGAGAGACCACAGATGATCCTCATTGCTCCGGACTGGCCACGTCAACACTGGTACCCACTACTACGAAACTTGGCTCGCAGCCCTCCATGGATCTTACCTCAATTCCCTCTGCTGTTAACCCAACAAAACTCTCAGATCCTTCACAGTCAACTAAGAACCTTAAATCTAGCTGCATGGAAAATACCTTAAATTATCAAACAACACTTCTCTCAAAGGACGTCCAAAATGTCATTTTGGAGGCCAGGAGGCCCAGCACCAGAAAAACTTACTCAGACAAATGGAAAAGATTTTGTGTATGGAGCCAGGCCAGAAACCTAAATCTTGGCATCCCAAATATTCCGCACATACTCCAATATCTAGCTGAGATGCTACACAAAGGCCTTTCCTTCTCATCCATAAAGATCCATGCTTCAGCCACTTCAGCTCATTATGATACGGTTCCTCCCATCTTCTCTCATCCTTTGCTAAGACAGTTTCTCAGAGGGGCAAAAAATATAAGACCCCCCCCCAGAAAACCACCAACTCCAACTTGGGATCTAAATTTTGTGCTGGAAAAATTAACACTTCCTCCTTTCGAACCAGCCTTTTCAGCAGAGCTTCAATATTTGTCATGGAAAACAGCCCTGCTGCTGGCTATCACCTCAGCACGCAGAGTCTCAGAACTGCAGGCTCTTATGGCAGTGGAACCATTCATCATTTTCCATCAGGACAGAGTATCTTTACGCACCAACCCTTCCTTCATGCCAAAGGTAGTATCCAGTGTGGCTCTCAATCAGACCATACACTTGCCCACCTTTTATCCAAACCCACAGAATAAAGGAGAAAGACTCCTTCACTCTTTGGACATTCACAGACAGTTATGTTACTATTTGGACAGGACAAAGGCCTTCAGAAAATCTGACCAACTCCTTGTGTCCTATGCACCAGGCTCAGAAGGAAAGGCTATTTCAAAGCAGACCATCTCCAAATGGATAGCACATTGCATCTGCTTTTGCTACTCACACCATGGGAAGCAGTGCCTGTTAGTATTAGGTCTCACTCTACCAGGGCTACAGCAACCTCAGCAGCCTTCCTCCGAGGAGTCCCAACAAAGGACATTCTGGAGGCAGCTACCTGGAGTTCAGTGCACACCTTCACCAAGCATTACCACATTCCTCTGTACTCAAAAACCAGAGCTGGGTTTGCCACTGCAGTTCTGCAGGGCATCTTAGCTGCACCTAACCCAGTTTAGTTCCTACCACCCAACCATAGCTTTGGGACTCTACCCAAGTGTGATGACTGCAGCAGCATAGCACGATGAACATAGTACAGTTTTGTACCTACCATAAATGTAGATGTTCGCGTGGTTATGCTGCTGCAGTCCAGGTTACCCTCCCTCCATCCCCTCTACCTAACAAGGCTTTTATTATACCTCCACATACATCAACCTTTGGGATGCATGTCTATATGGTGTATTTGCTTACAACTAGTACTATTGTTTTTCACTAAGGTATGTTTTGCAAGCTTCTTATTTTGCCTTCTTAGTTTGGGGCACCTGACATCTGGGGCAAGAAAAACTGAAGAAAGTGGCGTCGGCTGCCTCTTTTGTACCCCTGCCGCACTGACGTCAGGGAGGAAGCGACGACAACCGACGCCGGACCAGGGCTTTGGAATTCAGGCCGACTGCAGGGACCGCCTGACGGCAGGATAACCCAAGTGTGATGACTGCAGCAGCATAACCACTCAAACATCTACATTTATGGTAGGTACAAAACTGTACTTTCCCATTGTCTCTGTTAATGAGTTCCATGATGATGGGCTTTATATCCTTGCAGACCAAGCTAGTCAGGCTTATAGGGTGATAGTTCCTGGAGTCTGTTGTGGCTCCACCTTTGTGGAGCGGAATAACCGATGTTCTTTGTGTTTCACTGTTGCACTCATTACATTTGGGTTATCTGCTTGCAGGTAGCCCTCAGTCGGCCTGATTAACAAAGTCTTGGGTCCTGCGTCAGTTGCTGTCCCTTCTTCCATGACGTCAGGTCATCAGGGGTATAAAACATGCAGCCGACGCCATTACATCAGTCTTTCTTGCTGTGCGGTGCCCGAAGCAGAAGCAGTTCGCAAGTGCCGGTCAGCCGACTTCTGAAATGTTTGTTTTCGAGTTTCAGAACCGAAGTCTTCAACTAAAGCTAAGTACCCCATTGGTTCATAGGTTCATACTAGGCTATCTGCCCTAGGGCATTTATAAGTCTAGCCAGAATATGTTTGGCTTTCGCCACCCATTTTAAATTTATTTTGCTATGCCCTTTTTCGAGGTTAGTATACTGTGCCTCTGTGACACAGAAGTGATACCCGGGGTAAACCTACGATCTCCCATCCACTCATCAAGATTCCTCTTGAAGAGAGTCAATGAGGGACTCTGCCTAACCTGGACTGGGATTTTATTCCAGAGTGAAGGGAGCCTCTGGGTTATGAATCTGTCCCTCCAGCATGTCCTATTTATTTCAGTGCTGAGGTTCAAGTCTCTCGAGCGCGTAGCTTGATGGGATTTGGATTTTCTGAGGTGCAGCATGTCCATTAATTTCGGGTTGGACATGGCTTTATACATCAGGCACAGATCGCCTCTGAACAGGCGGTATGCCACTGAGTAGAGCTGGAGTTTCTTTAACCGGGCAGCATATGGCATCTGTTTGAGCCCTTTGATCCTCTTGGTGAGGTACTTTTGGGGTCTTTCCAGTTGCTGCAGGTGTCTGGTAAGGTACATCCCAAAAGGGGCATTGTACTCAATTATGGGCCTGATGAGGGATGAGTTAAGAGGCACGATGACCTCCCCTGATCTAGATGTGAATCCCTTCATGATTAGGTGGGCTATATAAAATGTTTTTATAACCACTTTGGCCACGTGGTTGTCAAATGAGAGATTGCTATCAACTTGGGTCCCCAGGTCCCTAATTACTTCTTCTGTACTTAATGGATTACCACCTATGTGGTAATTTGTGGGCACTTTGTTTTTGCCAAAGGGGATGACTATACACTTTTTAGCATTTAGCTTGAGGCCATGGCTGTGGCACCAGTTGTCTGTTTCTATGAGGCCCTTTTGGAGGATGCTTGTGTCGGCTGGAGAGTCGATTATGGCGCCCAGTTTGCAGTCATCTGTGAACTTGGTCAGCCACAGTCCTTCCGTGTTGGCCTGTACCTCCAAGAAATATATACCAAACAAGAGAGGTCCCAGGACTGAACCTTGTGGGACACCACTTGTAACTGGTTTGGAGTCTGACATGGCTCCAGCAATTCTAACCATGTGGGTTCTGTCCTTGAGCCAGTTTGCAATCCATCTAGTGACATAGGGGTTTATATTTAAGCTGGTGAGCTTATCTATAATGCCCGAGTGGGGTATTGTATCGAAGGCTTTTGCGAGGTCCAGGTAGGCTGTGTGGACCACCTTCCCCTCATCAATGGCCTTGGTGACTGTTTCAAGAAATTAACCAGGTTTAAGAGGCAGGATCTGCCCTTAACAAAGCCGAACTGGGTAGGATCCAGTGTCTGTAGGTCCCCAATATCTTTATTTATGAGGTCCATGATGATCCTTTCCATAGCTTTGCAGACCAAGCTAGTCAGGCTTATGGAGCGATAGTTTCCAGGATCCGTTGAGGCACCACCTTTATGGAGAGGGACCACTGTTGCTGTACGCCACTCTTTGGGCACATATCCTGTAGTAAGGCTGAGATTGAACAGTAGTTTTATGTTTGGGTTTAGCTCTTCTTGGAGTTCATGTAGGACGCAGCCCGGGACACCGTCTGGTCCCATTGATGCTGTGTTTTTTGCTTTGGAGAGGGCAGCTCTTACCTGAGCATCTGAGATGTCGGGGGGGCAGCACTCTGCTGGGATAGATATTTGCCCTTTTGGTGGTGGTGGTGGTGGGGGGGAGAAGTTTGCGCTGAATCTGTCAGCTAGGATGTTGGCAATGTCTGTGGGTTTAGTGTATTTTTTGTCATTTTGGACTAATTCTGAGCATATCTGGGAATTACTACCCAGGTTCCTAACATAACTAAAGAAAGCCTTGTAATTATCCTTAGTATCCTGTGCAATTTTTCTCTCGAAGCTGGCCTTAGACAATTTTATGAGTGCCCGTAGTTTTTTTGCTAATACTGATCAGTGATGCCTTCCCTTTTTGGGATTTTGCTCTATCATTTAGTAGCTTTCTCCTTCTATTGTATAGTTTGTTTATGGCTGGGGTCCACCAGACAGGACGTCTGCCTTTGGAGGATTGGGTCTTGTTTTTATTTGGGATCGCATGATCCATGCATTCCTGAAGGTGTTCATAGAATGCATTTATAAAGGATTCTGCAGTCTGGGGGAAACTTTTTCTCGCTCAGAAGGCATGCTTGGCTAAAGGAACAATCCTTGCCTGATCATGTTAAAGCTAAATTGTTGGATGCTTCCTTAAATCAGGACCGCCTGTTTAGCAAAAAGGCAGAGGAAGTTCTTAAAGAGATGGAAGATAAAGCTAAATCTATGCAAACTGTTAAAGATTTCTTACAAGTTCAGCCTCCTAGATTTAGTAGACACTGGCCCTCTAAGAATTGGTCCTTTCTAGCCCCTTCCATGTCTTCTCAAGCCAAACACAAACACAGCAAAGGCCCCAGGTTTCAGTCCCAGGGGACACACAGGACTAAGCAGTGGGGGGCCTCCACTTCCAAATCTGGGAGTAATAAGACTACCCCTATGGTAAACTGTCTAAATGACTTCTGTTTAAAATTTCCAAGCACTTCTCAACTGACTGCCTGTTTGGGGGGAAAGATTGCTGTTCATGCAAAGAACTGGGAACTCATTACCCAGGACAAATGGGTCTTAAATATAGTGTCCCAGGGATACAGATTTCAATTCCACACATTGCCAACACCAAGCGGGTGGCCAGGCCTACCCCCAAATCAGTGGGCAGAGGCCTAAAAACAAGTACTTCCTCTCTCAAGCATGGGGCTATTCAACTGGTACCGGAAGAAGAAAAAAGACAAGGTTTCTACTCGAGGCTTTTCCTGGTAACCAGAAAAGACAATTCATGGCATCCTATCCTGGACTTGTCTACTCTAAATACCTTTTTGGAAATTCCAAAATTCAAGATGCTGACTCTTCACTAATTACTTCCTATGCTAGGCAAAGATGCCTGGTTGACAACACTAGATTTAAAAGAAGCATACCTGCACATCCCAATCAGCGAATCTTGCAGAAGATACCTACGCTTCAAAGCAGGCTACATGCACTATCAATTCTCTGCACTGCCTTTGGCTTATCTACTGCACCCAGGGTATTCACAAAGTGCCTAGCACCAGTTATTGCATTTGGCAGGCAAAGAAATATTCAAATATACACATACCTGGACGATTGTCTAATTCAGGCAGAAAGCCAGGACATATTTTTGAATCATCTGGCTTTTGTACAAAGGGTTCTAACTTGTCTGGGGTACACCATAAGCAAAAAGAAATCACACCCGGTATCCTGTCAACAAATTTTGTTCCTGGGAGCAAGCTTGAATAAAACTTCCCAGATGGCTTACCTCATGCCAGAGAAACAAATTAATTTGACAACCTACTTCAAACAAGTGGCCACAAAAACCCTACTATCTGCAAGACAAATACTGCAAGCCTTGGGGTTCATGGCCTCCTGCATTCTTCTAATTCCATATGCAAGACTGTATATGAGGAAACTACAGTGGTATCTAAAAAGCCTATGGTGTCAACATTCTCAGGATCTAGAAGCAATGATTCCTATCATACCTTGCCTACGCCTAGAATTCCTTTGGTGGGCAGAGGCCTGCCACCAAAACAAGGGACTACCTTTCACACCACCCCCTGCCATCCAAACCCTAACAGATGCATCAGACTATGCATGGGGGGCTCACTTGGCAAGGAAGTGCATTCAGGGCAAATGGAACCCAAGTCAAATGCACCTGCATATCAATCAAAAAGAAGTGTTAGCTGTACAGAATGCTCTGACAGCCTTCAAGGAGCACATTCTTCCAGGACAACTTGTGGTAAAGACGGACAACACCACTGTTATGTGGTACATAAGCAGGGGGGTACACATTCTTACCCCCTCTGCAGACTAGCCATGGCATTGTGGAACACAGCCTTGAGCTACCAAGTGCACCTACAAGCTCAATTCCTGCCAGGAAAATTAAATACACTGGCAGACGGACTAAGCAAAAACCTCATGGACCCACACGAGTGGAAACTGGAACCAAGGATTTTCAACATGTTGACAAGCAAATGGGGAGCCCAGATTTAGACCTGTTTGCCTCTCCCTAGAACTAACAATTGGACAAATTTTGCACAAGGACTCCCCACAAGCAAGCCTGGAAAGTGGATGCTCTGTCCTTCAGCTGGAAAAACCTAAAAGTCTATGCCTTCCCCCCTCTGCCTCTGCTTTCCAAAGTACTACTAAAAATCAAACGGGACAAACCAAGGATGATTTTGATTGCTCTAGACTGGCCACACCAACACTGGTACCCCCTCCTGCGTAGTGTGTCATGATTGTCCTCATGGCACCTGCCGCAGACTCCTTCCCTGTTGTCTCAACAGGAGAACCAGATTCTGCACCCTCAGCTTCTAACACTGAACCTTGCAGCCTGGCTAATTACATAATCTCTCCCCTACCATCCCTCAGTAAACCTGTGATGGATATCATTTGAGGCAAGAAGGCCTAGTACTAGAAAATCTTATGCTGAAAAATGGAAAATATTCTGTGCCTGGAACCAATCTCAAGGGATGAGCACAGCAGCACACAATTTACCTCAGATTTTACAATACTTAACTGAGATGCTTCACAAGGGCCTGTCTTTTTCCTCCATTAAAATCCATGCCTCATCCATTTCAGATCATTATAGCACAGAACCTCCCCTCTTCTCTCATCCACTGCTCAAGCAGTTCCTCAGAGGAGCCAAAAATTTGAGACTACCCAGGAGAGCTCCAACCCCAGCCTGGGACCTTAACTTTGTTTTGGAGAAACTCACTCTACCTCCTTTTGTGCCAGCTGCTACTGCAGACTTAAAGTTTCTTTCTTGGAAAATGGCTTTCCTTTTAGCAATCACTTCAGCTAGAAGGGTATCTGAATTACAGGCCCTAATGGCAGTGGAGTCTTTCATCATCTTTCATGCGGACAGGGTGTCCCTCAGAACCAATCCATCCTTCATTCCCAAGGTGGTATCCAGTGTAGCTCCTAATCAGTCTATTTATTTGCCAACCTTCTTCCCCAGTCCACAGAACAAAGGGGAACGGATACTGCATTCCTTAGATGTGCACAGACAACTTAGATTCTACTTGGACAGGACTAAACCTCAAAGGAAATCTGAAGAACTGCTGGTGGCATTTGCTGCAGGGGCAGAGGGGAAGACTATTTCAAAGCAAACCATTTCTAAATGGATAGGCCATTGCATTTATTTCTGCTATAAGCACCATGGAAAACCTATCCCCAAGGGGATCAGACCTCACTCCACCAGGGCTGCATCTACCTCTACAGCCTTTCTCAGAGGCGTCCCTACCAGGGACATCCTAGAAGCTGCTACCTGGAGTTTTGTGCATACTTTCACCAAGCATTATCATTTGACAATTTTCTTTAAATCCAGAGCTGGCTTTGCCACTACAGTCTTGCAGGGCCTTATAGCTGGTCCTATTGCTATCTAAATTCCTCCTCCCAACCATAGCTTTGGGAATCTACCCAAATGTAATGACTGCAACAGTGAAACACGAAGAACATAGTAGAGTTGTGTACACTTACCATAAATGTAGATGTTCGATTGTATTCACTGTTGCAGTCCTGGTTACCCTCCCTCCAGCCCCTATCTTCTTTTGGCTATACCTCTACTTTTTTGTACTATGCTTAAAAGCCTTTTTAGCGTATTTGCTTTTTTTGCTGGAGATGTATCATTGTACTTTTATATTTAATTACCCCCCATTAGGGAGGCACCTGAAAAATGGGGCAAAAAAGTGATGTAATGGCATCGGCTGCATGTTTTATACCCCTGATGACCTGACGTCATGGAAGAAGGGACAGCAACCAATGCAGGACCCAAGACTTTGTTAATCAGGCCGACTGAGGGCTACCTGCAAGCAGATAACCCAAATGTAATAACTGCAACAGTGAATACACTTGAACATCTACATTTATGGTAAGTGTACACAACTGTACTTTGCTGTGCGCCACTCTGTGTGTACCTAGTCTGTGGAAAGGCTGAGTTTGAACAGTGTGTTTAGGTGAGGGGTTAGTTCGTCTTTGAGCTTGTGTAGGACGCAGCCCGGGACACCGTCCGGTCCCATTGATTCTGTGTGTTTGGCTTTGGAGAGGGCTGTTTTAACCTGAGTGTCTGTGATTTCAGGGGCTCTACATTCTTTTGGTATGGTTATGGGCCCTTTTGAGGGTGAGAGGGGGGTGAAGTTTGCGCTGAACCTGTCTGCCAGGATGTCGGGGATATCGGTTGGTTCAGTGTATTTTGTGCCATTCTGCACCAACTCTGAGCAGATCTGAGCATTGCCACTTAGATTCTTGACATAGCTAAAGAATGCCTTGTGGTTATCTTTGGAGTCCTTGGCAGTTTTTCTCACCTTGGATGATTTTATGAGGGATTGAAGTTTCTTGCTGATACTGATCAGGGATGTCTTCACCTGTTGAGATTTTACTCTTTTGTGTACTAGTTTCCTTCTTCTATTGTATAGCTTGTTTATGGCAGGAGTCCACCCGACTAGTTTCCTTTTCATGGAGGAGTGAGTCTTGGTTTTGCTTGGGGATAGCACAACTCATGCATTCTTGTAGGTGCCCGTAGAATGCATTAGTAAAGGATTTTGCAGCTTGGACAGCGTTATCCTTTAGCATGGTGCTTTGAAACTTTCCACCTTGACCTTAAGTAACGTGAAGTTTGCTTTTGAAAAGTTTTTCACGGTGGTTTTCTTGTCCGGGGTTGGGGGCGGAATGTGGGTATCCAAAGTGATTTGTTTATGGTCAGATCTAACCAGCAAGGGGTTGACCTCCGGTGTGGAGCACCGGTCGCCCATGTTGGTGATGATCAGGTCCAATATGTTGTCACCTCTGGTGGACGTGTTGACCAGTTGATCCAGGACGTTTGAATTTATAAATTCTAGGAAATTTTGGGCAAGGGAGTTAGTACTTGAGTAGTTCTCCCAGTTAATGTTTGGGTAATTGAAATCACCCAATATTAGGGTGTTTGGTAAGACCTTTATATTTTCCAGTGTTTCCAGAAATGTGGAATGGGGGTCCTGGGACATGATTGGTGATCTGTAGCAAGCTACAGTTTGAATTTCAGTTTTGCCCATTGTTAGTTGCACGTGGATGATCTCTGAAGCATCGTGCTGTGCCACTAACCTGGAGGTGAGGGTATTCTTGATGAATATGGATACGCCCCCACCTTTTGTATTTCGGTCTGGGTTCTGTGGCCGAAATGTATTGTATGAGTTGTAGCCTGGTAGTGCTGGGGTGCACTCTGGAGCCTTAAACCAGGTTTCTCTTACTGCACATATATCGATTTTCTCCATACTGAGGAGTGCCTCGAGTGCGTGCATTTTGAGGTTTAGACTTCTGGCATTGAGTAGCATTACCCTCAGTTTTTTGTTACTTGTGCTATTGTTTATGGTGGTGGGTTTGTCTTTTGAGCCTTGCCTAAAAAAGGCACTATGGGGTGGCATGAGCCTTGGCCAGTATTCGAAAGGCTAAGGGTGACAGGTGCAAGCTGTCTCTAGCAAAGCAGCGTGGCTTGTCGAGCATGTCATCCCAGGTGGACAGACACTGAATCCCTTTTGAATGACACCAGAAACTTAGCCAATTGTTGAAATTGTTAATTTTTTTTTTATACCGTGGTATCATTCTTGGTGAGGGCAGGATGCTACTCAGGGTCAGGGTCATACCAGCCTGGGCTACGTGATCAGAGAGCTTTTCCATGTCTCTTTTCTTGTAGTGCAGGGAGGTATGGCTCAGGTTATAAACACCAAAATGGACAATGACAGAGTCGTATTTGTACTTGTTCTGGAGTGACCTGAGTGCTTGTGTTATGTGGCGAATCCTGGCACCCGGCAGGCAGCTAACAGTAACCTTCTCCTTATTCAGCCTAGTGAGTGGGACGTCATTGTGCCTGACTATAGAGTCACCTATTACTAGTATGTTGGGTATGTTATTTTGCCTTAAGGGCTGTGATTGCATGGCACACTGGTTTTGTGAAGTATGTGTTTCATGGTTTATGTTGGGGGATGGAGGTTGCTTGGATGTCTGCTTTGGAGGTCTCTGTTGCTTTTGCAGATTTTTATTTAGAGCCTCTGAGTGTGTTTTTATGTATTTGTGTGTGTTCTTTGTCGGTGCTGGTTTAATGGGTCTTTGTGAGACTGGTGGTGTGATGCAAGTATTTCCCTTCTCCTCTTGACTGTCTGATCCAGCCTTGGGTTGAGAGAGCTTAGCCTCCAGTTTGGCTGTATAATTGCATCTCTCGCATGTATTGGTGTTTGGTGGTAGGAGGAGAGGGTTGTCTGTGTACATGAGGCAGTTGTAACATTGCCTCAAAATGCCCAGATTCACCAGTTGGAATGGAGTGTGCATCTGAAACTGCCCTTTGGACATGCCTGGAATAGGTACAGTGAACTGTTTTACTGAATGGCTGGTAAGGTCAAATAGAGAGCCTTGTCCTTCTGTACAGTATAGGAGGGTCTATAAGTGCTTGCTATGAGTTTTGAGCAAGTGCTGGGCTGAGAAATGAATGCTTGAGTGCTTAAGTTGAAAGTTTGTCTGCTTCTAAGGGAAAAATTAAAGAGGAGACTCTGTGGTAATAGTTATACCCTAGCTAACCAGTGCTGCCCGGCACCAAAACCGGCCAAATGTGGTATTTATAGCAGGGAAATGAAAGAGATAGAAATTGGCCCAAAATGGCCAATAAACTACTAATTTCTGGGCTAAAACCACTCCTCCAGGGACAGATAGGCTGCTCAAAGCTCCCCTCTCTCAAAGGTGAACAGAGAAACTTCCTTCTATCCAGGTAAGGTATGGGCAAACACAGAGATTTGTAACACAGCCCTGAATTCAGCACTTAACCTGAAAACTGGACTATACTAGCTTAGAAAGGCAGGAAACAAGTATATATATATATATATATATATATATATATATATATATATATATATATATATATATATTTTTTTTTTTTCAGAAAATAAAGCAGATACAATCAAGAAAACACTTCAAATGCACAGAAAAGGATACTTATTGTTATATATCTCAGATCAGAGTTGTAGTCAATGCCTCTAGTAATAAAGTAGGAAGAAACACAAATACAGTGAAAGCAGATGAATAAAGTGCAATTTATATATATATATATATATATATATATATATATATATATATATATATATATATATATATATATACATATATAAAAACAATAGAAAACTAACAAACTGATTTAAACAAGTTATTCAATTAACCAGAAAAATGCTCAAAACTGAGCCCTGTTCCAGCAGTATTCAATCATACAAGTTCTAACTGCACACTCCTGCTGCTAAGGTGCAGGGGAACCTTCTCCAAAGAAAAATGGTCTGGATCTCAGTGCTCAAGTTATACAAACAAAGCTATATTCAGCAGGCCTGAATCTGCTCTATGCTACAGCAACAAGGCGCACCAATTTCAGAAAGAAACTGTTCAAATAAGCAGGCACAATAAGCCTGTGACCAGAAATTCCCAGCTCGGAAGGGCAGAATCCAGTCTCCCGCCAGAGTGCAGACCACACCTTCTTAATGTAAAAAAACTGGCCCAAAGCCCAAGTGCTTAAACCAGAACTAATACACTTTAGAATAACAGACACTAAGCCTTCAATCAGCAACTCCCAATTTAGAGGGATGAAAGCTACCTATCCTGCCGCAACAGTGCAGTCCAAAAACCTTCTTAATGTGAAACAACTGGTCTGAAGGCCAAGTGTGTAATCCAAAGGCTTAGAATAACTGTTAATCGGCTGCTAACAAGCAGTAATAAATGCAGAAGAATAAATGCTGTTAAGTACTTTTAAGAACAGGCAGCAAGAGCAAAATAAGTAATAAAGTAGGAAAAAACACAAATACAGTAAAAGCAGATGAATAAAGTGCATACTTTTTCCTCTCTGTATTAGGTAGAATGAGCTAAAGACACTAGATGGGGAGGAGTATCACAGATCAAATATATATTTAACAGCAGGAATAAGGGTGGTGGAAAAATAGCACTTACAGCACAAAAAAATAGCACTTTTCAGCACAGATCAGAAGCCAGCAAATATTATATATCTAAATCAATCAAGCAAAAGCAATTAGGATACTGTAGAACTTTGGATGGTCATGCTAATGCAAAACCTGTTATTCTAGCAATATTTAAAAAGTGTCCCTATTTTTTGCCCTTTGTCCCCCTGTTATTTATGACTTTGTCCAGATTTCTTGCTCTAAGAGGTTGAAGGGGTATTGCCGTGTGACACCCTGCTGTCTGCAACTTCCTTTTCCACAAAAAGAAAAAAATCCTAGTTTAGTGGCTATTCTAAAGATCTGTTTCTGTGACAGTATATTAACGAGTTCCAATTCACGGATACATTTGCCACCCAGCACTGTTCTCTACTCTGAAACAAGCTTCCCCTGTACATTACACAATGTAGAACCTTAGCAGTATTCAGATTTCAGTTGGATGAATGCATTGGTCAGTCCCTGTAAATTTATAAATCAGAAAAAAAAAAACGTGCATTTAACTACTGAAACCTTGAAGGTAGTACATATCTCCAAAAATATGGTATGCAAACAAAACTGCCAGCACTGCCAAGTGAACCAGGTCTGTATTTTATTCCATAATAAATTATTCTAAAGCACAAGATCGATTTTGCCATTTTGCACTTTATGAAATGGAGAACTAGATCATTGGTAGAAATCTGTTACCCTTCACAAATGGATCATCTTTTGTTAAATAAGGCAGCTTTACATCGGAGACGTTTATTACATAGTATTTCTAGTATTCAAGAAAGATAGCACTTAAAGATTATTTCTGCTCCATCAGAATCAAGCACCTTCAAAATCCAGAATATTTCATGATGGTAACTCTGAAAATTGTACTACTCTCACAGAGCAAAATTCTTATAATGACAGCTCTGGTTGTGGAAGATGCTTACCTACATGTTCCAGCAATCTACCCACATTAAGTTCATCAGATTTCAAGTAGCAGGCACCAGTTTCAGTTTTTAGTTCTTTTGTCTGGATTATGCATAATATTTACTAGTTGTTTACCTCTTGTTTTTGCACAGATAAATGGAAAGGCAAAACATTACTGTCTTCTGCTATGGATGATTATCTAGTGGCAAATACAAGAGAACTATATATCTAACAGGTAGTACATACTGTGCCTGTCTCTTTATATGACATTAAACTATGAGAAGTCTTTTCTGATTCAGTCATCAGTAAGTTTTGTAGGGGTAGTCACAGGTTTAGTTCTAATCAAAGTTTTCCTAACTTAGCACAAGCAAATAGAAATTCAAGCAGTCATTATGGACTTTGTTGTCCAATAAAGACCCCAGCAAGGCAGTTTCTGAAAGCAGTGGGGGAACATATCTTCTTGCATCCTACATTGTTCCGGACGTCATATGAGGAAAGCACAGTAGCAACTTGGAAACCAGTGGAATCGAGTCAGTGACTACTGGAAATGTTTATTCCTAATTTCAGCACATAATGAATGAATTCTTGCAGTGAAAAGACATGCATATCTTCTCGTTTGCAGTGAGTACTCTGAGGCATTTGAGAAGGTGGTCTAGGCTCTTCTTCAGCACCAGTGGCATAGTGGAATAAAGCCCTGACTACAACCCAGACAGCCTTCAACAACAGCTTGGGTGTTTGGCAACAGTGGAAGGGACAGTGGGTACACCCATTCTGGGGTGGGGGGGCAGCTATGTACACTTCCATTATCCTCTGAAGGATGTACGGCAGTACAGATTTGACAGACTGGGATAAAGTGGGTTACCAAGCCACCATTAGTGGTAGCCTTCAGAAACAGTGTGAGGAAATGCATATCCAATGTGGAAAGAGAGTGGTAAGCAACATCAGTAATGCATATCTCTTGTCCCTCTACCCAGCATTAAATAGGGCAGGATTGTGCCATTCAGAGTGCTCTCCTTGTTGAGTTGTGCACAAGAGCATAAAGTACCCTCATGGCTGCTTGAAAAATACTCACCCTTAGCTCCCACCTTGACTTTGGATGAAGTCACACAAGAGGAGGATAAAATGGGCTTGTTGGTCATCAGACACGGAGCCAAAAATAACGCAGAAAAAAAATTGAAGTTTGCTTTTCAGTAGTCTTTTGAACTGCATGCCTACCAACTACTTCTGGACATTATGAACATGTGGCTGACTACCAAATTTCCTGTTCCGAACTTTTTAAAAGAGACCGTCATATGGGGTCAGATTGTCAGAATAGCCATTAGGAAGTAATGAACTGTAACATTTCAAAACATTCAGTTTTGAAACAAATACAGCTATCAGCTTTGCTCAGGGTAGTGAATATAAAAGGTATCCAAATATAAATGTGCAATATTTTTGAAATATCAGACCTAAACCGCTGCTTATTTCTGTATAAATTTTATTTTTTTTTGTAAATTATGTGACCTTAAAAACATTTTCCCATTGAAGTTCATGATGCAGTAAAGCCTCTCCCCTGACAGTGACACAGACAACCTTGTATTTGATTAGCTGCAGGGGTGCTGGAGGGGATGGACCTGAGATAAGAACAGAGTGGCTTTTGGTTGTCTGAGTTTACTTTTAAGACATACATTTGAAACATATAACTTAGATTACAATGCGTTGCTGATATCAAAATGGGCCTTCTTTCTATTTTCTGAGAAATATATTTATGCATTTGTTACAGATCACAGTTTTCTGTGCAGAATGCCTTTTGCAGAGGGAAAGACTACATTTGTTTCAACTCCAGCTGACAGCCTTCAGCTTCTTCAGCTTTCAGGGCCTGCAAGCCTTGCACCAGAGAGCCTGTCACAGTAAGTAGAAAGCAAAAATAAAAAAGTTATTAAAGTCACACTTGACAAATGGAAGGATAAATCATTGCCATTTGAAAATTTATTTCTGATTTCTTCTGTTATTCACCTGTGGGTTCTTGTATCTAAAACTCTAATTCTGTGTTTGATAACCCTTGTCCATCTATCCATCTGTGCACATCCCCTTTTTTCCCATTTTTGCACATGGGATCAGAATGTATTTCCTTCAGGAACCATCATCTAGAGGCAAGGTTTACACTGCTGGCTGGCTAAATCTGCTGTGGTAGTTCTTACACCAGACACTCACAAGCACATTCACACCTATGGCTAATTAAGGGTGCCAAATCCACCTACTGCATATCTTTGGAATATTGGCAGAAACTGCAGGACCCAAAGGAAACCCATGAAAACACAGGGAGGACGTGCAGACTCTGTACAGAAGGCACCTCCCACCTAGAATCGAATTGGGGAACCTCTTGCTGTGAAGCGGAAACACTAACCACTACGCCACCCAGATGTAGACAAGAAGATTTGAATATGAAAATTTTTTCACAGGAATAGTTGGTAGTTTTTCATGTCTTTGTAAATGTACATATTCCTAGAAGCATCCTGATACTGTGGTTTTACTTATTCTTTTGTTAAAGTAATAGTCTAGTTAAAGAATCTGACTTTGACAGAGTAAACAAAGTAGATACTGACAGAAAAAGTTACCTACTTAAATGTAAAACTATAGTTAGCATTTAGTATTTTAAATGTTGACTGGTACAGTTTGTAAACTTCATGTGATCATTAGCGATGTGTACAAATCATGGCTGCTTGCTTCTGCTCATGCTTTGCAATTCAGAATTTTTCTTGAGATGGTCACTGCACTGGAAGATGTTAGTGAATCACCACTGCTTCAAATTAATATTCAGTGCTGTATAAGATGATTGAAAAAATGTTAACTAATGTTAACAAAGGTGTTTTTTTTTTAATTCAGGACACACTTGAGTGGCAGCCCTTTCACAACTTTTGCTGGATTGGGATTTGATGAGTTAATTTTGATGAGCTGTGGTTCTGTGAGTCGCAGCTTGATTTCCATATATAACTCTGTGTGTGTAGATATATACATTTGTATATGTATGTATAATGTATGTATATGACAGTATTATAGACAATTGAACAGAAAACAAAAATTGAACTACAGTATATCGTGCAGAGCTGTTTGAAGCTCAACTCATTGAAAAGCAAAGTAAAACATATTAAACTTCTTTTTTGCAGCAGCAGCAGGGTAAACTGTCCTGCAGCACCCTCCACTCCCTCTGCACACCCCTTGCTAGTTATATGTACTAACTGAGACTGCACTATAGTGGGAAAAGGAAAAGTTCCATGATTCCAGCTCTTCTGCAGTATCGCACATAAAGCTGGTAATATGCAATCAGCTGACATTCTGTCGTCTGTAATGGCATTGACTACCTGTATTATTAAATATGTCTCCTATTTATAAGTGCATGCATGCACACACTGTATACATACACATGTAAAGCGCTGCTTTTGTCAAACAGCACTTTTGTTGACATCTGTTTAGCAGGCAAAATTTGGTTGACTAAACAGATGGTCGAAACCTGTCAGTAAGTCGCAGCTTGGGCAGTTCTCGAGTTTGGGGAATTTGCCCTTTCCCAGAGAATTGTGTGATCTCAGAATTAGAATATATAATTAGTAGGGGTTGTGTGGGGTGCAGGGGGGCTTGCCTCTTTGCAAAAAACAGTTTTCTTTTTAATTTTGTTTTTAGACTTTTGCATGCACTGAGATTGATGCTTTGCATAAACTTAGTAGCACCTCAATGTGATGCTTAATAAAGGAAAGTAAGTCTATATTGTATATATGTTTGTGGTGGTGGTGGTGTGTGTGTGTGTGTGTGTGTGTGTGTGTGTGTGTGTGTGTGTGTGTGTGTGTGTGTGTGTATATGTATATATATATATATATATATATATATATATATATATATATATATATATATATATATATATATATATATATATATATATATATATATATATATATATATACATGTATATATATGGTTCACTTCAATTCACTGAACTTTCAATTCACTGACCTTCATTACCATTTCACTGAAATTCATTTCACTGAAACTTCATTTCACTGAAAGTTCATTTCACTGACAACTATTATTACAAAGTAAATGGAATATGCCCACTGTAGTGCGACCCTGAGTTAGAATATATAGTTAGGGGTGGGGTGGGGAAACCCCCCACAGAGGGGTGTGGGGTGCAGCCCCACTTCATTTCATATGATATTTTCTTATAATAGAAAAGTAAGTGGTAAGTGGGACCCTGCCCCCGCAACCCACACTGGGGGGCTCACCTACACCCTGCCCTATATTCTAAACTCAGGGGTGCTACGGTGGGGAAGGGGGGGGGTAAATTTTTACTTTGTAATAATTTGTCAGTATTTAAACTTTGAATGAAATGAATGTGAATGATGAATGAAATGGTGTCAGTGAAATGAATGAAAGTGAATGAATTGAAAGTTGATGAATTAGTGAAAAATATATATATATATATATATGTAGATATATATATATATATATATATATATGTGTGTGTGTCTATAAAATATAGATTCATAGGTATTTACTAGGCATTTGATGCATGAGGATCTTTAGAATCCTAGCCATATAATCCACTGACGTTTTTAATGATTATATTTGGAGTACAAATAACTCAGATGTGCAGAACATTTACATGTTGCCCCTATACATTATGGACAAGGGTGCTAAATGAGGAGTAAATTTGGGGCTACCCATCCATTCATCCTGATCACATTTGAATAGTGTAAGAGAAGTACTTTTGTTTAGATTCATCTTGTCCTTCACGTAAACTACTGTTTTTCTCTTTGATACACATCTATCCTTCCGGCATGTTCTAGTTATGTTGCAAAAGAGATTTAGATCTGCATTTGTCTTCACTGGATTTGTTACTGTGTAGTAGTTCTGACACTACAGGGTTTGTTAAAGCATTATATGAGAAGCAGAGATTGTCTCTCAGTAGCTTATATGACACAGAAAAGAGGGACAAGGCTTTGAGATGGTCTGCACAGCTTTTATGATTTAGGCCCTTTATTTTTTTAGTAAGAAAGCATTGTGGATGTTTGAGATATGTATGCACACACACACACACACTACACCTGTATGTTTTGCATTCATTTATTTTTTCATCTGAGTTGAGGTGCAGGAGCAGTCTGCTTAAATTATCCTGTTCAGATTCATACACAAGGCAAATGGAGAATGAGAATCAAACCCAGGAGTACTGGATAAAGCTCATTGCCTTAATAGTCTGTCCTAAACTGTCGGATTTTAATCAGTCAGCCTTCCCAGAATCTGGTGCATGACCTCAGATAGCCCTCTTCAGCTTTCTGTGCATCTCCCTTATCTAGACCCATCCAACTGTATGAAGAATAAGCCTTCTCATTAGACCACAGAAGACTCTCAAACGTTACCCCATCTTTTGCTGACCTAGTTTCTCAAGATCGAGTCTGCTAACTAAGCAGTCACAATCCTAACTATGTTCTAAAATTGCCTGATGGAGTGATGATGTGGAGATGTTCATCGTGTTACCCTGCTGCAGTCATCACACTTGGGTTATCCTGTCGTCAGGCGATCCCGCAGTTGGCCGGAATTCCAAAGTCTTGGTCCGGTGTCGGTTGCTGTCGCCTCTTCCCTGACGTCAGAGCGCCAGGGGTATATATAATGCAACCGACGCCATTTTCTTCAGTCTTTCTTGCCGCGCGGTGCCCGAAGCAGAAGCACTTTGCAAGTGCCGGTCGGCTGACTCCTGAGATTTTCGAATTCGAATTTCAGACCGAAGTCTTCTATAAAGCTAAGTACCCCATTGGGGAAACTTTTCTTGCCTCAGACTGATGTCAGAAAACGTTAACAATTGTATTTCTTGTGGGAAGCAAATACCTCATAAGGATTTTCATTCTTATTGCATACCTTGCCTAGGCCCAGACCACGACGTCACTTCTTGTCGGTTTTGTGCTAGGTTTAATAAGCGTAGCATTAAAAGACGCTTTGATTTTGCACGACACTACTTCGGTAGGAAATTTAACTACAACATGCCGTTGGAGCAACCGACTACTGGCGTGCACAAAAAACGCAGGGATAAGGACAGGCAGCCCAGGCCTAAGCCAGATTCCGAGGCCTCGGCTGATCCGGTACCCGGTTCTCCGGTCCTCAGTGAGGCACCGACGCAGCCCCTGACTACCGCAGATCTGGAACCCGAGACCGCTACGGATATCTTGATGGAATGTACTAGGCCGATGCAGCCTTTTACTTCAGGCCCTTCCGACGACTTTGCTTCAAAAGATGTCGGTGCTGCAGAAACACCATCAGTTACTGAAGGCGTTTTCAGACTGATGACTTTCACCATTAAAACGTTTTCTAAGTCGAAGACTCCTTCTTCTAAAACTAAAAGGACTGCACTTCAGTCTCCTGTTCAAGGCCCTATGCCTAAGAAACAGATGCTCAAAATGGCTGAAGATTTGATTTCTCTAATCAGGGGTTCACAGCCCCCTCCTGACAAAAGGCCTAGACAAGAGGAAGAATTTGCTTCCTCTGAGCAAATGTCCATTTCTTCAGACTCCTCTGAGGACCAAGACTATTCCTTCTCTCCTTATGAAGATTCTGATGCTGAGTACTCTATTCCCTTAGCTTCTCCTCCTGAAGACTACTCCTTTGGGGAGGCTTTACACACTATGAGGGAACATTTTCACTGGGAAGGTCAAGACTACTCTGATTCAAAGAAAAGGCTCAGAGAGTTTCTTTTACTCCCCCAACACAGACCACTTGCCATCCCACCAGTTTTGGACATTGTGGATGATGTCTATTTAGATTCCAGTTTCAACCCAGACTCTCTTCCTCCTGCTAAGCCTGACAGATACTACAGAGTGCCTGATTCCCACAAATTTCTTTACAAAAGCCCAGTATCTGACCCATAGACTATCTCCCAGGGTCCCAAGGGGGGCTAAGGCTTCTATGGCTAAAAACCCAGTGCCATCTGAGAGGGATTCCAGAGCACTGGACAGGTGGGGGAAAAAGGTTTACACCTCAGCCACACTAGTTATGAGGGCACTGAATTGTCAGTTTCATATGCTTAAGTATCAGCAATTTCTAATCTCTCAGTTAAAGCAAAGAATAACCACTCTCCCTCAACAATCTGAATTGAAAGAAGTACTCGAACTGTTGCACGCCACTGAGCAGGTGGACAAACATACCTTACAATGTGGGTTTGATTCTTTGGAGGCTTCCTGCAGAGCAGCTGTCACTGGGTCTGTTATACATAGGCATGCTTGGTTAAAGGGACAAACTCTGCCTGATCATGTTAAAGCAAAACTACTAGATGCTCCCTTACAGCAGCATGTCCTTTTTGGAGTTAAAGCAGAAGAAGTTTTAAAGAAAATGGAAGATAAGGCAAAATCTGTGCAGACAGTCAAAGATTTCCTACAAGTACAACCCCCTCGCTTCAGCAGAAACTGGCCAACAAAAAATTGGTCCTTTCCAGCCACTTTGAAGACCACAGAGGGGTAAATACAGACGCCCAAGGGGCAGAGGACAACCACAAGCCCAGTATAAACCTCGCCAATGGGGCACTGCAACACAGAAGGGAGGAGAAGACAGGTCTCAATCCACCAGAAGGCAAACTCAATGACTTGCACCTCATCTGGCCAAGCAATACTCTCTTGGCAGCCCCCTTGGGGGGAAAACTCGCACTTTTTGCAGACAACTGGCAGATAGTCACAAAGGACAAATGGGTCCTAGACATAATTTTACAAGGATACAGATTCTACTTTCACACCTTGCCAATGAAAAGAGGAATGCCAAACCTGCCACAAAATCAATGAGCAGAGGCACAAAAGCAAATTACAGCTCTCATGGACATGAGAGCCATTCAGCTGGTACATACTCGAGAGCAAGGTCAAGGATTTTACTCAAGACTTTTTCTAGTGCCCAGAAAGGACAATGCCTGGAGACCAATTCTGGACCTTTCAATTCTAAATACTTACAAGTACCCAAATTCAAGATGCTAACACTACAGCCGCTACTTCCCATGTTGGGCAAGGAAGCCTGGCTAGTAACGTTGGACCTCAAGGTGGCATACCTGCATGTCCCTATCAGACAATGTTGCAGAAGATACCTCCGTTTCATTGCAGGTTCAACCCATTACCAATTCTCTGCACTGCCCTTTGGCTTCTCTACTGGGCCCAGAGTTTTCATAAAATGCCTGGCACTAGTAATTGCATACTGCAGACAAAGAGGAATTCAAATATATCCATACCTGGACGACTGCCTCATCCAAGCAGAAAGCAAAGACATTCTCTTATATCATCTGGCCTTTGTAAAGCATCTACTAAACAGCCTGGGGTACACAGTAAACGAAAAGAAGTCAAAACTGGTACCCTCACAAAAAATGACATTCCTGGGTGCCAGCTTGAATACAACGGCCCAGAAGGCTTATCTTACGCCAGACAAGCAACTACAACTGACTCAATATTTCAAGACAATGGCAACAAAGACCCAATTAACTGCAAGAAAAATTCTGCAGGCTTTGGGCTTCATGGCATCTTGCATACTAATAATACCATTTGCAAAGCTGCATATGAGGAAATTACAGTGGTACCTAAAAAGCGTATGGTCTCAACACAGCCACAGCTTGGACACAATGATGTCTCTCATTCCTTGCCTACAACAGGAATTTCTATGGTGGTCACAGGCATGTCACCTCAACAAGGGTCAGCCTTTCACCTTGCCCCCAGCCAGGCAGACTATCACAACAGATGCTTCAGACTACGCCTGGGGTGCACACATGGCAGGACAATGCATTCAAGGCCTATGGATTGCAGATCAAAGAAATCTGCACATAAATCAAAAAGAGATGCTAGCTGTACAGAAAGCTCTGACGGCCTTCAAGGATCTATTACTTCCAGGACAACTTGCAATAAAGACGGACAACACCACAGTAATGTGGTACATAAACAAACAAGGGGGTACACATTCCTACCCTCTATGCAGGCAAGCAGTGATCTTATGGAACACAGCTCTGGCCTACCAAGTCCAGTTACAAGCTCAATTCCTGCCAGGACAGAAGAACACATTGGCAGACGATCTCAGCAGAAACATCAAAGATCCTCACGAGTGGAAACTAGATCCACAAATATTTGCAATGATAACTCAAAAATGGGGCCTTCCAAACATAGACCTGTTTGCCAGTCCTCAAAACTACCAACTGACAAAATTTTGTACAAGGACCTTCCACCATCAAGCTTGGAAAGTGGACTCTCTCTCTTTCAGTTGGAAAAACCTGACAGCATATGCCTTCCCTCCATAACCTCTCCTCACAAAGGTTCTTTTGAAGGTCAAAAAGGAGAGACCACGACTGATTCTCATAGCCCCAGACTGGCCACGCCAGCACTGGTACCCGCTATTGAAATATATGGCCCACAGCCCACCGTGGATATTGCCTCAAATACCCCATTTGCTCACACAACAAAACAAACAGATTCTTCACAGCCAACTCAAAACTTTAAATCTGGCTGCATGGCAAATCAACTAAACATCCAACCAGCTCCTCTTTCACAAGCAGTTCTGGATGTTATTCTGGAAGCCAGGAGGCCAAGCACCAGAAAGGCTTATTCGGACAAATGGAAAAGGTTTTGTGCCTGGAACCAAGCTAAAGGCCAAGACACAATTCAGCCTCACATGCCTCACATTCTACAGTATTTAGCTGAGATGTTGCACAAAGGACTTTCCTTTTCCTCAATTAAAATCCGTGCTTCAGCTATTTCAGCTCACTACAACACGGATCCACCTTTATTTTCACATCCTCTTCTAAGGCAGTTCCTCATGGGGGGAAAAACATTAGACCACCCAGGAGAGCTCCTACACCAACATGGGACCTCAACTTTTTTCTGGAAAAACCAACACTACCTCCCTTTGAACCAGCTTTCTCTGCAGATCTTCAGTTCCTATCATGGAAGACTGCCCTGCTCCTAGCAATAACTTCAGCTAGGAGAGTCTCAGAGCTACAGGCACTAATGGCAGTGGAACCTTTCCTCATTTTTCATCAAGACAGAGTTTCTCTACAAACTAATCCTTCCTTCATGCCTAAGGTGGTTTCCAGTGTAGCTTTGAATCAAACCATCCACTTACCCACCTTCTTCCCCAATCCACAGAACAAAGGTGAGAGACTCCTGCATTCCTTGGACATTCACAGGCAGCTTCGTTACTACTTGGACAAAACTAAGGCTTTCAGAAAAACTGACCAGCTCTTTGTATCCTATGCTACAGCTTCTCAAGGGAAGGCTATATCTAAGCAAACCATTTCTAAATGGATAGGTCATTGCATACATTTCTGTTATACCCATCATGGGAAACCAGTTCTTGCTCCCATTAGATCCCACTCTACCAGGGCAACAGCTACCTCTACAGCCTTTCTCAGGGGGTTTCCAACCAAGGAAATTTTAGAAGCTGCAACTTGGAGTTCAGTACACACCTTTACCAAACACTATCACTTACCTCTTTACTCTAAGTCCAGGGCAGGCTTCGCCACTGCAGTTCTGCAGGGCCTTATTGCCTCCACTAACCCTCTATGATACCACCCCACTACCTTAGCTTTGGGATTCAACCCAAGTGTGATGACTGCAGCAGGGTTACACGATGAACATAGTACAGTTTTGTACCTACCATAAATGTAGATGTTCGAGTGTTCACCTTGCTGCAGTCCAGGTTACCCTCCCTCCATCCCCTCTGATCTTCTGGAAAAATCTCTTCTATGCCTTACTGATGTATTTGTTTATAGCTGAAGGGATTTTGTGTTTGTGCAGTGTTCACTCCATTTGGTACTAATTCTGACCACCTTTTTGGGGGCACCTGATATCTGGGGCAAGAAAAACTGAAGAAAATGGCTTCGGTTGCATTATATATACCCCTGGCGCTCTGACGTCAGGGAAGAGGCGACAGCAACCGACGCCGGACCAAGACTTTGGAATTCCGGCCGACTGCGGGACCGCCTGACGACAGGATAACCCAAGTGTGATGACTGCAGCTGGGTGAACACTCTAACATCTACATTTATGGTAGGTACAAAACTGTACTTTTCTCTTAGTGTGCCTTGTTGTAGGGCTCTATCACAGAAGACCAGTGGTTTCTGGATCTGGTTATGATCAGCCATATCTTCAAGCTGTTTTTAAGTTCCCTCTGAAAGGATTGTGCTGAGAGACCAAGCAAATTCTTGGTGCTTTGAGGACGGAATCAGATGCTACCCCTTATATTGATCATACAGACTTTCTGCCATTGGGAATAAAAGCAGATGTTCTACTTTTGCCTCCTCCTTTTTCTGAGGGGGACTGGCGACTGAAGACTTAAGAACTTTCAGCAAGCCCATCTGAGTGTGGATAGGTGTGGGGGTAGCTATATTTTACTAAACATGATGGGTTTTCTATGACTGTATGCATCTGTATGGCTTCCACTGGACGTTCTTTCAATTTGTACCATGCTTGGTCGGCATTACTGTCAGGGTGGAGTGCTGCTATTTGGACTTTTTTCTGCTCCCATAATGGTTATCATGTAGATAGCCATGTTGGTTAGAGCCTTGAGGGAGTCCCTTTTCAAGTGGACATTCCCATTGCTACATTTTGTCAAGATGACCAAACTGTTGGGAGTTATCTTTTCTTATCCTGTTGTCAGTGTATCACCTGCATTAGCATGGAGTTTAACAGTCTCCACTGTTGATGGTTCTTGCCATCAGAGATGACCCAGAAGGGCATGAACTTGGTAGCTTGAGTGCGATTACAAAGGATGACCTCAGCCCCAACTGTCTTGTGCCTTTTCAGCTTGATAACTGCCGTATTCTTAATGGTACTATTTACACACTTGTGGGTGTGGTTGCTGTACTGGACAAGTGAACTTTATTTGGATTGCAGAGGCACTATATTTTCAGAGATAATTTTCTTGTGTCAGACCATCTGTTGTTGCTGCC
Organism: Protopterus annectens; assembly: GCF_019279795.1. NCBI lineage: Eukaryota > Metazoa > Chordata > Ceratodontiformes > Protopteridae > Protopterus > Protopterus annectens. The sequence continues at coordinate 966,019,931 of NC_056739.1, forward strand.
CCTCATTGGACAGCAAGTTAATTTCTCTTTCCATATGGAGCTTTGTACAGTCTTCCTATCCCCAAAGGCCTCAAAAGGAAAGCTGCTTCTATGCCCTGTCTTAATTTGTTCTGAGAATTAGTCTATTGTATGGCTGTAAATGAGCAGCATTCTTACACCTGAGAGGAATTGTGCATTTGTTGGTGGTCCACAGACAGAAGCATTGCTGTGTTATCGGTTCATACCCTAAGAGAAGTCAGCATTCTGTCTTAGCCTTTCTGTTTTCTCCCAGAGTGGCCGATTCAGAGGACATGTCTGGTTCAGGTCTTATGGAACTGTAGGACTGTAGAGACTGACATGTTCAGCACTCAGGGGTAAGTGGTTCTCCCCCTTTTCTGCTTTATGCTGCAGGAGAAGGGGAAGCTCACAGTGGACACTGTATCTATTCTTTTGAAAGAGAGATTCTTGTATGCTTTCCCTTCATTTTCCTTGATTCCAGTTGTCTTTGCAAAATTCATTTGTTACCAGATGGCTGATAAGATTATATATTTGGGTTCAAATATCTTTGGCAGTACTGGGAATGCTTTAGTTGGAGTGATAACTGGCTCCACCTTGGGGTCTGGCCGCTGCTGTTGCTGTGTAGATTCCACCAGACCTTTCAGTAAAGGTGCCAGTAAGGCCTCCATTATTCAAGATATAGTCTATCATGTGGGAAAAGGTCTTTATGTGGTGTCTGTTATTATTCCACCCAAATGATTTGGTTAGTTTACTGGTGAACCTGACTTGGTTCAGCAGTGTTTTAAGTTTTGTCTTGGAAAATGCTTTTGTTAGAGGCCATCATGTGTACTTGCAGGAGTCTGGATCTTTAGGCCCTGGTTGGTAGGGAATTGTATCTGATATTTTAGAATAAATTTGAGTCCTGTGTTTATAATTTGGGTGTGGTTCTTGATAAATGACTGATAAGGATCAGGTGTCAATTGTCTGTTCTTGTTTGTTTGCTTTGCTGTGGTGAGAACCAGAAGAAACTGTCTCCTTCACCATGGGTGTTTACAACTATTCAGCTTTTACTGGATTCAGGTGCATGCTTTAGGAAAATGGAACATATCTTTATCTCCTTTACCTTGGAGAGGAAAGTGCTGGCAGTCATTAAGCAGACATTCATTCATTCAGATGCTCATCGTGTTACACTGCTGCAGTCATTACACTTGGGTTATCCTGCTGTCAGGCGGTCCCGCAGTCGGCCAGAGTTCCAAAGTCTTGGTCCGGCGTCTGTTGCTATCGCTTCTTCCCTGACATCAGTGCACCAGGGGTATATAAGATGCATCCGATGCCATTTTCTCCAGTTTTTCTTGCCACGCGGGGCCCGAAGCAAAAGCAGTTCGCAATTGCTGGTCGGCCGACTCCTGAGATTTTCGAAGTCGAATTTCAGATCCGAAGTCTTCAATAAAGCTAAGTACCCCGTTGGGGAAACTTTTTTCTTGCCTCAGACCGATGTCAGAAAAAGTTAATAATTGTATTTCTTGTGGGAAGCAAATACCTCATAAGGACTTCCACTCTTACTGTATTCCATGCCTAGGCCCTGATCACGATGTCACTAGTTGTCGGTTTTGTGCCAGATTTAACAAATGCACTATAAAACGACGTTTTGATTTTGCTTTGCACTACTTTGGCCGAAGGTTCAATTATACAATGCCGTCGGAACAACCGACGACCGCAATTCATAAAAATGCAAGGACAAGGATAAAGACAGGCATCCGAGGTCCAAAACCGAAGACGAAACCTCTTCTAGGCCAGTCGCTGGTTCTCAGTGTTACTTCAGAGCCACAGGCCGCCTCCGACTCCCACATGGAGACAACTAGGCCTCTGTAAACTCAAGGTATTGAGCCTACGGAAACTAATCCCTCAGATGGGTCCGGAGCCGCTGAGCAGGCATCTGCTTCTGAGGGTGTTTTCAGACTTTCACAACTTACCATTAAAGCACCAGCCAAGACAAAAACACCTTTAAAGACAAAGAAGCAACTACAGCATTCTCCTGGACAGTCCTCCATGCCTAAGAAACAGATGCTCAAAATGGCCGAAGACCTCATTACTCTAATCAAGGGTTCCCATTCCCCTCCTGAGAAAAGGCCTAGGCAATATACAGACTATGATTCCTCTGATCAGGTTTCCATTTCCTCTGATTCCTCTTCAGACCAGGGATACTCTCTACCCCCCTATGAGGACACTGATGCTGAAGAATCTATCCCTTCAGCCTCTCCTCCTGAGGATTACTCTTTTGGGGAAACTTTGCATACCATGAGGGAACATTTCCATTGGGAAAGTCAGGATTATTCAGAATCCAAGAAAAAGGCTCAGGGACTTCCTTTTATTGCCTCAGCACAGGCCCCTTGCTATTCCACCTGTTTTAGATATTGTGGATGATGTGTTCTCTGAATCCAGCTTATCTCCTGATTCTTTGCCCCCTGCACCAGCCAAACCAGATAGGTACTATAGAGTCACTGACTCTCACAAGTTTCTTTATAAAAACCCTTCTGCTGACCCAGAAACCATTTCTCAGGGTCCCAAAGGGGTTAAGGCTTCCATTGCAAAAAATCCAGTCCCCTCTTACAGAGATTCTAGAGCATTGGATAGATGGGGGAAGAAAGTTTACACTTCTGCAACTTTAGCATTAAGGGCTTTAAATTGCCAGTTTCACATTAAGTACCAACAATATTTAATGGCTCAGTTAAAACAAAAAATGATTACAAGCTCAGAAGCTCCGGACTATAAAGAAATGCAGGATTTATTGCATGCAGTTGAACAGGTGGGAAAACATACTCTGCAATGTGGTTTTAATTCTTTAGAGGCCTCTTGTAGAGCCACAGTTACAGGTTCTGTGATTCGAAGACATGCTTGGTTAAAAGAACAGAGTTTACCTGATCACATTAACACAAAATTATTGGATGCTCCTTTACAACATGATACATTGTTTGGTGTTAAAGCAGAAGAGGTGTTAAAGAAAATGGAGGATAAAGCTAAATCTATGCAAATAGTCAAAGATTTCTTACAGGTACAGCCACCTCGATTTAGCAGAAATTGGCCTACAAAGAATTGGTCCTTTCCAGTGTCAGACAGGCCACAGAGTGGCATATACAGATGCCCAAGAGGCAGATCTCAGCCCCAAGGCTCTAACAGACAACGACAGTGGGGTACCCCAACCCCAAAAGGAGGTGAGGACAAATCTCAACCATACAGGAAACCGTCCCAATGACTTCCCTTTTGGCCGCACCCGTAGGGGGAAAACTAGCACTTTTCTATGAAAATTGGCAAACAATCACCCAGGACAAATGGGTTCTAATTATTGTGTCTCAAGGTTACAGGTTCCACTTTCACACTTTACCAAGGCTAAAAGGAATGCCAAACCTGCCACAAAATCAATGGGCAGAGGCTCAAAAACAGATATCAGCCCTCATGGATATGAGAGCTATTCAAAAAGTACCACAGCAGGAACAAGGACAAGGATTTTACTCAAGACTCTTCCTGGTCCCCAGAAAGGACAAAGCCTGGAGACCCATACTAGACCTTTCAACTCTAAATACTTACCTGCTGGGCAAGAAGGCTTGGCTTGTTACTCTGGACCTCAAAGAGGCATACCTGCATGTCCCTATCAGACAAAATTGCAGAAGATACCTCAGATTCAAAGCTGGTACAATGCACTACCAATTCTCTGCACTGCCCTTTGGCTTATCTACTGCACCCATGGTCTTTACAAAGTGCCTGGCACCAGTAATTGCATTTTGCAGACAAAAAGGAATTCAAATATATCCATACCTGGACGACTGCCTCATTCAAGCAGAGACAAAGGACATTCTTCTAAAGCATCTGGCGTTTGTAAAAAGGTTGCTAATTTCTCTAGGGTACACAGTAAATGAAAAGAAGTCAAAACTAGTGCCCTCACAACAGATAATATTCCTGGGTGCCAGCTTAAATACAACAGCCCAGATGGCTTATCTCACGCCAGACAAACAAGGACAACTGACTCAATATTTTCAACTAATGGCAAAAAAGTCCCATCTCCCTGCAAGAAAAATTCTGCAGGCCCTGGGATTCATGGCATCCTGCATACTACTAATTCCATATGCCAGACTGCATATGAGGAAATTACAATGGTACCTAAAAAGTCTTCGGACTCCGCACTCTCACAGCTTGGAAGCAGTAATACCAATAATTCCCTGCCTACAACAGGAGTTTTGATGGTGGGCACAGGCATGTCACCTGAACAAGGGTCAGCCTTTCACTTACCCACAGCCAGGCAGACACTAACAACAGATGCTTCGGACTAAGCCTGGGGAGCACACATGGCAGGAAAATGTATTCAGGGCAAGTGGACCACAGACGAAATGCATCTTCACATCAATCAAAAAGAGATGTTAACTGCTCAAAATGCCCTAACAGCTTTCAAGGACCTTCTGCATCCAGGACATTTATTATTAAAGACAGACACCACCACAGTAATGTGGTACATAAACAAGCAAGGGGTCACTCATTCTTACCCCCTATGCAGGCAAGCCATGACCTTGTGGAACACAGCTCTAACTTATCAAGTTCATCTGCAAGCACAATTCCTGCCAGGAAAGAAAAATACTCTGGCAGACGATCTAAGCAGAAATATCATGGACCCTCACGAATGGAAACTGAATCCACAAATCTTCAGCATGGTAAAGCAAAAATGGGGATGCCCAGACATAGATCTTTTTGCCTCTCCACTGAATTGCCAACTATAAAAATTCTGCACAAGGACTTATCACACACAAGCATGGAAAGTGGATGCTCTCTCGTTCTGCTGGAAAAGCCTAAACGTTTATGCCTTCCCACCACTGCCTCTCCTTTCGAAGGTACTCCTAAAAGCCAGACAAGAAAAACCACAGATAATCCTGATTGCTCCAGACTGGCCACACCAGCACTGGTATCCAATCTTAAAGAACTTCGCTCAAGGCCCACCATGGATATTGCCTCAATTTACACACCTTCTGACTCAACAAAACAATCAGATCCTGCACGCTCAGCTCAAAACCCTAAACCTGGCTGCATGGCAGATTCATTAGTCAAACAGGCAACACCTGTCTCTAAAGCTGTTATGGATGTCATTTTGGAGGCCAGGAGGCCTAGCACCAGGAAATCTTACTCAGAAAAATGGAAGAGATTCTGCGCCTGGAACCAGGCTCAAAACCTTGACCCTCTTGTCTCAAACATTTCTCAGATTTTGCAATACTTAACTGAGATGCTGGACAAAGGCCTATCCTTCTCCTCAATTAAGATCCACGCCTCTGCCATTTCAGCACATTACAACACAGATGCTCCTTTATTCTCTCATCCCTTGCTAAAGCAGTACCTCAGAGGGGCTAAAAACATAAGACCGCCCCGGAGAGCACCAACACCAACTTGGGACCTCGATTTTGTTTTGGAAAAACTGACCCTGCCACCTTTTTGAGCCAGCCAATACAGCTGATCTAAATTTTTTATCATGAAAAACAGCTCTGCTCCTGGCATTAACTTCAGCACGAAGTGTCTCAGAGCTACAGGCATTAATGGCAGTGGAACCTTTTATAATTTTTCATCAGGACAGGGTTTCTTTAAGGACAAACCCTACCTTTATGCCAAAGGTGGTATCTAGTGTGGCTCGTAACCAAACCATCCATTTGACAACTTTTTATCCAAACCCCCAGAATAAAGGGGAGAAACTTCTGCACCCTTTGGACATACACAGGCAGCTATGCTTCTACTTGGGCAAAACAAAAGCTTTCAGGAAAACTGAGCAACTGTTTGTAGCATATGCTGCAGGATCACAGGGCAAGGCTATTTCAAAGCAGACTTATCTCCAAATGGATAGGACACTGTATTTGTTACTGCTACACACAGCATGGGAAATCTGTCCGTAATAACATTAGGCCACATTCTACCAGAGCAACAGCCACCTCAACAGCCTTTCTCAGAGGAGTACCAACCAAGGAAATTGTGGAGGCTGCAACTTGGAGTTCAGTGCACACCTTTACCAAGCATTACCACTTGCCTCTTTACTCTAAATCCAGAGCAGGATTTACCACTGCAGTTCTGCAGGGCCTCATAGCCAAACCTAACTCTTTATAGACCAGCAACCCAACCTCAGCTTTGGGATTCTACCCAAGTGTAATGACTGCAGCAGTGTAACACGATGAACATAGTACAGTTTTGTATCTACCATAAATGTAGATGTTCGAGTGTTCGCACTGCTGCAGTCCAGGTTACCCTCCCTCCATCCCCTCTGAACTAGCTGGACTTATCTATACCTTTCTATCCTATACAACCTTTGTGGTGTATTTGCTTGTAACTGAAGGTATTGTTTTCTTTTTATATATACGTTTTATTAGCAATATGTATTGCCTACCTACTTGTGGGCACCTGACATCTGGGGCAAGAAAAACTGAAGAAAATGGCGTCGGATGCATCTTGTATACCCCTGGCACACTGATGTCAGGGAAGAAGTGACAGCAACCAACGCCGGACCAAGACTTTGGAACTCTGGCCGACTGCGGGACCGCCTGACGGCAGGATAACCCAAGTGTAATGACTGCAGCAGTGTGAACACTCTAACATCTACATTTATGGTAGGTGCAAAACTGTACTTTTTACAGGGTAGAGCACTGATCCAAATGGACCTATTTTTGTCTCAGCCCTGACAAATATAGATGACAGCCGATAAGCGGGTTAGCAAGAAGTGTTATGAATACAAACAAAATGTCTGCGGACAGCAATGAATCAGTAATGGTAGTAATAATTGTAATAAAGTACACAACACAGAGAACAATAGGAAGGGATGATTGGGGTCCAGAGGGTAGAAGAAGAGAGGTAAATAGTGAAGGGATAGAGCACAAAGTGTCAAACATAGCAAATGTACAGTAGAAGCACACAGAAATTAACTATATATAATATATACAATGTGGAAGAGATGACACTTATTAATATAGGAAAATAATGTGAAAAAGACAAATATGTGCCTGACTGGTGAAGGGGGTGGGGGATGGGGGGATGGGAGATTCGGTAATGTGTTTAGAGTGACAGCATTTTCAAATTGACTCAGACGTGAGATGATATTTAAGCTGAGCAACAAAATGATCTGTACAAGCCGAGTCTTTAAGATTAATAGGGAGGGACTCCCAGAGTTTGTGGCCTAATATGGAGAAGGGATGGTTAGTGCAATAAAGTCTGTTTCTGGGACATTGAAGAAGTGGACCAGTGTGGTTAAGACTTCTTAGATTGTAACTGTGGGGTTGTCTCAGGAGGTTGGGGGCAAGGGAAGGATAGGAGTTGTCTTTAAGGAGCTTGTGGTGTTGGGATCAATGAAGCAGGTTGGCATGTTGTTGATCAGGTAGCCAGTTGGTTTTAGTAAGCGTGATACAATGATGCTCATCTCTAAGGGAGAGGTTGCTAAAATGGCAGAGTTGCTTATAATTTGTATGGTGGAGAAGGTTTTTCTTGTGTGCTGCTGCAATCAGTGGAAGTCCATATTCAAGATGGACTAGTAGAATGTCTTTGCTTATGGCATTCCTAGTTGGTCTGGTGGGAAAGGGAAACATTGTATGGCATCAAAATTGGAGTAAATTAATTTTCTTTCATATGTTCTAGGTGAAGGTGATTGTTCATTGTGGGATCTTGCCATATACCAAGGTAATTAAAGGAGATGATTTGATCAGTGTGGTTATCCGGATGTTCATGGATAAGAAGTCATCGAGTTTTTTTTTCTGCTGTTTAGGGGAGGTACCAAACAGCATTATTTTAGCTTTGGAAGTATTTGGCATTAGCTTTTTGTTACTAAGCCATTTGATAAAAGAAAGGAAGTCTGATTGTCATTGTTGTGTGGTCGAGGAGCACAGGTTTGAGTAAAATAAGACCATGTTGTCATCATGAAGTAAGAGAGAGAGGTGAGGGAGGTTAATTACTAAGTTTATTAATGGAAAAAAGAAGGGGATTTTGAATGAAGCCCTGATGGTCTATTTTAAAGAGTGGTGTGGAAGCAGAGAGGGTATTCTGAAACTGAACAGAGAAGTGCAAAGTGGAAAGATGATTTTTAAACCAGCAAAGCTGTATGTGGACTAATTCCATTTTTAGTTAGGTGATCTACCAGAACATTATAGTTAACCAGTTCAAAAGCTCTGAGGTCAATAAAGATGGCTCCTGTGAGGAGAGCTTTGTTCACAACCAGGAGGATGTTATCAGTAAGTGTCGAGAGTGCTGTTGAAGTGTTTGTCGGCTTAAACGACATGCCGTTTTGAGGATTTTAGATTATATTGGAAGATGTAGTCAGTGCGTTGATGGTAAAATCCTTGAAAAATGCGTTTCCAAAGTATGGAGACAGGATAAAAGTCAGTGATGTAGGATGAGTTCGTTTTTTGGGGGTTAACCATAGCTGTTTTCCAGGTGTCAGGCATGGTGTTTTGAGTTGGCAGAGATTATAAATGTGAAGAAGAAATTAGACTATTAAGTCCTTACACAGGAATAAGAACCGTGGGAAAAGATTTGCCAGGGCCAGCAGGTGAGTCAATTTTTAGTTCTTCAAGTAGTGGTACTGTGTGTTTAACTTTGATTGCTTTAAAATGGAAAGTGATAATATAGAAGGGAGGAGAGAGGCTAGAGGGAGAGGAAGGATTATTAATGGAATCAGGGATGGAAAGTGTACTGAAGTGGAGTTTGAAATCAGCTGCTGTGAGGTGAGATAAGGACGAGTAGGTGTTAACTGGATTAGTATAGCCTGTCAGGCAGTTGACCTCTGCCCAGAATTGTTTAAGCGAGTTGAGTAGGGATGTCAAATTGCCCATTTTTTTAGTTTAGTATAGTGTTGCCTGGATGTTGAGGATGGGTTATTTTTCTAAGTATGCCAGGCATTGTCTGTAAGACTAAGGAGGCATTTGTGTTTATTTGTGAGCCAGTTGTATTTTGGGGGAATTATAGAGCTGTGTAGTTTTAGGAAAGAGTGAATCCTGAAGGTTAGTGAGAATTTGTGTGAGGAGAATGCTGCATGGTTAGGGTCAGTAGAAGCGAAAATAGGAGGCCAGTCTAATGAGGCTAGAATTGCCTTTAGTTTGAGATTGTTAGATTGGGATTTGTTCCAGCATGATATGATATGAGGGAGGAGGAATGTTGTATATGTGGTGAAAGATATTGAGGGAAGGAGGGCAAATGAAAATTTTGGAAATAATGTTAAGATTATTAGTAATAAGATCAAGACGTGAGTGATGAGGAGACTTGGTGTTTGGTCTAGTGAATTCACTGACAAGTTGTGTCATTTTGAAGTCATTCAGGATGTTCTAGATGATCTGATTACTGCCAAGAAGCTTGAGATTTAATTCCACTAGTAGGATGAAGTTTTTGAGATTTCTTATTGAGGAGGCAATTTCAAGCAGGAGGTTTCTGAATTTGTGTAAGGAGGCATTAGGAGGGATGTAAGGGATAACAAGATAAATAAAAAAGTTTTTAGGGGAGGACACACAGAGAAGTATCCTGTTTAGAATAGAGTGTAAAGTAGAGTTGCTTTGAGCTAAGACTCGTACATTTAAATCCAATTTTAAAAGCAGTAGTGTTCTATCACCAGGTCTAGAATCAGGTCTCCTATGAAGATGACGATTGTATCCAGGGAAGAAGAGGCAAATGGAAGGATCAGTGAGTTTGAGCCAAGATTCTGTTGTAGCTTTGTAATCAGGGTAGTGGAGGATGAAAAAGATGCTTAGTTCTGTTTTGCTCTTGATAGTATGGGTATTAAGACACAGAATGAAAGTGATGGTTTCATTGTTGCCGCAAAGGAGCAGGAGGAGTAGGTTCATAGGTTTATACTAGGCTAATGACTACTAATGCCATTATAAGCTTCGCTGCACAACCCAGATGTGATCCACAAATTTGATTTATATAGGGGGTGGTTTACTGACTGCCCATGTCCATCAGAGGCATAGGTGTCAAATCAGGGGTGAATTTCCAATTACCTATCCATTGGTCCAAATTGTGCTTCATTAGTGTTAGGGAGGAACACTGCTTCACATGGATGGGAAACCTGTTCCAGAGAATGTGAATTCTCTGAGAAACATATCTGGCTCTCCAACATGTCCTATTTATGTTGCAACCAAAATTTAGAACTTTTGATCTACTAATTCCAGTGCTGTTTGTTTTGCATATGAGCAAAAGGTTCATCAAAACAGGGTCCAGGGATGCCTTTTACACCAGGTAAAAAAATCACCTGTCTGAAGTCTGTATGATACCGAGTAAAGAGACAGGGCTTTGAGATGATCAGCATAGGGCCATTGTGTGTATACCCTGCCTGTATCCTTTTTGTAAGGAACTTTTGTGGATTTTCCAGTTCTATTCAGGTACATACTGAAGGGGGCATCAATACTGTCTGTTGGGTCTGATGAAGGCCAAGTACAGAGGTGCAGTGACCTCTCTGGACTTAGATGCCATGCCCTTGTAAGTTGGACATAAACGCAGTAGTGTTCCACTGCCAGGTCAAAAACCAGGTCTCCCATCAAGGTAATAGTTGCACCCAGAGAAGAAGTGGTAGATGGAAGGATCAGTGGGTTTCAGCCAAGATTCTGTTACAGCTATGAGGTCAGGGTAATGGAGGGTGAAAATTTTGTTTAGCTGGTCTGTTTTATTCTTCATACTATGGCAGTAAATTAAGACACAAGATGGGCTGTGGGTTAGGCTCATTGTATTATGAGATGACCTTATAGAGAACTCTTGGTACTTTAAGGGATGGGCTGGTAGTATAAGCAAAAGAATGGATGTGACATGCAATGAAAATTATGTAAAGGAGGGGATAGGGTTGGAGGGATGTTCATACTTTGGTATATGAATAGGGAAGTTGAATGGGAATTACTGAGATAAGAGAAATAAGGATTTTTAAGAGATGCATTAGAGGTGTATTTCCACTCAGTAGGGAAGGAAACCCTAATGCTGTGGGTGGAATAGTAAGAGAACAGCAGCAGGGGAGTGTGAGTTGAGGTGAAAAGAGGGGTGAACATTTCAAAGGGATGAAACCCTCTGAGGGTTTTTTTTTGGGGGGGGGCACTTAGAAGTGTTTGAAAAGTTTGAGAGGTCTGGTGGGAGGTAAAAAATGTGCTTGGCAGACAGTAGTTATCCCCAGCTACCACCTCCTCTATTCATATGTATGTTTGCTGGTGAAGCTGTATGCTGCACTGCTTTAAGCTGCAATTATGATGCAAGCAAAAATGAGAGAGGATAGAATGGACTGAAAGTGCAAGTTCAGAGTGGCTGGGGAATTGGGGGGGGTGGCAAGGGAGAGAGATGGGTAGAAAAACACCGTGATGTGCAAGTCAGTTGGTTTACAAGTGTGCAGAAGACTCAGCATCTACAGGAGAACAGGAAGATTTAGACAAGAAGCAGAGGTAAAGTGGAGGACATCATGCAGAACTAAGCTGAAAATCGAGTTTGGGAATCTGTATGTAATTGCACAGGATGGGGAAATACCAAACTAAAGTCATACCTAGACCACAAACACAGGACTTCGATTCCTTTTGAAATATCAGATAGAAATCCTTGCCAATGAGGAACTAAAGATCCACATTCCTGCAAGCAGAGGTGAAAAGCCACAAACAAAAACATTTTCCAGAGATTTCCCAGTTGTATTTCATTAATGTATTTATTTTTACAGCAGGAATTTACTACCTGTTGAACATTTCAGAGGGCAGTTGTCTTGATGTGGTATATTATAGCAATAACCCACGCCTGGGTGTGGGTAATGCGGGATTTACCCACGGTTGGCGTGGTTTGGTCCTGAGGGACCAAACAAAGACAACCGTGGGTAAATCCTGCATTACCCACACCCAGAACTGGGTTATTGCTATTCTACTATGACATTATTTAAGAAAAGAAATAATTACTTTTCTTAAATAATGGCATTGTATAATGCCTCTTTGCTGCCCTTCCGCAGCTGTCTGGTATCCGCGGCAGTTCTGATGTACTGCACATGCCTACGCAGTACATCAGAGCTATGGCCAAAAGCAAAGGAGAAAGTAAGATCTCCGTTGCTTTTTACTGTTTCGCTATGTTAAATGGGTTTAACATAGCGAGACAGCTTTAAAATAAGCAACGGAGATGTCTGTTGCTTATTTTAAAGCTGTCTCGCTATGTTAAACCCATTTAACATAGCGAGACAGGTTAAAAAAAAGCAACGGAGAAAGCAAGATCTCTGTTGCTTTTTACACACTGTGTCGCTATGTTAAAGGAGTTTAACATAGCGAGACAGCTTTAAAAAAAGCAACGGAGATCTCCGTTGCTTTTTTTAAACCTATGTCGCTATGTTAAACTCTTTTAACATAGTGAGACAGTGTTTTAAAAGAGACTTATACTAATGGAAAAGTCTGGGCGACGGACCTTTTCCATTAGTATAAGTCGATTTACAACATGCACACTGGCCAATCAGTGTGCACGTTTTGGAATATTAATGGGGGGTCATGGTATAATGTTGTACTTATGCCAAGAATGTCTCTCTTGCATTGTGGCTATCTTTCAAATACTTCCACCCTTGCAAATTTGCTGCTTTGGATTCAGCTTATTTAGAGACCCACCAGAAAAAGTTCCCAATGTGTTAGTCATAACAAATATGTGTAATTTATGCTTTGTGAGTGGACCTTCCATATTTGGTCCTAAGTACCCTCCTGCTTTCTCCTTGTGCTTGGATGGTCTCTTCATCCATTTGCAGCTGTTTTAGTTCCCTTTAAGTCAGGCATGCATTGTCTGTTAACGTTATACATGTCGGTGTTGTAATTTTCCTTGAGTTGCTTGAAGTGTGCTCATGCACTAGTGTGGCGTAACTAGCAGGCTTGCGGATGGAGGGTCTGTTCTGGTGTGCAGCATGATATAACATGACTTCTCTGGTCCACTTGAATCACTTTTCAACTGGAATCTCCAGTCAGGTTTTGTGGCCAAGGAATGGAAGATTACAGTCATTCCTCTGCACAAAGGAGGTTCAACCACTGATCTGGTTAATTACAGACCCATTAAGTCTTACCAGCCTCATATGTAAGGCCATGGAAAGAATCTGTATGGACATGATAAATGAGGACATAGGTAACCTGCAAATGCTGGATCCCGTCACAATTCGGCTTTGTTAAAGGAAGGTCATGTCTATTGAATCTGGTGGACTTTTTTTGAGAGGGTCACCAAAGAATTGGATGAAGTTAAAACTATGAACACAGCTTAACTCAACCTAGCCAAGGCTTTTGATATACTACCCCACTCAGGCATTATAGTTTAACTCGGTAATTTAGGTATAAACCCTTTTTATCACCAGCTAGATAGCCAACTGGCTGACTGATAGGACACAGCAGGTCAAAATAGTGGGGCCACCTCCACCAAGAAGCCAGTTACTGGTGGAGTTCGCCAGGGCTCCATACTGGGCCCACTCTTTTTTTAGATCCATTTCTCTGAAATGGAAGCAAACACTGAAGGTTTATATCTGACTAAGTTTGCAATCTGGGGTTTATCATCGACTCCCCTTCAGACACTAGCATTCTTCAAGAAGGTCTATCTCTAACAAATGTTGCCAAAGCCATGGTCTTAAACATAATGCTAATAATGAATAATTGTACCCTTTGGGAAGTCATCAATCCAGGCTAATTACCATGTTTATAATATACTGTAGAAAATATGCTACACACACCACAACGGAGAACTTCTTGAAAACAAGAAACCTTTAATGAGAAACAAAACGAAACAAACCGGACATAAAAGATTAGCGCTTTCGGCTTCCGCCTTCAGATCTTTACAGTATGCACAAATCACTAACTTTAAATACATCCAACAACCAATAAAAAATCACTTCCTAAGTATAGAACTAGCAAATAAGAACATACAGTTCAGCAGCCTATCGTGCAAAAATGCAAACCTAAAGTCCCCCGATCAGAGAACATCCAATCAAAATAAAATAAAAATGAGATAAGCCAATAAAAATGCACATTCAAGCTGCTTCAACATGTAGTTCAAACCTAATACCTCAACGTGTCCAGTTAACAGAACCCAAAGCCTATGCAGCCATAAGCTCAAGAAGTGTAATATATAACCTAAAAAAAATAGTCTTCTTACATTCAAGCAGTCTTCTCACATTCTTCAGAATAAAAATTATGTAACTTATAAAATTTATAAGGATCGCCACGTTAGGTGGCACCTAAATGTCTGTAGGCTGCACAAGAGGCCATTCAGTAGGATAACCTACTCGTTGTCACCAAGTATATAACATCTAATAATATGTAAACAAAATACCCATTAGAAATCATAGTTTAAAAAACTAAACTGCAAATAAAGTGTAGATTAGTGCTGAAGCCACTAGTATGACCTAACAAACCTAATTTAAAAGAACGACCTGTTGTGAGAAATAAGCCCTAGCTTGGAGTTATGACTGCTCATCTTTCTAAAGTGCTTATTTAACATTGCTGGTACTGGATGTTAGGGTCTATATCACGTCATCGAATGCTGAAAACAGCAAACGATGAATGATCAACCCCATTTCACTGAAAGCTGAAAATATCGACAGCTCAAAACAGCGATTTCTTTCAGAGGGAAAGAAATCGCTGTTCCAACAAAAAAAAAAAAAAAGTAAACTGTTAAAACACACACACACACACACACACACACACACACACACACACACACACACACACACACACACACACACACACCTACCTTAACCCTACTACTAACCCAAAATAAAAAAGTAAACAGTTTAAAACATCTATCCACCTAACTTAACCCTACTTCTAACCCCCCCAAAAAAGTAAACATATATATACTTAACTAAACCCTACTTCTAACCCTAAGGTGTACGCTAAATATATTACTAGATATGCACTTACCTTAACCCGCACCCTAACCCTAAGGTCAGTAACTATTGCACATTTACATTCAGGAGCCATACTGGATAAGGGAATCTCTGAGACCGCACTACAGTGCAAAACATGGCAAACTAATGAAGCGGCCAAGCAACTTCTTTCCCAGGGAAAAAATTTGCTGAAAAGCCGCTTCGGTATTTTGCTTGTTCGCTATTTACAGTTCGATGAAAATGCATTCGATAACATGATAGGGACCCAGATTTTACTCTGTGTTTTGAGTATTCAACTGGGAGTCATGATATATACCCGTTGTTAGTCTTGGAATATGTTCTGCCTTCTCTCAGCAGAGGGTCATGACATATTTTATTTTCATTTCTGTTCACTTTCGTTTTTCATTAGTTTTAGTTTTATTTTGTTTTATTTTAGCCCTAACAGCCCTTACCACTCACTAGCTTTAGCACCTACCATCTGCTTTTAGCAGTGAGTTGCGTGTTACAGTTTTGATTTATCTTCTATTTTCTTAGTTTGATTATCCTTAGCATGCTTCCTTGCTCTGTTATATTATACTTGTTGCATTGATGGTTGAACTTGGTGGATTTGATTAGTTTTCTGTTTGCTAGGCTAATTGTTAGGTTGCTAGGTTGTTAGTTTTATTTTTTAGAAGCCTGTTTATGTATCATCTTTAGGTAATGTGCACTTAACTCCAGCTTTTACTTGAGCTCATTATGGAAGATTTTGCATGAGCAATGTATAAATAGGGATAGGGGATTGGATTAAATGATTGGTTCTATTGATTGGTGTTTCTTTGAAGCTACCAGCACTTTCTTAGGCCTAGCCTAATGCTGTTACCTTATTTTTATAGGTGTCTTTGTTTATTTTGGAGGTTTAAATACTAAATCCTAGTACAGATATTAATTGGTATTCAAACAAGCTAGTCATTGTCTTAAAGGTTACTTGGTCCTTGTAGCAACACTTATCTCAAAGATTTTTAATTGTCAGCAAGTCTAGATGCTGACATATGTGTAGCAGTGTTTTTATCAATGCAATGTTACAGTTTTTCTGTCATTCTCTGACTATTAAAATAGGATTACGAGTTCCGCTTGTAGCTTTTAATCCGGCAGCTAACAGTATGTGTTTTTATTGGTTCTGATGTATGTATCTAAGTAGAAATAGGTGACTTCTTGTGCTCATTAGCCAATCGGCCTTTGGGTTCAGCTTTGAAGGTCGTAAGCATGCTTGCGGTTCTAGTACAGTTTCATACATCACTTGTATTTTAGGTATTGAGTTATGAGTTTTAAATGGGTGTTGTTTTTATATCATTTGGTGGTATATACATGTATATATATTTTTTGCAACAAGGAGGTTACCTTACTGAAAGGTTGCTTATGCAACTTGTAGATTTTTAGATATCACTTATTATGGTGATCTCTATAAATTTCAAGAGCTGCATTATTATTATTATATTATATTATTTTATTTTGAGCAGCTTGATTCCTTAATGACTATTATTTTTTAGGTTTTTGCAGACCTTCCATTATTATTATCTGATTATTAGTATTAGGAATTTGAGTTTGTTTTAGCCATGCTGTAAGACGACAGTTGGCAGTGCACATTTTTATTGGATCTGGTGTATTTTTCTAAGTAGTGATTGGCTACTCTCTCCTTGACTCGCCAATCAGCATATGCTCAGGCTATGCTTGTCCATTTTGTTAGGTCATATTAGTGGCTTCAGCACTGATCTACACATTATTTGCAGTTTATTTTTTTAAACTATGATTTCTAATGGGTATTTTGTTTACATATTATTAGATGTTATATACTTTGTGACATTGAGTAGGTTATCCTACTGAATGGCCGCTTGTGCAGCCTATATACTTTCAGATGCCACCTAATGTGGCGATCCTTATAAATTTTATAAGTTACATCATTTTTATTCTAAAGAATGTGAGAAGACTGCTTAAATGTAATAAGATTTATTTTTCTTAGGTTATATGTTATACTTCTTGAGCTTATGGTTGCGTAGGCATTGGGTTCTGTTAATTGGACACGTTGCGGTATTAGGTTTGAACTATATGTTGAAGCAGCTTGAATGTGCATTTTTATTGACTTATCTCATTTTGTTTTATTTTGATTGGATGTTCTCTGATCGGGGACTTTAGGTTTGCATTTTTGTACGATAGGGTACTGAACTGTATGTTCTTATTTGCTAGTTTTATACTAGAAAGTGATTTTTTTACCGGTTGTTGGATGTATTTAAACTTACTGATTGGTGTATACTGTAAAGATCTGAAGAAGACAGAAGCCAAAAGTGCTAATCTTTTATTTCCTGTTTGTTTTGTTTTGTTTCTCATTAAAGGTTTCTCATTTTCAAGAGGTTCTCCATGGTGGTGTGTCTAGCATATTTTCTACAGTTTTTTGGTGTTGTCTGGACCACCTTTAGTAGCGTCTTAGGGGTATTTTATACATAAAATAAAAACACAAAATCTAAGAGTTGACCCAGTGGTCAGGAATCTGGGTATGCACGTAGACAGTAGTCTTACCTTTTCCCACCATGTGGATAGAGTGGTGAGGAACTCCTTTTATGTTGCACAGCTTACAAGTAAGGACATGGAATCTTGGTCCAAAGAGGTCATTATCCTACTGTATTCCTTCCTTATCAGACCAATCATATACTGCAATCCACCCTTTGGTATGTACCTGACCAGGCATATGCAATAACTAAAGCAACCTCACAGCTTCATTACAGAAAGAATACAAGGCATAACAAAAAGTGTTTTATGCAGAGCACCTTAGAAACCTTTCCCTCTACTCAGTCTCTTATAGATTGCTGAGGAGTGATCCATGCTTGGCTTACAAGGCACCCACAAACTCCACACTTATGAATCTCCGACATATTCATAAGTCAGAGAGTACCATAAATGCAAGGTCTAGGGACCTGAATTTTGTCTGTGACTTAAGCAGAACATGCTGGAGAGATGGATCTGTGTCCCAGAGACTGCCTATGCTATGGAACAGGCTTTCCCATACATGTGAAGCTGAGTTTGCCTATTACCCAGTTTAAGAGCAACCTAGACCAGTGGATGGGGAATAGGAAATTTACAGCAGGTTTGGCACCCATGTTCCTTATGGACAGAGGTAACATATAAATGCCTGGCCGTCAATGTCGTATTTGGATACAAGACATCATTATTCTTTTGGGAAAACTTGACTAGGCTTAGAAAGATGCCCCGAATTGTTAGCCTGGTAACAATCTGTGAATCTGTATCATGATATATAGAGGGTATAGGGCATATTCCCAAATATTCAAGCTTATGGTGTAGCCCTTATGGACTACATGCTATATGGTCAGAGTGCTTTTTCCAAGTTTTAATTTTTGAGATTAGCAGTTTATAGGATTAACCTGGAATAACACAAGCCAAGTGATGAATGGACCATTGTTTCCTTAGTCCAACTTGAAGTTTTCTGAAGAAGCAGGGTCTGTGACAGAAAGATAGTTGTATAAAAGCAGTTAGATGCTTGAATCTGATTAATTTTCTTACATAAAAATGTAACCACAACAGCAAAACATTTTAGATTAAGCTGAAACTTTAGGATAAAATTGTCCCTCTAAAGGCGTTTGAAGTGTCCTGCAAGGGTAGACTGCCGTAAATATGGAACTTCATGGATCTCCAAAAAGAATACTCTGAGTCATTTGTCCAAATTGACTTAGGTAGCTGGTTCCTCAGGATTAGGGCAAGATGAGTTAGGTAGCTGGTTCCAAAGGAGTAGGGCAAGATACACACAAGATATTTTGGTAAATGTTTTAAGTCTAGGCCTTGGAAAAGTCAGCAGCCCCTCACTTGATTACCTAAGGGACCAGGAAACATAGTGTGCCTTAGCAACTCCTTAAGATAAGCAGGACACAAGCTGTGAGAAAAATGGCAAGTGAGTGTCAAGGTTTTTAAGTCGCATCTAGCTGCATTTGATGCCATCCATACACTTGCGAGTCAACTATCTCCAGATACCTCAAATCTGCCTGCATCTACTACAAGCCCACCTCCATCATTTCAGTTACAACCAGTTTCTACTTCCTTTATTTGCTCCCTTCCTCAAAAACTAAAACCTACCACCCCCTCAGCTGACCAACTTCTAGCAGAATACCTGCAAAAAAGGAGCTAAAGCCATAGCCTATCTCATTTCCATTCTGGTTAACAGAACCATAAGTGAAGGAGCTATCACATCTATCTGGAAAATTTCTCATATCATCCCACTACATAAAGGTGGGAACTCTTAATGGCTTTTCTAACTATCGTTCTATAGCTCTACTATCTCCTCTAGCAAAAATAATGGAGAAATGCATCCATAAGCAACTACTTAACCACCTACTCCAAAATAACTTACTTGCCAACTGTCAACATGGATTTAGACCTTTCTACAGTACTACCACTGCCCTGCTATTCTTCACAGACTGCATTAACAAAAAACATAACAATATTCTTTCCTCTGCAGTCTTTATTGATTTATCTAAAGCTTTCGTTATGGTTAATCACCAGCTCCTTTTAAATATACTGAAATCCCTTTCACTTGAACCTCTAGCCATAAATTGGTTCAAATCTTACTTGGACAGTAGACAACAGGCTGTGCTATGGGATAATAATCTATGTACACACCTCCCCATTTTCCTTGGTGTTCTTCAGGGCTCTATATTAGGCCCACTCCTATTTTCCATTTTTATTAATGACCTTCACTCCGCAATTCCTCACGCCACCTGTATTCAATACACAGACGACTCCACAATAATTTGTTCAGCCACTTCTCCAACTGAACTACAGTCCCTTACCCAAAAAGCATTCAGTACAGTAGAACAATAGTTTTTAAACTGCTGCCTCCTCCTAAACCCCAAAAAAACTAAACGTTTACTTTTCACTCCAACCGAAAAGTCCACCCCAATAAATTTCACACTCGTATCTAATAATGGCACTCTCATATCTCCCGACCCAACCACTAAACTCTTAGGAATAAAAATAGATAGCCTTAACTTCGATACTCATATAAACAGCACAATAAAAACAGTCAACAAGACATTGGGGTCCCTCTGTAGAATCAAACCCTTTCTTACACTAGTAGCCAGTACCGCTATAGCCAGAACTCACTTAATCTCCACTCTACTCTATGCTTCACCTGTATACACTAATCTTTCTAAAAACAACCTCAACAAATTGGCAATCTCCTATAATAATATTGCTAGAGTTGCCCCTGGCTCTCCTTTTAGAAATCATCACGGTCTTAATCTAAAGCAACTAGGATGGCTAGAGTTTCTAAACCAGCTTGCTATAGCCCATAAGACCCTGTATCGAACCCCCAACACTCCAATACTCACTAGCCTCATTACCCCTTACAGCAATCTGAAAACATTACGCTCCTCAAACAAACTGCTTATCAATACTAGCAGATCCAACAACTTGGCAGGAGACTCTCTGTTCTCTAATACTGTTGAAAAGCAATGGAATCTTCTACCCACTGAACTCGTATCTCTGTCTTCATTAACACTTTTTAAACAGAATCTAAAACTAATACTGTTGAAAAGCAATGGAATCTTCTACCCACTGAACTCGTATCTCTGTCTTCATTAACACTTTTTAAACAGAATCTAAAACTATTTCTCAGTACACATTGGTTATGCCTCTGTACTAACCCTGACTAACTTTCTTTCTTTGCACTAATGAATACTCTTACCTTTATAGACTTATCCTTAAAGAACCAAAAGACCATGTTATTGCAATTTAAATATATGTATATAGTAACATATCTTGTACATTACCTTTTACTGTTTGTGTTATGCTCACTGTGAGTATTGTATTTTTTACTAACAACAGCTGTTTTAAGCTTGGACTGTTGCAACATTCTATATTGTATTTTGTGTGTGTCTTGGAGCTTTTCTCCCCAGGCCTCTACTGAAAATGGACATGTATCCAGTTAGACTAGCCCGGTCAACAAATGTAAAATAAATAAAAATAAAATAAATAAATTTGGAAGCAGTACTAGTCAAAAGGCTAGCAGTGAAATTCTGCACCAGCAGCAGTCAGGTCATGTCACACTCAATATGCCCAAGGTAAAGGATGTTACAGTAATCCAAGCATGAGATGGTCAGTGCATGAAAGACCCTTCCCGGTCCAAAGATGGAATGTGGTGCTTGAGCTGAGAAATGTTCTTAGGGTTCAGATGTTAAGTTTCATGATGACAGCTGATACCTGGTCCTTTTTTGTCAGTCATTCATCAAGAGCCATACCAAAATCATGAACATAGGATACAAATTTCGGTTTGTTGCCCCACATATTACCTCTGGGGAGAACAAAGCAAGATATAATTGACAAATGGGGTCAAAAGTAAGCTTTGCCTCAGTCTTTGCGAGATTCATCTTAAGGAGTTTTAACCTCATTCAGTGAGAAATCAATCCCCACATTCCATAAAGGTAAAATCAGACATAGAATACTTACAAATGAAAATGGCTAAATATCATTAGCATACAGTTCATGATAAATGCCTCTCCCGTAAGGTCCTCCCTTTGTTGCAACATGTAAACCATAAACCATGACCGAGAGCAGCAGATTAGAACCAGAGGTACCCAGCAGTTTGGGGGGGGGGGGGGTAATTGGAGGAATTCACCCCAGGCATCACCTCTGGAAGTGGGTCGACCGCTAAAATCCAAGTAGTGCTTGTAAAAACCACAGTTACAGTTTAAGGGGTTAAATAGAACACTATGGTTTACTGAACGGATCAAATGGGACCAGGACTGAGTTTAAAACTTAGTCTCTCACCATTAACAAGTTACTAATCTCTATGAGGATAGTCTCTGTACTGCTCCTGGACCTATAACCAGACAAGCATGGGTCTAAGGTATCATAAGAAGCAAGAAAAGGATATCTTTGAACATACACTACTTTCGTAGTAATCTTTCTAATACATGGGAGGTTAGAGAATGAGTGGTAATTTTCCAGACAGTGAAAATGTGATAGTTTCTTTTTGTTAATAGCATGATCAGCGGCTGCTTTGAAGATGTTTGGGATGTCACTGTTAAGGAAGATGTCAGCTCTGAAGGAGTATTGACCCTAGTGACTCAATACAATATGTAATCAGCCTCATAGGGCAAGAGTCTAATCTGCATTAGTAGTGTGTATAGATGAGCCAATCTTTGTGACCACTTCATAGTCTATGTAATTAAACTGTGCTGAACAAAAATCCAGGTAATCCACAAAAGGATCCCTGAAGTTTGCTAAAAAAAATGAAGTCGGGGAAAGCAGCAAGCTCAGAAGGTCACCATAGATATGATAGTTACTGGGTGAGATAGGGGAGAAATGGCTCCTGGGGGTACTCATAGTTGTGTGGAGAGAAAGGTATATCCCAGATGACTAGAGAATAAGCATACTCATGCCAGTGTACAAGAACAAAGGGGGCATCCACACCTGTGGGCAGTAGAGAGGCATGAAACTCCTGTCACATTGCATGAAAGTTCTGGAGAGGGTGATAAATGGATATGCAGAGTAGTAGAATGTAAGATGGTAGATGAACAGTTCGGATTCAGATCAGGATGCAGCACAACCTACCCAATGTTTGTAGTGAGACAGGTAGTTGAGAAGAAGCTAGAGATGAGGAAAGAGTCCATCTGGACATTCCTAGACTTGGAGAAGGCATATGACAAGGTCCCAAGAAAGCTGATCTCGGTAGTACTGTGGTGGTTCCAAGTTCCAAAAATATTGGTAGAATTAGTGCAGGCCAAGTACAAGGACCCAGTGACTCAAGTTCGAACAGTGTTTGGCCTCACAGTGGGGTTCCCAGTGGGAGTGGGTGTCTTATTGGTGATGGACTTGACATTAGCAAACAGGTTGGAGGGGACAGATCAGCTAAGTTGCTGTATCCAGATGATGTGGCATTACAGGCAGACTCTGACCAAGAACTCCAGCAAAGTTTAGGGCAATGGAAGGCAAAACTGAAGGCACATGGGATGAAACTAAGCACAGATAAGACAGTGGTAGTGGCAGCAAACTGGGGAAATCAGAAGAAGCTGAGAATTGAGATAGAAGGGAAGATAGTGGAACAGGTAAATAGCTTCAAGTATCTGGGAGGAGTGGTTGAGGAGAAGGGTAGTCCAAATGAAGAGGTCAAAGCTAGAATCAGAGGGGCTGCAGCCAACTGGCATAGATTGTCAGGTGTAGGCTATGACAAAAGAATGTCAAAGAAGCTGAAAAGTAAGGTGTACAAGATAGTGCTGCGACCAGTACTAATGTATGGTACAGAAACCTGGGCAATAAAGGCAGAGCAGATGAAGAAGCTAGAGGTGATGGAAATGAAGTGCCTGAGAAGGGCGGTAGGATGCACTCTGTGGGACAGATGAAGAAACTAGGACATAAGAGCAGAAGCCAAAGTAGCTTCAGTTGCAGAAAAGATCAAAGACAACAGATTACAGTGGTTTGGACATATGTGCAGAAAAGCAGAACACAATATAATGAAGATGATTTGGGGTAGACAGGAAGAAGGTAAGAGGAAACTAGGACATCCAGCATAGAGGTAGATGGCTTGTGAGAAAGAAGATCTGTGACAGTTAGGCATGAGTGTCGAAGAAGGCAGGAGTGTGGCATCGAATCAAGAGAGATGGCAACAGTTAACACGATTCCCCAACCCCATGTAGAAAATGGGGGAAAAAGTGTGCTGCTGCTGATGACTGCACTGCTTTATAGTGTCAGACGTATCTGAGAACAGCCATGTAACTTCCTCGCAATAATCCAAGGTGAAAAGCTTCCAGGCAGTAAGACATGTGGCTTCACAGTCTTATAGGAGGTGTATTGTTTGCAGTAGAAATCTCTGTGGAAAAAGAATGTTTTTTTGCATGAAATTTCCATCTGGAAAACAGCGTAATACTGATCAAGACAAACTTATCTGTGAGAAGACACCTCCTCCTGTCCATCATTTATGCTTTGACCTCCATATAAGCCTGCACAGTGACTGTAATTCATAGTCAAGCTGTGTTTTTTTTCCATGGAGCAGGACTAGGGCACACAACCTTGAGCAGCAAAGTCTGGAGCACTATTGACAGTCATACTGTATGCAAGTGAATTTGGATAATACGTACTTGCCCCTCTAAGACATGGCAAAGTAAACAAGAGATGGTGTCCAATTACTGTACTACATTCTTTGTATGTTGCTGTATTGCTTTTGCCATTTTACTACCTGCTCATGTTTTTTCCAGAATTAAACCTAATGTACTTTTTGCATTGTTTTTATATAGTTGAATTAACTGTAAATATTTGTAAGTTTGATTATGGCACTATGTTCTTTGTATATTGCTGTATTCTTTACATTTGTGTCCTGATTTCATTGGATGCATGTTCATTTCCCTAGGGTGCATCTGAAAATGGTCTTATTAGATTAGTGCTGTAACCTGGTCAAAAAATATGTACATGCATGGGGTAAAGTTTACCCTCCTTGAATCTTCTAAATGTGACCACTAAGCGACAAGAGATGGTGATTTATGGAGTTCAGGCTTGAAAACAGAATGGGTAGTAACCCTTTCATAGGTGTGGTCTCACCACTATGTCCTTTGTTTCAAGACCAAGCTACACTGTCAAGTCCAGTTATTGATAATATTTATGGGCTGCAGTAGAAACTACCTGAGTGAAACTGAATCTCTCTGAAAGTTAGGTGGATATTGTATATTTTTGTGAGCTAAACTGTTTTGATTTTAAAGTTCCTTGGCAAATATTTTTGTTGGCCGCCTTTGCCATGAAGCTTTTATTTTGCATTATTACATCTGCATCGTTGACTTTGTGTATGTAGTTGGTTATTTTTACTCCCTTGTTTTGAGTTCTAGCAAAAAGGCTTTTGTTGTTTCATAGTGCTACATCCCTTCAACAAAAGATCTACACTTTTTGAGGAAGGGCAGTAATATTAACAATTTGTTAGTTTTTTTGAGTGTGGGATGCATATTTTTTATTTCAAGCCATGTGGTACTCAACTAACACTGAAACAAGAAATGTATGCAAGTCAGGATTTTCTTTTTATATATTTAAACCGTAGTTGCAGTTTTTTCTCTCTGCACGGGAGTGTTGATTGTAATTTAGCATGTGCATTTTGTGAGATAGGGTAGAAATGCAAAGAAACATGTTTTTTTTCTCATGCCGTATTCAGCTGTATTCTGCACCCTCAGAATTGGAGCTAAGGGAATTTCTAATAGCGTAATTCGTAGTCAAACCAGAGTGACAAGAGTTGCATTCTTTTGCTGTCTTGGAAAAAAGGACATTGTGTTATGAACTTCTTGTCTGAAGATGTGTTGATTTTGAAAGCATAGTGTAACTATGCATGTAAAGGGTTAGTATGGTTCAGAAAGGAAGTGCAACTGCATTTAACTTATTCGGAATGCATTGGACAACGTGTTCATGAACTGCAGTGCATACACTTACTAGTACATTGGTACAGTTAAAGGGGAGGTTTGAAGTTGTTTGGAAGGCATAGTTGCCTGCAAATACTTGATGTTTTAGTTTGATTACAGCTCAGTGTATGGTAAATGACTGCAGAGTGAATTAAAGTTAGCTGTATCTTCATATATGTTTCAGATTTTTGCCCATTGTCATTTCTAAATTTCTCCCACTCCGTTAAAAAAAACAAAACAAAAAAAACCCACTTAATATTCTTAATTTTGATCACTGTTGCAGTCATAGCTACAGGGGGCTCTGCCACAGGTTGAGGTCTGATGTTCAGCCACTCTTTCAGAGCTGGATATCTTTGGTGGTAGAGAGCATCTCTGCTATTAAGAAGCAGAAAGCTAGGGGCTTTCCTCCAGGTACCTCCAAATCCTCAATGACTGACTGTTGTCTTAGGACTCGGTCATTTGAGCTCTATAACAAGTAAGAACTGCCTTTTGGCAAATCACTAGTCCATCCCTAGCTTTCTCCCAAGACTAGACTAAGCTCATTCAGGCATTCGTCCAGTTCTTGCAGAAAAACTGATGCAGCACGACAGTGCATCTGGATTCCAACCTTCAAAAAGAAAAAGGGAACATTCTCCTCTGGGGGACTTCAAACTTTTCAAATTCGGGGTGGGGGGCATGGATTATAAGTTAGAGCTCTACCCCCATCCGGCGACACCGATGGTAAGGGCAGTTAACTTCTGGATCACCCCAGATAACCTTTCCTTTGTGGATGCCCCCTCCCTAATGAGAGCACATTTCCAGTGACAGACATCTGAAACTTTAGCTTTCCAGAAAGGAGCAGTGGATCAACTGGGACTTGTCCCCCCACCCCTAGTAGTAGCTGTTCTTGCCGTGCTGAAGTTCTTGTGGATGTTTTTGATGCTATTTCCCTGTATCCAAACTCCCGCTACAAAAGCCATAAGAGACCTAACTATTTCTGTAATATGCAGGATCATCTCACTTTTTTTTTTTTTAAAATACAAGAATTCCACTACAGATCCAGACAGAATAACTGGAATGTGGTATAGGAACCAGACTGGCTTCAGGTGCAACATTCTACCTAATGCTTGCAGATTATTAGAGGGGCTTGAAAAGAAGTATACTTTTACAGCCCTGACATTTGCAACTTTAAACTGCCAAACCCTTAACTTTGAAATACCAATTGGGAACATGCTGTCAAGCAACTTGGCATTTGCTTGGGAGTGCAGGAGATAACTCATAAGGCTTCACTCTTAGCCATGCTCATTTTCATTGCAATTGGAGAAGCATGTTCTGATGTTTAGGTTTGATGATATAGATGTGTGGTGACCAGGGTTGCCAAGATGGAGTCTGTAATTGAATGATTTTGGTTGTTGACCCAGTCACTGTCTGAGGATATGAAGGTGCAGCTTGCCCAGTAAATCCATTCACAGGGAGCTGCTCTCTGAGCCCCTTACTTTAAAACAAGGGGGAAGACCATGAAGCCGTTAAGATACATGTTCTACCCTCCTATTCGTAATTATAATAGGAGCTACTCTACTGCACATATTCCATATATTTTAGGTATTTATTTATTCTTAAACTGTTCCACATAGAAAGAAAGTTAAGAAGGCAAAATTGCTGTCAATGGAGGCTTTAAATGGAGCATTTCTCCCCGGGCCTCCGCTGAAAACAGGATCTGTGGAACCTAGTCGGACTTTCCCGGTCAACAAATGTTAAATAAATAAATAAATAAATAAAATAAAAATAAATGTGGTCAAAAGGAGGAGGACAAAATGCAATGGAATTAGGAAAACATATGTCAAAATGAAGTGTGTGTGTCTAATATATATATATATATATATATATATCTGTATATATATATATATATCTATATATATATATATATATATATATATATATATCTGTATATATATATATATATATATATATAATATATATATATATATATATATATCTGTATATATATATATATATAAGTGGTTCCCCTTTATAATCTTGAAATGGTGAGATCTCGAATTTCATCATTTTGAGAACATAAAGGTGAATTTTTAAAATGTGGAAAGTGCATAATCACGAATTTGAATATCTCGAATTCGCAGTTATGGCTTTACGTTATGTGACGTGCGGTGTTTGCTTTGGATGATGTCCTTCATGGATGCATCTGCAGTCATAACAACTGGGTTGTCCTGTCGTCAGGCAGCCCTTCGGTCGGCCGGATTCCAAAGTCTGGGTCCGGCTTCGGCTGATGTCGCACTTCACCCAACGTCATCTCTGCTGGTCTTCGGGTATAAAGGCATCAGCCGACGCCATTTTCCCCAGTCTTTCTTGCCGCGTGGCACCCGAAGCAGAAGCTGTTCGCAAGTGCCGGTCGGTCAGATCCAGAGATTACTACTACCGAATACTACTTCGAAGACTTCTAAAAAGCTAAGTACCCCGTTGGGGACTCTTTCTTGCCTCAGCCGATGTCAGAAAAAGTCAATAACTGTTTAACTTGTGGGAAACAAATACCTCATAAAGATTTCCACTCTTACTGTTTGCCTTGCTTAGGCCCAGACCACGACGTAGCAGCCTGTTCGGCCTGCGCTTCCTTCAACCGACGAACGCTAAGGCGTCGGTCGGAGTTTGCTGAACAGTTTTTCGGCTCAGACTTTGCGTATATTATGCCGTCGGATCCTCCGACTACCCAAATTATTAAAAAACGCAAGGAAAAGACCGACACTCGCGGTCCGCGGTTTCGGCCGAAACCACGGTGAAGCAAGCCGCGAGGGTCTCGGCTGAAACCGAGAAAACTGGTCAATCTCCAGCCGAATCCATGGCTACTACTGAGGCTCCTGCTACCTTACCTGAATCGGCCTCAGAAATTTTGCCTACAACCGTGGTTTCTACTGATTTATCAGACACCATCCCTTTGGATGTCTCTACCCCAGCACGTGGTGCTGCTAGACCCCCTGCAGCCATGTCTATCAAGGCCTTTGCCAGGGCCAAAGCAGCCAAATCTGCTAAGGCAGTGCCTGTTAAACCTCCCTCACACAGGCCCACTTCTAGTTCACAAATGCTTACTCTGGCAGAAGATTTAATATCCTTAATTAGGGGATCCCAATCTCACCCAGACAGGGCCTCTCAGCCCCCTGAAAAGAGACCTAGGACAGAGCCCCCCGAGCCAGTGTCCTCTGAGGCTTCTGCGGATGACTCCGACATTTCAGAACAGCCAGAGGACCCTTTTTCTACATATGAAGACTCCGATGCTGAAGAATCCATTCCAGCTGCCTCTCCACCAGAGGAATTTTCCTTTGGGGAAACCTTGCATGCCATGAGAGAACAATTCCAATGGCAGGGACAAGATTTCTCAGACTCAAGAAAAAGGCTTAGGACCTTCCTACACTTACCACAACATAGGCCCTTAGCTATACCTCCTGTTTTACCTGTTGTGGATGACGCATTTAATGATGTCTGCACTGCTCCTGATTCTTTACCTCCTGCCCCTGCCAAACCTGATAGATATTACAGGGTACCTGACACTCATCACCACCTATACAAGGCCCCACTGGCAGACCCCGAAACTATTTCCCAGGGGCCTAAGGCAGTAGCCTCGACCACAGCAAAAAACCCTATTCCTTCAGAAAGGGAATCCAGGTCCTTAGACAGATGGGGGAAAAAAAAAGTTTACACCTCTGCTACTCTCTCAGCTAGAGCTTTAAACTGTCAGTTTCACATGATCCAATACCAAGAGTTTATGCTTGATCAGTTAACTAAGAAAGTATCCTCTGATGAATCTTTAGACAAGAAATATGTATTAGAAATGGTAAATAACATACAACAGGTTAGTAACCATTCCTTAAAATGTGGCTATGATGCACTGGAGGCTTCATTTAGATCAGCCATGACTGGCACAGTGATAAGAAGACATGCATGGCTGAAAGAACAGGTCTTACCGGATCATGTTAAAGCAAAGCTATTAGATGCTCCCATGGATAAGGCCAGTTTATTTGGTACACCTGCCCAGCAGGTAATGAAGAAAATGGAAGAAAAGGCAAAATCTGTACAGACAGTTAAAGATTTCTTACAGGTTCAGCCCCAAGGTTTAGCAGGAACTGGCCTGCCAAAATTGGTCCTTTCCTGACTCCACAAGATCCCAAAGGGGCAGAAACAGACGATCCAGAGGCAGAAATCAATCCAGAGGAGGTGCCTACAGAGGACGACAGTGGCAAGGTAATAACAGAGGCACAGACACAACCACTGCCACTGCAACAGGACAATCACAGTGACTTGACTCTAACTCCGCCTACCAGGGAGCAAATAGCAGCACCATTAGGCGGAAAGTTAGCCTTATTTTCGAAAAATTGGCACTATATCACAAAAGACAAGTGGATTTTGCAAACCATAGACCAAGGCTACCGGTTCCACTTGGGAATGCCAAACCTGCCTCCAAATCAAAAGATAGAAGCTCTACAGCAGATAACGAAATTATCCAAGATGAGAGCTGTGGAAAGAGTACCAATAACAGAACAGGGCAAAGGATTCTACTCCAGACTCTTCCTAGTACCAAGAAAAGAGAAAAGTTGGAGACCTATTCTCGACCTGTCCATCTTAAACACATATATCATTGTCCCAAAATTCAAAATGCTGACCCTACAGCAACGTCTTCCCATGCTGGGCAAGGAGTGTTGGCTGGTAACTCTAGATCTCAAGGAGGCATACCTGCACGTCCCCATTCGACCCAATTGCAGAAGATACCTCAGATTTCTTGCAGGATCAGAGCATTATCAATTCTCAGCATTGCCCTTTGGCTTATCTACTGCGCCCAGAGTATTCACAAAATGCCTGGCATCAGTAATCGCTCACTGCAGACTACAGGGAATCCAAATTTATCCATACCTGGACGACTGCCTGCTACAAGCGGACAACAAAAGCAAGCTGACAACAGATTTACAAAGGGTCATTTACTTGCTACAAGCCCTGGGATACACAGTCAACTTACAAAAGTCAAGGCTGATACCATCCCAGACAAGAACATTCTTGGGCAGAATTGGACACAGTAAAACAAATGGCATTCCTAACTACAGAAAAACAAAAGAACTCCTCTTTACTTCTTGGCATTAACAAGACAGAACAAACTAACAGCAAGAAAAGTTCTGCAGGCCTTGGGCTTCATGGCATCATGCATAATCTTGGTACCACATGCCAGACTGCATATGAGAAAACTACAGTGGTACCTAAAGAATTTATGGTCTCAACACAGGCACAGCCTAGAAGCAGAAATACCATTAAATCCCATGCCTAAAACAGGAATTCCTCTGGTGGGCCCAAGCATGCCAGTCAAACCCAGGCCTACCCTTCCACAAGTTTCGAACAAGCCAAACCATCACAACAGACGCCTCAGACCTAGGATGGGGCGCACATGCTGGACAAATGCATAAGGATTGTGGACTGAGGACCAGCTGCACTTGCACATAAACCAAAAAGAAATGCTGGCAGTAAAACTGGCAATCCAAAAATTCAGACCATTCCTCAAAGAAGGCCATTTGATGATAAGGACAGACAACACCACAGTCATGTGGTACATCAACAAACAGGGAGGCACTCATTCATACCCCCTATGCAGAATGACTTTGGACCCTTGGAATCTGGCTCTCAGCTACAACATCCAGTTACAGGCAATATTTGTACCGGGAAAAGAGAACACCCTAGCAGACATGTTAAGCAGAACCACCTCGGATGCTCACGAATGGATGCTACACCCAGACATCTTCAAGACCATCACAAAGAAATGGGGAATGCCACAAATAGATCTATTCGCTTCCCTCTCAATCACCAGCTCAAAAATTCTGCACAAGGACATTCCACCCACTTGCATGGAAGGTGGATTCTCTTTCCTTCAGCTGGACAGGTCTGACAGCATATGCATTTCCACCTCTTCCCTTGATACACAAGGTATTACTGAAAATCAAAGAGGAACGTCCAAGGATAATCCTGATAGCTCGAACTGGCCAAGACAACACTGGTACCCACTGCTGAGGAGCATGTCTCGGGAGAAAATGTGGTTAATACCCCTGATGCCTTTGATGTTAACTCAGAACAACTACAGCGTCATGCATCCAAACCTAAAAACTTTGCAGCTGACTGCCTGGACATCACATAGCAGCACAACTAAGCCAGATCTTTCCCAAAGGGTTAAAGACATTATCCTTGAAGCCCGCAGACCTTCAACAAGAAGGAACTATGCAGGAAAATGGAAAAGGTTTGTCATTTGGAGTACTGAAAGAGGAAAAATGTGTCGAATATAGATATTGCAAACATTCTGGAGTATTTGGCAGAGCTTTTACATACAGGCCTGTCCTATTCCTCCATCAAGATACATGCATCAGCTATTTCAGCAGAATACAGCTTTGATCCACCTGTCTTTTCACATCCTCTACTCAGGCAGTTCCTCAGAGGGATCAAGAATGTAAAACCTCCAAGGAAACCACCATTACCAGCATGGGACTTGAACTTTGTGCTAGAAAAGTTGACACTCCCTCCGTTCGAACCAGCAGCAACAGCAGATCTACAGCACCTATCATGGAAAACTGCTTTCCTACTGGCAATTACCTCAGCAAGGAGGGTTTCGGAACTACAGGCCTTAATGGCAGTACAACCCTCCCTAATCTTCCATAAAGATAGGGTGTCCATGAGAACTAATCCTACATTTATGCCTAAGGTGGTATTTCTTTCCCAATCCACAAAACAGAGGGGAAAGAATGCTGCATACCTTGGACCTACATAGACAGCTACGCTACTCCCTGGACAGAACCAAAAGTAACAGAAAAACTGACCAGCTTTTGGTAGCCTATGCAACAGGGAGGGAAGGAAAAGCAATTTCCAAACAGACAATCTCCAAATGGATAGGAAATTGCATAAGATTTTGTTACTCCTTCCATGGAAAACCAATTCCACAGAACATAAGGCCTCATTCTACAAGGGCTACAGCCACTACCACAGCTTTCTTGCAACCAAGGACATTATTGAGGCGGCTACTTGGACCTCCGTGCATACATTTGCCAAGCATTATAATTTACCTCTATATTCTAGATCCCGAGCAGGGTTTGCCACTGCTGTATTGCAAGGGATCCTAACCACATAAATTTTATCATCCTCCTCCCCTAGTTGGCTATGGTATTCTACCCAGTTGTTATGACTGCAGATGCATCCATGAAGGACATAGTACAGTTTTGTACCATAAAATGTAGATGTCCGAACTGGATAGCATCTGCAGTCAGGATTACCCTCCCTCCTTCCCCTCTGTGGTACTCCTAGGGTATTTATCCTCCTAATAGCTAGCTGGGGGAGTCTCTTATGGTGTATTTGTTTGTATATATGTACATACATGCTTACTTTTGTGTTTGCCTTCTATCTTTTGGAAACATTGGCATTTATCCAAAATTTAGCCTTCCAAGAGGGCAACTGGCATCTGGGGCAAGAAACACTGAGGAAAATGGCGTCGGCTGATGCCTTTATACCGAAGACCAGCAGAGATGATATATATATATATATATATATATATATATATATATATATATATTTATATATGATTTAATGGAGAGAACTGGAGAAAGATAGTAGAAAGGTAAGGATATGAGATCTGTTCAGAAAGAATGGTGATATTAAGAGAAACTACTAGGTAAAAAATGGGTATGATAAAAGACAAAGATGGGATAGACCTAGTTGAAGCAGAAGAATGTGTTGAACTATATAATAAGGACTCTAATATCACTGATACAAACAGTCTAGAGCCAGACATCCTGTAAGGTGTAAATGGGTCTAGAATGCCTTCCTTAAAAAAAAAAAAAAAATGAAGGCGGTGATGGAATTGCAACTGAATTGATTGAAATCTTGTAAAATGGTGCTGTTATAGTGATAATTGGAATTTGCCAACAAATCTGAAGAACTTGACAATAGCCATTAGATTGGAGAAGTTCAGTTTATATTCCATATCCCAAAAAAGGACAGTGATAAAGGGTGTTGACATTATTGAACATTTTTACTTGTTTCGCATGCTAGCAAGGTAATGTCCTACGCACTAGGCTCTAGCTATATATGGTTAGAGAACTATGGGATGGTCAAATTGGCTTCATAAGGGGCAGAGGCATCAGATATCAAATTGCCAGTATCTGCTGGATAATGGAGAAAGCAAGGGAGTGCCAGAAGAATGTTTACTTGTGCTTTATTGACTGCTGCAAAACATTTGACTGTGTAGACCAAATTAAACTTTGGCAAGTGCTTAGAGAAATGGGGCACCGGGTAACCTTAATTGCCTTCAGTGAAGTAGGTAAGCAGAAGGAGCAACTGCTGAAGCAGAATATGGAACAACTTACTGGTTGAAGATTGGGAATGAATACTACAGAGCTATACACCGATACCCTACTTATTCAGTTTGTAGCTGAGTAACATATGAAATGATAGGTTAGATGAATCAGCTGGTAGAGTCAGAATTGCTAGGAGAAATATTAACAGCCTCAGATATGTAGTTTCTGATGGAGGCAAAACAGGAAGTGCAAAAACAGGTTTATTACTTAACATAAAAAAATAGAAATATTCATCTAACCCTCTCACTTCTGTGCAGATACATGGGGATGAAATAGAAGCAGAGACAGATTTTATTTTCCTTGTCTCAGATTGCTACAGATGCAAAACATTTAGCACAATGACTTGTGCAAAGGAAAGTAAAAACAATTATATCCAAACTTAGGGAGCCTATGACGGTAAAAATAACCATAGATCCTTTAGCGGCATGAGAGATATTTTGGATATTTTATGAACATTTTTATAAATCAGAGGAATGAGGAAACAAAAGGCAAAATATTTATGAAATACTTGATTATGCCAAGATTAGAGGAAGATGAGACTGCAGTTAATAACGAAAGTAGGAAGAGATGAGATAAAAGCGGTGATGTAAAAATCAGTCAACAGGGAAGTCTCTAGGAACAGATAGTACTCTTGTGAAATTTGGGATTTTGAAGGAAATGAAGTGACAAAGATCTGGAAGGTTTTGTTTAGCAATATTTAAAAAAAAAAGGGAGGGGAGTCCTAACATCTTGGAAGAAAGTGGTGGTAATATTACCCAAAGAAGGCAAAGACACTTCAGATCCAGATTGTTATGCACACATTATAAAACATGATTATAAAATGTCTATTTTTATACTAGCTATGTATAATGGTCAGAGAGTATCCCATCATTTCTCTGTCCAGCCAGATTGAAATGGAAATACTGAGGCAGTGTAGTAATTGCCTCGTGTATACTAGCAAACATTTAATTCTACAGTAAACAAATACCCTATATGAGAGATGTAACTACACATTCTTCACCTCTCACAAAAACTAAAGACATGACACACAGACCCACATAACCTAGGGGTACTCACTAGAAGTTTACCAAAAGTTCAGAGACTTCCCACACAGTAATTGCCTCATGTATACTGACAAGCATTTACTCATACAGTAAACAAATATTCTGTGTGTGAGATGTAACTACACTATGAAAATGGAATCACTTTTCTCATGTAACGACAAACCGGATACAGACAGGTTGTTAGTGCACATTCTTCACCTCTCACACAAACTAAAGACATGACGTACAAACCCACATATGCTGAGGTACTCACTGGAAGTCTACCAAAAATTCAGAGACTTCCCAAACGTAAACAAAGTGCAGGCATGGTTACGCCAATAGAAATCACTACACATAATGCATACAAATGTGTCTCAACAAATAAGCCCCATAAGGCAAAACACCTCTAAACCAAATGTCCTTGTCATAGGTGACTCCATAGTGAGACACACAGATGTTCCCCACACTAGGCTGGATAAAGAGAAGGTCACAATCAGCTGCATGTGAGTTGCCGGATCCATCAGATCATGCATGTACTCAAGGCACTCAATAACAAATACCGCTATGACTCTGTTGTAGTTCATGTTGGGATGAATGACTTGAAATGTACCTGTCTGGACTATATGAAGAGAGAAATGATGATAACTGAACTCTGACTGTGCCCCAGGCAGGTGTGAACCTAGCCCTAAGCAGCATTTTACCTTCTCCCAGGATTATGCCACAGTATATTGATTTATCTTCTGGTATCAGTCCTGGGGGATCCAGTATCTATCAGCCTGGGGTGACATTGTTGACGGGCCATGCTGCTTTGCCAGAGATGGTCTGCACCCGTCTCCTCTAGGCTTTCGGATACTGGCAAAGGCACTTACCACCCCCATAGTTCCCTTTTTAGGCAGTGTTAGAACAACAAAATTTCAGATGTAACAAAATCCACCAGAGGCAAATTCAAGGATGTGATGTTTTCCACGTCATCATTCATCACTACAGGGTCTTGGATGTGATATCGAATCTGAGCTGGCAGTATACTACAGATGGATCCAAGCCTCTAACTCCTCCATTTCCCATGATGCTTGACCTCCCTATGACCCTCAGATCTCGCTTGCCTTGTGTCCTGTGTGGTCGTTTTTCCAGTGGCTCTAGTTAGTTAAGTGCGTTTTTTTATTCTCTTTTTCTTAGTTCTAGTTAGCTCCTAGTGTAGTGTTTTAATGTAGCGCTTATTGTAGTTATTACTTCTCTTCCCATAGCTTAGGTTTTCCTTGTTAGTTAGTATGTTGGGCTTTTAGCGTCCTTTTTCTAGTAATCATTAGGGCTGTGTTAGTTGTTGGAGTTTTTTAGTGTTGTAGTTTAGTTTGTTAATTTAGTAAGATTATGGCTGAGAAACCAGGCAGTTTTAAGAAACACTGCTCATGCGGTTGGAAAATGCCTCATTCCAACACGCACGTGAAGTGTGTAAATTGCTTGGCCGCTCTGCACCTGGATGGTGAATGTGACCTCTGTGCTGCATTTAACCCCAGGGCCTTGGAGCGCTGCTGCAAGCATTTGCTAAAGAGTCTGGCCCAGGGGGGGACCCTTTGTTTCCCCCTCGAAGGCTTCCTCTTCTAATCCAAAGATGAAGGCCCTTTTCTCCAGCCAGCTCCCTCTAAGAAACATTGGCTGTCTGATCCTAAGTCTCCAGAACTGACTCCAGCTCGGAGCCAAGAGCCACAGAGCAGTCCATCAGTTCTAGGTCCTCTCCGGATCAAAGGCCCTCATGTCTGACTAAGATCAGGCCAGCCCCTGATCCGACCAGTACATCGGATCTGTCCACTGTCTTGGTTAAGCCTTTGGATCTGACAGGGTCGTTGGTTCCAGTTGTAGTCTTGGAGGACGTCATTGTTCCTTCTACCTCTGTACAGAGGTCCCACTCGGCTCTGAGACATCGAAGCTGCTCCCTAGCTCATGGCAGTAGGTCAGGGAGGTCTCCCTCCATGTCTACCCACTCCTCTTCCTCCTGTAGATTATCTAGGAGTCTCTTGCCCTCAGACATGGACAGGATGATGATGAGTTTCCATAAGGCCTAGTTAGAGTTGGAGCTCCTGGCTTCTCCTGCCCATCTGGTTAGCGGAGCCTTGCCCCTCCCAGTTTTATGTTCTCCTCATCCAACCCTGCTGGCTTTGGATTCTAGGGACCAGGATGTCTGTGGTCATATTCTGATGGGGCAGAATATTCCCCCTTTCTCGACCACGTTGAGCTCTTTGGCTTATTCTGCTCCCCCACCCTCAGAGCAGGGTGAGCCCTGTCCCAGGGTGGTGCCAGCTCTGCAGGGGGGGGGGCTTAGGGGGCTCTGGTACCATCTTCTTGGAATGGTCTTTTCCCCTCTGCACTTCTGTCTTTAATAGCTGTGGGCTGATATCGTCCTGGGGTTATGGGGCTGTTTGTGGACATGTTTCTGCTCTCCAGTGGACCTCTCCCTCGAATGTGGGGGGAAGGTCTGCTTCCAACCCCCATGGCTTTCTGGGTGGTAGAGGGGACCTTCTTCAGGTCTGGATTTCCTCTGCCGCACCTCCAGGTCCCTCCCTGCCTCTCTCTACTTTGGTTGGCAAGGCCTCCTATCCTGTCCAGGATCAGCCCTCCTGTTTGAGCCTTCAGGGGATTTCCTCTCCTATGGGATTCCCTGTCTCTTCCGAATCCTCCCTGGATACCCCAGCAGAAGAGGTTCATCTTAAGAGAAAGTGTAAGAGGAGGCATTTGGACTCCCCCGCGGAGTCCCTCACCAAGGATTCAGACCTTGAGGAAGGAAACGGGTCCCCCAGATCTCTGCCTGACGATGTCTCCTTTGGAGAGGTCCTTGAGCTTTTGAAATAAAGGGCAGATGGTCTCCCCAACCCCCATCTTCGGAGGAGTCCATATTTCTGAAGGCCTTTGGGATGGCCCGTCTACCTCCTGGGTGTGCCCCCCCCCCCCGGCAGAAGAGTTAGTGGATCTGATCACCAGCATCCGGAATGAACCGGTCACAGTGGAGCCTGTTCCAAAAAGAGCTGACAAGTTTGAGTCCTCCTCCAGGCTATTCTTTTGGGAGCAGAGGAGTTCCAGTCAATGCCATTGTGGTTGCCTCCTCCATGAAAAAGGAGCTAACAGAGCAGAGCTCCACAGTCCAGCCCCCAAACAGGGAGTCCCAGGCAGTAGAGCATTTTGGGAAGTGGGTACATGCCTCAGCTACCTTTGGACTGAGATTGACAAATTATTTGGCACATTTTATCTGCCTCCAAAGGGATTTTGTTCCAAGAGCTTACCACTTCCCTTACAGAGTTGTTGCTGGCGGAGGATCTCAAGAAAGTGTCTCCCAAGCTATCTACTCTGACTTCTCTTGTGAGTTCCTCAATGAGGTTAGTTTCCAATGCAGTGGAAGCTATCTCTTGGGCAGCTGGCGCAGGCATTGTTTTGAGGTGTCATGCCTGGTTACATTTAGGTGGGTTCACGGAACCCTTCAAGGCGTCCTGTACCAATGCCCCCTTTGATGGTTCCACTCTTTTTGGATCTTCAGTGAAGGACACTTTGACCCACAGCAAGCAGGAAGGGAAAACTGTCTGTGGTCAGGATCAAGGTTTCTTGCTCCCCAGAAGTCCTCCTCCAAGACCCAAAGGGGAACTGGGAAGATGTGGTTCTGTAAGGCACAGTTTCTCTTTCAGGATGCTCCTGATGAATCCTCTTCCAGAGGTAGGGGAGAAGTTTCAATGGACAACACCCTCGAGGCAGGGAAGGGTGGTCTGCAAAATCAGGGCTCCAGGGAAACTTTCTCTGAGCAGCCCTATCAGCGCTCCTGAAGCAATGCCTGATTGCCTGACTGCTCTGCCCTGGAGACAGTCTGGGACCGAATTTCCCTACACCGACAAGCCTGGATGAATCTTACTTCTAATCAGTGGGTGTTAAATATCGTTTCCAGGAGCTATTTCATTACCTTTTCGGAACACCCTCCAGTTAGATGTAATCTCCCAGGCCTTCCACCCAATCCAAGGGAGTTCGCCTTCAAAGAAGTTCAACAAGTTATTCTAAAAAGAGCAATCCAGAAGGTCCCAGCAGGACAAAGAGGATCCATCACTTCCACTCACTTCCACTTCGTGCCAAAAAAGGTGGGGGACGTATGTCCTATTCTGGATCTCGGCAAGCTCAGTCTTTCAGTGAAGAAATCAAAGTTCTGGATGGTCACTGCTCAGTACTTTCTGCCACTTTTGCTCAAGGATGATTGGATGTGCTCTGAATCTCCAGGATGCTTACTATCGCATCCAAATGGACAGGCGTTCCAGGAGACATCTTTGCTTCCGGCTGGGAGACCATCATCACCTTTTCAGAGCTCTACCTTTCAGTCTCACGACAGCCACCCAGGTGTTTACCAAATGTATGGCAGTGGTAGCGGAATTCCTGCAACTGCAGGGGTTCCAGGTATTTTCGTATGTCGACAGTTGGCTCCTCCCGGTTCCTTAGAGACATCGACTGATACAGGCAGTTCATTTTGTTCTCTCCCTCTTCTGTCAGTTGGTGATAACCATCAGTTTTACGAAATCCAACCTGATTTCCCTCTCAGCATTTGGAATTTATAGGAGTTCAGTTAGACTCTGTTTCAGAGATTGCAGCCTTACCCTTGCATAGTATTCAGCTGATACTGGACCAGGTCACTCAGATTTTAGACCTCTTACACCCCTCGGTTCACCTGGTTCTTCAGGCGTTTGGATCTATGACCTCGGTCATTCATCTCTTTCCCCTGGCTGGGTAAAACATATGAGTGTTGCAACGATGGACCTTAGCTGTCCAGTGGTTGGCCCTGCTTCATCCAGTCTGTATGATCGTAAAACTGACACCTGTGTGCAGACGACAGCTGCAGTGGTGGCTTCAGTCTCAGGATCTCTGTCTAGGCCGGCCCTTTTCTCTCCCACCACCCACAGCCACAGTGACCATGGTACCCTTCCCTATTGGAGTGGGGGACATTTTCAGGGGAAGATTGTCCAAAATACATGGTTCCCAGTAGAGAACAAGTTGCATCTAAATGTTCTAGAGATGAGAGAAGTTTTTTTATCGGTGCAAGCCTTCCAGGACTGCCTCCATCTAGGGATGATTGCAATTCAGACAGACAACATGTCAGTCATTTGGTATGTCAACAAATGGGGGGAACACATTCTTGCCCATTGTGCATAGAGGCCATGAGAGTGTGGGAATGGGTGATGTCCTCCGGCTGCTTCCTCATTGCAGTGCACATACATGGAGATTCCAGTGTGTTGGCTGACAGGCTCTGCAGATCTACCTAGAGTCCTCACGAGTGGTCTCGCAATCCTTCAGTGGTGAAACAGCTTTTCGACCATTGGGGTCAACTGTGCTGCAACCTTTTTGCTTCCCCAGCCAACCACAAATTCAGCAGGTACTTCGCACTGAATCCCCCCACAGGGGGAGTCACCAATTGATGCTGTAGTTCACAATTGGCCTCTGGGTCTCATTTGTGGCTACCCTTCTGTTCCCTTAATACCCAAGGTTCTGCAGAAAGCTCTATGCATGAGGACATCCCTTATCCTCAGTGTCCCTTTCTGGCCTCGTCAACAGTGGCTCTACTCAACTGGTCATCTGAAGTGTCCTCAATGGGTACTGGATCCCAGTCAGGATCTGAGTTCCCATCTGTTGGGGCTTCCTCTCCTAGACCTTCGAACCCTTCGTCTAACCGCATGGTTTCTCCAGTTCCAGTGATTATAAAACAGTCCAGGCTAGCGTTCCCCATTCAACATATCATTTTGGCTTCCCAGAAACCCTCAACTAGAAGGAGGGTATACAGTAATAAGTGGAAAAGGTTTTCTGTCTGGGCTAAGAGCAGGAATCTGGATTCCTTTTCTGCTTCAGTGTCAGAATTTCTTTTGTTCTTGTCCTTCCTTTTCCAAGTGGGAGCAGGTTTTTCCACTATCAAGCTTCACTTGGCATTGATTTCTAACTTTCAAGTGAGCTCTGACTCTTCCTTTTCTTCCCTGCTTTGTAAAGCATTTATGAAAGAGGTTTTTCAGCTTCAGCCTCCGATTAAGTACCCTTCGCCTCCTTGGGACCTCGCACTGGTTTCGATCTCTAACCAGGAGTCCTTTTGAGCCTGTTAGTTCCTGCGACCTCAAGTTTCTGTCTTGAAAGATGACCTTCCTGGTGGCTATTATCTGAGCTAGGAGGGTCTCAAAACTGCAAGCTCTCACCATTACTTCTCCTTACTTGATTTTTCACAAGGACAGAGTCTCTCTTAGGATGACTCCCTCCTTGCCCAAGATTGCTTCCGAATCATCTTTAAACCAATGTACTCAGCTTCCAGTTTTCTTCCCCTCAACTATTCCAACAAAGGGGAGTATATCCTGCATACCGTGGATATTCACAGACAATTACAGTTCTGCCTGCATATTACAAATGTTTTTGTAATTCAGAACAGCTCTTTGTGGCCTTTTCCACTAACAGATGTGGCCTTCCAGTTTCTAAGGTCAGTATTTCTAAATGGATATCTAGCCGCATCTCTACGGTCTACGATCTTAATCACCTTGAGGTTCCAAGAAATGTCAAGGTTCATTATACTATGTCTGTAGCAACCTCTTCAACCTTTGTAGCAAGGCTTTCTATTGATGACATTTGTGCTGCTACCACTTGGTCTAACCCTCATGCATTTATTTCTTGCTGTAAGCTTGATCTGGTTTCTAGGAGCAATGCTTTCTTTGGCTCCACGGTGCTCCTTCCTTGAGGCCTCCCAGGGTTGTTGGTAGCTGGGGACTCTAACCCTGTAATGATGAATGATGACTTGGATAACATTAGATTAGGAGTTATGTACTTACCATAATTTGGCATCTGTGTTATCCTACGTCATCATTCATCACATCTTCCCCTCCCTCCACTCCCCCTACCTTGTAGATCAGGGAGGAAGTTGGAGTTTCCCTCCAGTCCTGTTGGAGTAGTATTGAGGCTCATTGCAGCAAACTAAATCTGGGGGTCAGAGGGTGGCAGGGTATCATGGGAAAGGGAGGAGCTACAGCCTTGGATCTCTGTGTAGTATATTGCTGTCTCATATCCAATATCGGATCCAAGACCCTGTAGTGATGAATGATGATGCAGGATACTTACAGCTGCCAAGTTATGGTAAATACATAATATTTTGCTGCTTAATGCTAAAAGTCTAAATATGAAGCTGCACTCCCTGGATGCACTCCTCACCTTGGAAGATGCTGACGTCTGCACAGACACTGAGACATGGTTCAATGCCATGGGGAATCACCACAGCTGTGCAATGCTACAAGGTATTGATACATTCAGACCTCAAAATGAGCACAAAAGAACCAGAGGTGGAGGGGTATCCATTTTCATTAAAGCCAAGTACACATCAAGACTGGTAAAAACAAAATAAAAAATGCTATGGTGCAGGCAAAAAATGTAAAATACTTAAGTATAATTAAACAGCTTTAATCAAAATTAGCACTTTCATTCACCAAATAAAATAAACTTCATCACCTCGAGACTGGTCAAACAGTGCGACTCTCTTGAACTATTCCATGTCCAGCTAACTGCAGGCAAAATACCCTATCACATCATTGCTAGCTGTAAGTTTCGCACCATGAACCAAGAAGTGCACACCCCCTAGCTGGACTTACTGGAATCACTCTCTGGAATCACTCTCTGTACAGCCCAGCACTTTAGTTATGGGTAATTTCAACTATTCTTCCGTCAACTGGGTGACATATATATGAGCGCAAACATGCTCACCCAGAGGTTCTTGGACTTTAATTCAAATGCTCTGGAACAGATAGTCTGCACCCCCACAAAGGGCTCAAATATCCTAGACATAGTACCCACCAGCATGGGAAGTCACTGCTCTCCCTACTGTGTGATTCCTTCCCTGGTAAGGTCAGATCATAAAACTGTCTTGTCCAAAGTAACTATTGGACCTGGCACCCCCATAGGAGCAGATAAAACTGAAGAAAGCTAACTTCAGGCAACTAAGTGATGGTATAAAACGTTTTATACCTCCCTCACTTATAGACAACAATGACTTCTATGCAGAGGTGTACTCAAATGCCTTGTACGAACACTTAAGCAGCTGTATAGACTCTGCTGTACCTGACTGGATCAAAACCAGGTCCTTCCGAGAAAACAAGCTACCCTCATGGACTTCAAGTGTAAACAAGGGAAGAAACTGATTTCTAAGAATAATAGGGAACTGACTCATGAGAGGAAGAATTCCCTCCTCAGCTTGAACAAGCAAATCAGAAATGTTGTGAAATCCTCTAAAGCAAAGTATGAAGCTAAAATAGTGTCCCTAGCTAAGGATAATCATAAGGCATTCTTTAATTACATCCGAAACCTAAAAGGGAATGCCCAGCTTTGTGCAGAACTGGTAATCGATGGTATCAGTCATGCTGCACTTGAAAATGCCAACCTGCTAACTTGACAGGTTTGGTGCAAATTTCACTCCGCCTGGCTCCAGTGGCTAAACCTCAAAACATACCCAACACCAGTCCTCTGCCTAATATCTGTAGAGGTCAGGTCTTATCCGAGCTGTCCAAGGCCAAAAACACAGCCTCAGTGGGACCAAATTACATCCCAGGATGCTTAAGTAATCTAAAACAGGACTTAGCAGACCCACGTAGTGCTATGTTTAGCTATAGCCTGAGAACTGGCTTTGATCTAGAGGAGTGGACAACAGCAGCCGTAATCCCCTTGCACAAATGAGGTCATCAACAGAACTTTGGAACTACAGACCTAGAAGTCTAACCAGTCTCCTCTGCAAGGCCATGGAAAGAATCTTCATGGACTTTATTAACAAGAATGTAGGTGACCTTCAAACTCTAGACACAACCCAGTTTGGCTTTTTTTAACGGTAGATCATGCTTATTAAACCTGGTGGACTTCCAGAAAGTCACCAAAGCCTTGGATGAAGGTAAGACAGCACATATCACATATCTTGACCTGGCCAAGGCTTTTGACACAGTCCCCCACTTGGGTATCACTGAAAAACTCTCTCATTTAGGGATTAGGGATAGGAGTCATTATTGCTGAAATTTAATTTATCTTCAAGTCTTGGTGAATACCTTCATGAGGTAGACCTTGTTTTTCACAAAATCTCACAAAGACAACTCTGAGATATATATATATATATATATATATATATATATATATATATATATATATATATATATATATATATATTGTATTTTATGTAGCGTATATCATGGAGT
Source organism: Protopterus annectens (assembly GCF_019279795.1). Lineage (NCBI taxonomy): Eukaryota > Metazoa > Chordata > Ceratodontiformes > Protopteridae > Protopterus > Protopterus annectens. Next base: position 966,063,755 of record NC_056739.1, read on the forward strand.
GAAGTAGGTCACAAATTAAAAAAAGATAGCAGGGTGCACAAGACCCAGGATAAAAAAGTGCCTAATCCTGGTAGGCGTACTGGTGCCAGGACTGGAAAAAATGACAGTGTAGAATCCCCAAAAATACAGAAACATTCCTGCAGTGGGGCCAGGGCCAGGGGGGATGATCCACCTGTTATAGAAGGAAGTAGCAGTCCTCAAAAACTGATAGGCCAAAGAAGAGCCATAAAGATGACACACTGGACTATTGAGGATAAGAGAGAAATTATGTATTGTTACTATTATGCAAAAAGCCCAGAATTTCCAGACACAAGGTATACAAAAAGATTAAGAAAGAAATTAGAGGAAAGAAAAATACTTCCAAAAGAAAATCTGTCCGAAGATTCAAGTAAAAATGTGTGTTCACTAATACAACAGATTTGTGAAGAACATTATATAGACCAAGAAACTTTGAGCTGTTTGGAAAAAGAAGCATTTGAGGAAGTGCAAAAATATAAACAACAAAACCTAGAGATTTTCAAAAATGTAAAAAAAAGAAATGTGGACATGGGAAAGAGAGAGGTTGATATTGTGCAATATTTATGCAAAGTTGAAAGCCAACTTAATTAAAACAAAAAAGGTAGCTCCTAAAGAGAAATACTGGCAAAGGCAACCAGATGCGGAAAATTTCACAGTAAAAAAAATATCACAAAATGGGAATGTAGAAAAGAAGATTTAGTAAAGTAGAAGTTAAAAAAAAATATAAGTTGAAGTTATGGAATGTCTGTGAAGTGAAGGATTTGGTGTAGAAGGTCTAACACAGGTTTTATCACAGCATGATGGAGCGAGTCTCCAAAGTAATGAGAAACAGGAAGATCAAGACTCATCTGAAGAAGAAATATGGACATGAGAAAGAAAGAGATTTAATAATGGTGTAATATTTATGCAAAGGAGAAAGCAAAACTAATCAATACAAAAAGTGCAGCACCAAAGATATTTGAAGAAAAATACAGGCAAAGGAATCCAGCCATGGAAAAATTTGCAATACAAAAAATGAGAAGACAAAGAGGAAAAGTAGAAAAGGAGATTAGTAATGGAGAAGTTAAAGAAATAGAAACTGGGGTACCTGCAAAGTGAAGGATTCAGTGTAGAAAATCTAACTCAGAAAGCATAACCGCAGGATAGAACAATGGACATGCAAGTTAAGGAGAAATCAGTGGAACGGGAAGCAACAGGTCAGTTGCCATATGAAGGTATTTTGGAGCCTTCCCTCAGGAAATCAGTATATGCGTTCACTTGAAGCTGGACAGCAAGGGAAGAAACAGGAAACTGTGGCAACTCTGACGCAGTCAGTGTTGAGGAGTGATAGGCCAGTGAGTTCCCATATGATAGATCCATGGATGGCACAGGATGAAGTTGAAGAAAATGTGCCACAGGAAGATGCTATAGAACTTTCTATAGAGTGCCCACAGGAAATGGAGAACAAAAAATGTGCCCTCAATTTAGATGAAAATGAGCTAAGAGAAGAGGTGCTTGATTTAATAGAGATAGATAGACATATTAAGATCAATGAAAGAAATAGACTGCAGAAGGTCAATAAAACACAAAAAGTTAGAAGTTTGATGAAACAAATGAACACAGTAATTGACTGTCCATCGAGATCCATGCGATATGACAGAAGTAAACAAGATATATTACTGTGCACCTAAATTAATAGATAGAATTCTGACATAAGAACACATGATAGTAAGGGAAAGAAAGGGGAGAAATCGAATACCATCAAGGAAGTATCGAATAGAGAAAACTTTAAAGGAATTAAGACAAGAAGTGTCACTTTTAGAAGAGTATAGAAGAGGGAAGAGATCAACAAAAATACTCAAAGATAGACATGATAAAAGCAATGCACAGTATTATAATGGATCAGGATTTATCATGCACTGTCACAAATAATAAACTAAAAAATATCAGCACAAACAGAAAAATTAGGTAATACACAGATAAATATAAAGGAAAAGTACAAAGTAAGCAATTTATTGATGACCTAAAGTTTTATAAAGAATTGGGAAACCAGGTAAAAGGAATTGAAAGACAACCAAAAAAAAGAAGAAATAGATACATTTTGGAGAAGTATTCATGAAGAGCCTGTGGAACATAACAAAGATGCTAAATGGATGGAAGTAAAAGAAAGAATAACACATTCAAAGGTGCGGGATATGAAATGGGATGAAGTGTAACAGTCAGAGAGATTGAAACAAAGTTAAGTAAAGCCCAGACTTAAATGCAGTACCTAACTTCTGGTTAAAAGTATAACATCTTTGCATGAATATTTAGATATGGATAAGAACCATTTATATGCCCCCCCCTCCAAGAGACACCAAACTGGCTAACAACAGGAAAAACAATGCTCCTACTTGAGTGAACCTGCAAGCTGCCCTAAAAATTATAGACCAATAATTTGCCTTCTGACGACATATAAACTATACACTAGAATTAATGCCTACAGAATTTATAGTCATTTAGAAGAAAACTCAATGATGGCAGTAGAACAAAAGGGCAATAAAAGAAAGTCATATGGAACAAAGGATCATTTGTTGCTAAATAAAGTCACAGTGGAGAGCTGTACAAAAGGGGAAGAATCTAAGTATGGCATGGATTGACTACAAAAAAGCATTTGACAGTATCCCACATTCATGGATAGAAGAGTACTTAAAAATGTGTAAGATGCACCCTGCTCTGATGAGCTACATCACAGCGACCATGAAACAGTGGCAAACCACTTTGCAGTTAAGCCATGATAAAGGAATAATTATTATTCCAGGGATAAAAAGTCACAGTGGAGAGCTGTACAAATGGGGAAGAATCTAAGTATGGCATGGATTGACTACAAAAAAGCATTTGACAGTATCCCACATTCATGGATAGAAGAGTACTTAAAAATGTGTAAGATGCACCCTGCTCTGATGAGCTACATCACAGCGACCATGAAACAGTGGCAAACCACTTTGCAGTTAAGCCATGATAAAGGAATAATTATTATTCCAGGGATAAAAAGTCACAGTGGAGAGCTGTACAAATGGGGAAGAATCTAAGTATGGCATGGATTGACTACAAAAAAGCATTTGACAGTATCTCACATTCATGGATAGAAGAGTACTTAAAAATGTGTAAGATGCACCCTGCTCTGATGAGCTACATCACAGCGACCATGAAACAGTGGCAAACCACTTTGCAATTAAGCCATGATAAAGGAATAATTATTATTCCAGGGATAAAAATCCAAAGGAGGATATTCCAGGGTGACTGTCATTGTTGCTCTTTTGCCTTGCTCTTAACCCATTAAGCTCTCTGCTTAACGTATTAGGTCATGGCTATAATTTGGCTCCCAGAAAGCAACAAAGTGTAAAGACTTTCATTGTTTCTTTGTCAGTGATTTAAAACTGTATAGCATAGCTCATCAGATGGGGAACTGAAAGCACAACTGCAAGTAGTCCAAACTTTTTCAGATGATATATGAATGTCATTTGGTCTTGATAAATGTGAAAAAGCAACCTTTAAAGCAGGACAGCTGCAACACCAAGAAAACATCAGTTTGGGACAAGAATGTGCTATAAAAACCTTGAGCAAGAGGAAGTGTATAAATAGTTGGGACTTGAAGAATCGGCAATAAAACATGAACAAATGCGAAAAGAACTTAGTAAGGAATATTTTAGAAGACTTAAATTAATCCTGAAAACAGCATTGACATCTAGGAACAAAATTCAAGCTACAAACCAATTTTCTCTTCCTGTCCTAGTTTACATTTTTGGAGTGATTGGCCCCAAAATGTGGTGGATAGATTAGATAGGAAAACAAGAAGGATGCTTCACGCTCACCAAATGATTTATAAAAATCAGTGCATACCAAGATTATATATTCCCAGGTCTGATGGAGGTATGGGCCTCCTTGAAATTGATTACATTTATAGATCTGCAATCGTGGGACTGCATACATGTATACTGACCTCACAAGACCCAAACATAGTGAAAGTTTTTAAACATGAGAAGAATAAATCTAGGATGACTTCCCTTCTTAGTCTAGCAGAAGCGTATCGGCGTCAAGCGGGAATGGAAATCAAACCAGAAGTAGATAAAAATCAGGCAGTAACTGAACGTGCCAAAAACAAAAGTATATAAGGTGAAGGATCAGATGAGAAGGCAAGAAATGTGGAAAATGCATAAATACAATTGCCAGTATAGAAAACTACTGGAAGAATCTCGTCTTGGTCAGGATCAAATGCAGGAACGTTTAAGGAGAGGCAAATTCAAACCAAAAGATGAAAGGTTATTATTGGAGGTTCAAGATAGTGGTCTACGTACATGTTGGTTTACAAAGTCCATTGAACATGTGGGAGAAATGGACAAATGTTGGTTTTGTAAAACAGAATTGGAAACAGTCACACACCTTGTTGCTGGTTGTGATATGGTAATGGCAGGAGGACTATATACCGAAAGGCATAATAATGTGGCAAGATTATTGCACTGGGGATTGTGCGAACATTATACTATTGAAGTAGGTGAAAAACACTGGCAACATGAGCTAGAAAGTATCATAGAAAATTATGAAGTTTACATCGTATGGGATCACCCATTACCAACAGTTCAAAAGATAGATGCGAGAGAAACAGATGTAGTGGTCCATGAAAAGAAAGCAAAAGTAGCATTGATCAGGAAGTTCCAATATGGCTGCACACTGAGTAACAGCTTGTTTTTAGCTCTACCAGTGTGAAAACAGAAACTCAGCAGAGAAGGCCAGTAGACTTGTGTTTATGGGTGAATTTCAGCAACTGTCTAATAAGTACACTGCCTGGAGGCAAGGAATAAATAAATACAGAAGACCTGGAAAAAAATGAGGTACAAAAAGTGATTAAGAAATACTAACTAGGGAGAGTTCTGCAGCTGTTCAGCAAAGAGTAATGCAACCTTTAGACATGACTTCCAGTAACCTACAGGATGATATAAGACATCTGCATACAGACCTGGTTAAACTAAACAAAACACTGATAGAATATATCAACACAAGAAGAAGAAAAAAGAAGCTTTAAACAGATAATTAAATGAGATGATAACGCTCCAAAAATCAGAGGTTGAAATGAAGAAAAGGCTGGCTTGAATATGAGACTGCTTAGGAAGAGCTGTTTAAAAAATTTATTTTATTTTTATTTTACATTTGTTGACCAGGATAGTCCGACTGGATGCATGTCCATTTTCAGCAGAGGCCCGGGGAGAAAATCTCCAAGGGTAAGCAGATACAGCATTATATATTACAAACAGACTATTTACAGAGATTACATAAGTAAGCAAGTTAAACAAGTTCCACAGGTTACAGTTAATCCTGAGCACAAGTCAGGATTAAATTAAATTACACAGTAAGCTGGTTAACAGATTTTTACACATTCTAGAGAGAGTTAGCCAGGCTTGATACATTGACATAGCCAGTTAAGTGACAAATGTTGTTTGAGTCTAGTTTTAAATTGACCTAAGGTGGAAAGTAAGGTATTATCAGCTGGAAGAGAGTTCCAGGATCTACTTACAGAGTTTGCAAAGAGAATCACCGGCTGTGTTATTCATTTTGCTAGTCTGAATTAGTAGAGGATCGAAGCGGTCTAGGATTGTTATAGGGGGTGATAATATTTTTAAGTGCAGGAGTATTATCCGGATTATAGAGGATTTTATAGGCCATAATCAGTTGGTTATACTGGATTAGGCTGGGTAGTTCAAGCCACCCAAGCTGATTTAGATTGATGCAATGATGTGTCCTAAAAGGCAGCCCAGTGGCATACCTGGCAATGTGGTTGTAGCAAATTGAGAGTTTGTTGAGGACAGTCTTGTTTAAATTTGAGAGTAGAGGGGATGCATACAGAAGGGTTGAAAGAAGGTGAGAGCGAGCTATGGCAATTTTAGCTGGAGGGGTTAGGAAGGCTTTTATTCTGTAAAGTGACCCTAGTTTTTTATTGATGGTTTTGATAGTTTGGTTAACATGTATGTCAAATTTTAGATTATTGTCTATGATGACATCTAATAGTTTTGTAGATGGGTCAGGGGAGATTACTGTGACATCATTTGATTTTATGGTAAAGGTGAAAGCGGTAGACCTACGTGTTGGTGAAAATAACAGCATTTTAGTTTTTTTGGGATTTAGGATCAGACTATGTTCAGAAAGCCAGTTTTCTATTGTATTAAAGGTGGTCTGGGTAGCTGACCATAACTCTACTGGAGATGTGGCTGAGCAAATCAGAGTAGAGTCATCAGCATATTGGATACAGCTGACTTTTGGGATGACAGTATAAAGGTCATTAATGAAGATGGAGAACAGCAAGGGCCCTAGTATAGAGCCTTGTGGTACTCCAAGGGTGTTAGGTAGAAGGTTAGAGAGTTTGTTCTACCAGAGGACAGCCTGCTGTCGACCATTCAGGTAGGATTGAAACCATTGGAGGGCTCCAGTATCTAGACAGAATGTTTGCAGGTTGTGGATTAAAAGTTGGTGATCAACCATATCAAATGCCTTGGAAAGATCCAAAAAGAGGGCTGAGGATATATAATTATTATTGCGATTATGGTTTATGGTGTTAGTAAAGGCTAGGAGGGCTGAAGTAGTGTTGTGATGAGGACGGAAGCCATGCTGAGTGTCTGCCATAAGGCGATTTTGGATTAGGTGGTGCATGAGTTGTCTATGAATACATTTTTCCATAATCTTTGCAAGTGGAGAGAGTATAGCTATTGGCCTATAATTGGAGAATTCAGTAGAGCTGCCTCCTTTGTGAAGTGGGATTACATAGGATATTTTCCAGATGGTGGGAATTTTAGCTTCTACTATGGTTCAATTGATTAGTATTGAGACGGGGTAAGCAATAGCATCAGCTGATTTTTGTAGGTACTCGGCAGGGAGTTGATCAGCAGAAAGTGTAGTGGGTTTTAATTTTTTGATCAAGGTATGGATAAGTGAAGTGGTGACTGGTTGGAAGCTGAACGCGAGTAGGTTTCTAGGGGTGCTACTTTCAGGACCAGGGGAGCTAGGAGGTAGTTTTAACCAATTCTTTACTGGGACAATTCAAGCCCTAGCTAGCCAACTATCAGAAACATCTTCAGGGGTTTTATCAATAGTAGCAGCAGGGATTGGGGTTGAAGTTTGTCCAGGATGTAGTAGCTTATTTAAACCTGCCCAAAACGTCTGAAGGTTATTTTGATTTACGGTCTATTACAGTAGTATTGTTTTTTGTCTTGTAAAATTGATTTTGTGGTTTTGTTCCTGCATTGCCTGTATTTTATGTGATCTTGAGGGTCGTTAGAAGAACGCCATAAAGCCCATGCTTTGTTTCTAAGGGTAATTTTGAGTTTAGACTCTATAGAAAGCCATGGTGCAGTTTTTGCCTTGGTTCTCTTTGAACGAACAGGTGCATGCAAATCAAGGATCTCAAGGAATTTGTTGTTAAACTATGCTACTGCTTCCTCTAAGGGGAGGTGTTTTAGAATAGACCAATTATATGAGTTTAGTTCTTGTTGGAATTTGGCAGGGTCAAAGTTTTTATTGTTTCTAACCTTTCTGAGTAAGGGTTGTTGGGAATTAATGGTTTTGTGCTTAATTACATATGTGAGCAGGTGATCGCTTAGGCCATTAAGGAGGGTACCAGAGGTGTACAGTTGGGGTGACTGTTTATGAGTACCCAGTCAAGTATACTTTCTTTTTGGTTGGGTTTACCAATCCTGGTAGGGGTGGATATGATTTGTGTAAATGCATGCAGGTTAATATGGGTGGTTGGGGATTCTGAGGAACAGGTGCCCCAGTCTATGTTAAAGTCTCCAAGTAGTAGGGTTTCTTGGGGGTAGTGACATGATAGCCAGTGCAGGATGTCTTCAAATGTAGATATATTGTTACCTGGGGGAATGTACATACAGATGATATTAATGCATTTATTTTTATTAAGTTGCAATTTGGTGGCAAGAATCTCTGAGTTATTAATCTGAGGAGGTTGTATTACATCTATGGTGGCATTCAACGAGTACAGCTACCCCACCCCCCTTCCTCGAAGCACGATCCAGCCTGCGCATGTTGTACCCAGGTGGTAACACTTCATTGTCTTTAGTGTTCGGTTTTAACCAGGTTTCAGATACAGAGACTCTCAGGGGTGTGGACATCCAGAAGTGCATGCAATTCATGTACCTTGTTATTAATGCTTCTAATATTGAGATGACAGACTAGGAGAGAGTTAGTTTGCCTATTAATTTTAGGTTTGTAGCTTAGATTGCAAGTAGAGGGGGTATGTGCATCTGAATTGAGTGGGCCAGGGTTGGGGTGAATATCACCACCAAGTATTAGGTTGAGTCTATACTTGGTGATGAACTTCAGGAATTTGTTTATTAGTTTGTGGTAGTGTTTGGATCTAGAGCTAATGTGCCTGGGGCTGAGATGTTGTTAGACTGAACAAGATGTTGGATATGATTTGGTACTGTAAGTATGGTTGAAGGTGGAAGGATTTTCAGCTGGGGTGATAGTATGGCCTTTTAGGACCTGAAATCCCGTGAGAAACTGGTTTTCATACAAGGTAAGGAGGTATGGTGTGAACAAGAGGGGTATTAAAGAGGACTATATCATTATCTGTGATTCACCTAGTGAGTTAAGGAACTGTTTTACCTGGTGATGCAACACCAGAAGATATAGTGGTGAGGTAAAGGTACTGGAAGGGGGATGGGACAATGCCAAATGAAAGCTAATAGGTGCTATTAAAATGAAGGTAGTGGAATGGAGGTGGATGGAATTATCCCAGACGAAAGCAGATAGGATCTAGAAAGTGGGGGAGTGGCTATAGTACTATAAATTTAGAGGTACTGGGGGTGGGAGGGAATTGGGGGCAGGGAGGGGAGTGAAGAGAGCCCGAGCGTAGCGGGGCTATTGCAGTTTACAAGGTTTCCTAAGGTGTCCTAAAGTTATAAGGTAAGTATTACAGCTCTTAATGTAAGAGTCAATTTACTTCAGTTACAGGGGAAGGAGGCAACCACTCAAGTAGAAACAAAGAGCCCTATGGCTGACCAATATGGTGACCTGCTTAATTACAAAGCACTGTAAGTGAAAGCTTAACAAATGCTTTTTGTGTGTGCAACCTACTCTGTTTAAATGTTGAGAGAAACTGATTGCAGTCCTGTAGACACCATTTTGTAGGGAACTGTAGAGTTCAACTAGGAAAAGAGAAAAGCAGAGATTCTAGGGTAAGCATGAAGGCAACAACAGGCAGTTATTATATAATAATGCATTTAGAAAGGTTTGGTGGGGGGGTTAAAGTAGCATACTTCAGAATGAACTAAGATTTATAGCTAAGAAACCTAAGCAAGAGAGCAATGCAGTAAATAAACACTTGCCAGATTTTAAAGATATACCAGAAAAACTAAATCAATTATTCACAATTGTACAACTGGAAAATTGCCAGTAAAAGCACTTCAAGTATAGCTAGCCCAAGTTATTCAAGTCATAAAAGCACTTCTTCAATGTGTGTGTGCAATTTAAACATTAAAAAACATATGCAGCAAGGAGGAGCTCTGATTATACACTTTCTCTAGGTACAGGTTCAGTTTAAACACAAATATTACCACAGAAATTCAGTAAAGTCACTAGCTACTTATAGAGCCGCTGAAATAAATAGAGCAGTCTGTGCAGAATCAGAATTTAGTAGCAGGTCTTTCAGTTACATAAAAAAGATCCATACAATGAAGAAACTTACACTAAGTCACACCAGGTCAGCCAAGGGGGGAAGAGAGAAGGAAATCCTAAGCACCTAGATTTGAAAATGATGCCTGTACTGAATTGTAGCAGTTTAATCTGTTTGAGGAAAGAGGGGGTGGGGGAAAAGAGAAGGCAGTGGGAGTGGTTACAGGGAATACCCTGATTAACTCAAGACACCACACCAGAGATAAGTTGAATGTAAGGGCCTAAAATCTGCACTCAGCACTGTGTAATTTGCACTCAGTACTTTAATTTTAATGTTACTTGCACTCAGCACTGTAATTTCACTTATGTTTGGCAGGAAAGACAGACCAACAGTGTACAATTTTGGGAATTTTTACAAGGGTTACTTGTTCAAATGTCAGGCTGTTGCAGTTTACAAGGTTTCCTAAGGTGTCAAAAACATAATAGAATTAGAGGACAGAGCACATAGGGAAAAACTTGAGATTTTCAAGCTACACCAGAGAAGCTGGAAGGAACAGACTGCATTAAATTTATGAAAGCATAAATAAGCAACTGGATTGGTATTCCAGAGCAGGACTTATTAGTTCAATGGGCACATCGTGTGTATGCTCCAAATCTAGCTGTAAGAAAGCAACCTAGACCTTTAATATTAAGAATGCAATCCTGCCATCAGAAAGAATTGATTTTGTCAAAGCTGTGGCAGAAGGACAAAATACTAAAAGTAGGTGAGAGCAGAGTGTTTGTGGAGAATGATTACTCATTGTACTCCAGGCAAAATAGAAGTAAATTCATCCCTCTATTCAGAGAATGCCAGCAAACAGGTGTGAGATTCAAACTGCTGTAGCCAGCTGTCTTCAAGGTATTCTTCCCTGGAGGGACAAAATCAGTTTTTGATGAAGTGCATGCTAAGGAGGAAATACAAATGTTTGTTCAACAAAAACTCTGCTGTGAAACAGAAGGAGATTCGGCTTCTTGCTCCTGTGGCAATAAAGACCACAGAGAGACTGCACCTGTGAAACCTTTTTCAGTATTTCAAAGGAAAATGTTGGAGAGAAGAAAGGGAGCACAAGAGTTGATCAGAAGAATCGAGAGTAAGTTGGAAATTAAGCATAGACAGGATTTGGGTGATAGAAGAACAGTAATATAATCAGTAACTTAATGTGGGATTACAAAGCACTAATTACATTTATGAAATATGACAGCACAAGAAAATCTGGAAACATTGGACTTCTTCACAATTTGTTTGCTGAGTGGGGGACTCTAATATATGCCCTACTTCATGTCATTAAAGTTCGGAAAAATGCTTTGGGGAGAGGAAGAGAGGGGAGACCGCTAATTGTAAGTAATGAAAACGCTTTCTTTTCTTAATAGTATTGTATCTGTGTTGTATGTTTTTCTTCGCATGCTATTTTTGGGTATAATGGGCATTCTAAACAGATGTTTTTTTTTCTCCCCTCTTCTCTTTTTCTACTTGTACAGTTTTGAAAAAACATAGGCAATGTAATGATTAAAAAAGGGGGCCTGGTTAAGGGGGCATGATAGAATTTAAATTAATGTGCTTTTTTCATTCTTGCATGGGGAAATGACTGATTACAGACCTTTGTTTTAAAACAGAGAGCAAGTAAATGAAAAAAGAATATTGACTGTTATAAGTTTTTTTTCTAGCACTTGCAAATATGTATACTAAGTAACATTTTGCAGCTGCTCTTTATGCTTCCTTGGAGACAATCTGATAAAGAGAAGCTGGAGACAGTCTGGTGGAAGGGGATTGGCTGAGGGAAAAGACGAATAAAGAACAGAGAAGCTGACAAGGAGATAATGTTCCCTGAAAACAACCAGGGGGTTTCCCAGGTGTGACAGCTTTAAAGATAATGCAAAACCAGTTAGACTTGAAGTAAAGCTCTCTCATGTTTTTAAATGCAGTGGGGATACTAATATGAGCAGGTGTTTTTTTTTTTTAGTCCAGTTTTCAGAAGTGTAGGCACTGCAATGAAAAAAGAATTAGGAGAGGGGGAGATGGGGGAGAGCGGAAGGGCCTGGTTAAGAGAGTATGACAAAAGAAAAATCAGTGTGTTTTTTCCCATGCTTGCATAGGGAAATGACTGGGTAAAACCTCTAGGCGTTATCCAGTAACAAGTTTATTACAAAGCATGTAAATGAAAAAGGATATTGAATATTGTAAGGCTTCTTTTCTGATAAACAGGGTACCCTTAGCAGTTTTGTTTGGTTTGCATGTCACTAGAAGACAATTTGATATGGCTTGGAGAAAGTGTTTACTGAAAGCATTCAAGTGTTTTCTCAACTGGAAGAGTTATATAGATATAAAAAATCAAATAGCACTTACCAATAGCACAGGCTGTGTCATGCATCTTAGCATGACTAACCTTTCTTTTTGGTTAACTTTAGCCTGTCTGCTAGCTATCAACTTAGAATTTGTGTTCTTATTAGGAAGCAAAAACTTCAATATTTGAAGATGTACATAGGTTTTATGTGTTATTGTAAAATTCAAAGGTTTTAGGGTTTTTTTGGTGGGGGGGGTTCTTTTTGAAGGCTTTCAAAAAAACAAAAAGTTGTATGAGATGTGACATAGGTGCAAATGGGTATGAAACAACTGTGTAAAAGACCAACCTGCCAAACAGTATATACATGCAACATAAAAGCTGAAATTAGACATTTAGCAAAAGAGCAGTTATATATCTTCTTCTTTCGGCTTTTCCCGGTTAGGGGTTGCCACAGTGGATCACCTGTCCGCTCATGATTGGCAGTGGAGTTTTACGGTGTCGAGTTGCCAGCCCGGCGCCCAACCTTCCACAGATGGCGCACACACATGCACACACTCACACCTACGGCCAATTTAGAGTGTCCAATCCACCTACAGCATGTCTTTGGGATGTGGGAGGAAACCGGAGCACCCTGAGGAAACCCAGGCGACCACAGGGAAGACATGCAGACTACGCACAGAAGGCACCCCAGCCGAGGATCGAACCGGAGAACTTCTTGTGGTGGCAATGCTAACCGCTGCACCACCATGGCTGGCCAAAAGAGCAGTTATATATAAAAGGTGGTAATAACTATATAAGAAAATGATGTTTTCTGTAATGTCTTTCAATCTAAATGGTCTTATAGATAAATATAAAAAAAGAAAAAAAGAGTAGTGAACTATATTAAAAAATGTAGAGTGCAAATAGCTATGCTACAGGAGACACACCTGGAAAGATCTGAACATGTGAATCTGATAATGAAAGGTTTTCAGGATGATTATTCAGCAGAATATTTGGGGCAAAGGAAAAGATGAATACTTATATTAATTGCAAGAGGAGCTCCAACAGTGATAGAAGAGGGGATAAAAAAGATAATACTGGAAGATACATAGTACTAAGGGGCTACTGGCTAGGTAGGAGGATTACACTGATATACATTTACATCCCCCCAAAACTGCTGTAATGGAGCTAAAGAAAATTCTCGTAGAAATCATCCGCTTTCAGCAAGGAATATTACTTATAGGTGGAGACTGGAATTTGGTTTGCATCAGTGAAGATTTGACTGCGGGGGCCTAGAAGGGAAAATATAACAAGGGAGGGTAGATTTTTGAAGAAATTTATGAAAATGTTTGGCATGGAAGATGTGGATTAAGTACTAGGAGTTCAGAGTGAATTTACATATTACTCACCAAGATACAAAAACTGGGCTAGGCTAGGTAGATTTTATATCTCACAGGAACATGTGCATTTAATTGAAGGTCTTGAAATGTACCCAATAACTATTTCAGATCATGCACCAATAATAACTAAAATTAAAAATGCAAAGTAATGAAATGAAAATGAGACACACTGGCATTTTCCCACCTACTGGTTGAAAAGAGAGGATTTTAAGGAATAGGTTGTGGAATTAATTCAGGAGCTACTAGAGAAGATATTTTTATCTTCTGAAAACATAGACAAGGAGTGGGATAAAATTAAAGTGTAGTTTAAAACTAGGTTCAAAATAAAAGAAAGTGGAGATGTGTCTAAACAGTAACAAGAATTATTTAGAGGGACTGACCGATGTTAAAGTATTGCAGAATAGGGGGAATCTGTCAGAACAAGAGGAGCAACTGCAGAATGTTAAATGGACAATAAGGGATTACCTTGATAGTATGCATGAGTTTAGAAAGCTTGCTTTTAAGCAACTGTTTTTGATAATAATTCTAGGGCACAAACACTTGTAGCACAACAACTCAGGCAACAAAAAGTGGAAAGGGCAGTCACCAAGCTTAGGGAGCCTATATTAAGATAACAGGAGACCCTGTAGAAATAATAGAAATATTTGGACATTTTATGAAAATTTATATAAAGCATAGAAATATGGAAATCAAGAAAAGATACAAATGGAAATGTTTATGGAAGAATTAAATATGCCAAGGTTGAAGGTGGATGAGGCTCAATTACTAACAGGATAGGAAGGGATGAGATAAAAATGGCTATTTATAACCTATCTGCAGGAAAGTCCCAGAAATAGTTGGTATTTAAGTTAGGAGGGAAAAACTGATAAAGATCTGGAAGGCTTTGTTTAACAGTATTTTAAGAGGAGGAGAAGTACCAGCATCCTGGAAGAAGGCGGTGGTAATGGTAATACCTAAAGAGGGTAAAGATCCATTGGGTCCAGCTTCATACAGGCCCGTTTCAATACTAAACCATGATTTAAAGAGTTTATGATTATAATGGCTATAAGAATGGCAAAGGTGATACCAATATTGATAGATATGGATCAGTGTGGTTTTGTGGAGGGAAGGAAAACATTTGACAATATTAACTCATTCACTCCAATGGAGCTTAGGAAGTAATTTCAAATGGGTGGAGCCTAAGCCTTTTGACAGAATCAAATTATGTTCTTATATTTCAAACAAATGTTTATATCTCTGGAACCATAGAGGTTATGAAAGAAGTATAAACGACAGACCATTCAGCACAAACTATTTTTATTGTGGTAGTATTCTTTAGGTTCTAGGTCTTATACTGAACTTTATAAGTCACAGTAAACACAAGTAACTATTACATCTTTAATATTTCATAGACAGCTTACAATATCTTAGCAACCACTCAAGTTACACATATACTGTCAGCAGCATTTTATTGATCTAGCTGAGAACTTTCATAAGAGGCTAAGGAATTCTGTCTGTGTTACTTGGTTGTTGAAATACTTAGAAAAAGTGAAAATTATATATATATAAATTAATATAAAAACAACCATTAATATATCTTTACCTGCAATAGACAGATGTCAAATATTAATGTAGTTGAGTTTGCCATTGTGTAAGCTTTAAGATGAAATTTTTCAAAACCTTGTACATATCATGGCTTTGGAATTATTGATGCAAATATGAACAAAGCAGTATTTGATGCCTCGAA
>NC_056739.1:966083834-966146334 GCF_019279795.1 Protopterus annectens
GGGGGGGGGGGGTAGCATTGATCACTGAAATCGCTACACCCAGTGACTACATTGTCTTGTGTACAGAGACACAAAGTCATAAAATAATAGAATTTGCAGGTAGAAACGAGCGAGATGTGGAAGAAAGATACCCAAATACTTCCAGTAGTAGTAAGAGCAGTGGGTCTTATAAAAAAAAGATACAGTCCTATTTAGATATGTTACCAGTACATGTAACTCCATACGAATTGCAGAAGGAGTCATTACTGGGCACATTGCAGGTGCTGCGAAGAGCACTTCTGGCTGACAAAGATTAAAACAATACTAATTTCATGAACTTTAGTCATACCTTGACTTAGGAATGGGGTCCATTCGTGTCATGGTATTAGGAACCCAAAACAATTGCTGAAATTAAATTAAATTAGGGATTAACCGTTGCATCACTAGATGGGTAGCCAATTGGCACACCGACAGAACACATACTGTGAAAGTTGGTGACTCCACCTTTACTAGTAGACCAATCACCAGTGGTGTACCACAGGATCTGAAGTAGTTAACTTCATTTGTCTATCAACATGTGGGTATCGGATCCGAGCCGGCAGCTTCAAACAGCTAAGATACGAGCTCCAAGCTCCTCCCCTTACCCATAATCCCCTGCCATCCCTCTCTGCCCCAGATCTCGTTTGCCGCGGTTGAATCAACAGCTTTGAACGAGTTCCAGGCGTGGGAGTTGGTCGATCAATGAGAAAAAATATTTATTTTTCTAACTTTTCTTGTTGCTGATATTGCTTGTTGTGTGTGTTGCTCCCTAGTATTAAAACCTTTTAGTTATAATATTGTTATTTCGTTATTTTTAGTGTAGTTCATTCCTCCCAGTGTGTGTGAAGGGCCTTGTGTTGTTTTTAGTTGACTATGTCTGAGGCCCCAAAAACCTTTCTCTCTAAATGCACCGAGTGTGGCCATAAGCTATCCCCAGCAGATGGCCACACTCTGTGTGTTATTTGCCTTGGGGTTGACCACCTTTCCTCAGGCTGCACTATTTGTGCAGCCTTCAACCCCAGGGGCTCTGAAGGACAGGAGGTCAAAGCTGATTCTGGCGGGACGTTTGCCCCTGGATTCGGCTTTGGCCTCCTCACCCTCGGTGGCACCTGCTGCGGCCATGGCAGTGCCCCCTTCCACCCCTGCTCCCCTGGCCGGGACTCAACCTCCCACCTTAGGCCAGGAGGAGAGGGAAGCTAGGTGGGAGAAGAAGAAGAAAGATAGACACCACAAGTGGCGAGCCGAGTCTTCCTCCTCTGCTCCAATGGCTAAACAAGCTGCCTCTCCCAGGGCTTCCGGGCCTTCTCCTTCCCGGCTCCATTCACCTCGCTTCTCCCCAGAGCTGGAGGAGGAGACCCGGTCGCCTTCGAGGTCATAGAGGCAACACTCCCGGCCCGCCTCGGTGGCCTCTTCTAGGTCCACCCGAAGCTTGTCCGATGCAGATATGAACCGGATGATGCGTAGGTTCCTCCAGGTCCAACTACAGATGGGAGTGCTCATGCCTCCCCCCTTTTTTGCCCCAATTGCTCCTTTTCCGACCCACTTCCAGGGTTTGGAGCCTTCGGATCTGGGTTGCATAGGAGCCGAGGGAGGTTCGGCACCGATAGTGCCTCGTACTTCGGCTCCGACCGCACCCTAGAGTTTGTCGGGTCCCTTTTCGGATCTAAGCTCTCGGAGCCGAGAGCTGAGCTTCAGATCCGGAGGTGTCAGTGTGTCTTCGGCTCTGTCTCGGTCAGAGCATACTGGCCCTTTGGATCTGATTGCTTTGGCGCCGGCCCCAATCCACACATCAGATCCGAGGGGGCTGCTCTCTGATCCTAGAGAGAGCAGTTCTCCCTCGGCATTCGATGTTGTGGAGAGGGTATTGTCGAGGGATTCGAGGCCCCAGGCTCTGACTACGGGTCCACCCTGCACTCTCTCTGACGGGCCTACCTTCTATCACCCGGCCGGAGGCACTTGGACTCACCTGAGTCTTTGACAGAAGACACGGACTTAGAGGAAGGGGAAGGTTCCCCAGGGTTACCCCCCGAGGACGTCTCCTTCGGAGACATTATGGAAATGCTTCGAATTAGAGGGTGGTGGTCAGCCCAAAAACCTTCCTCAGATGAGTCTGTGTTTCTGGAGGTGTTTGACGCAGGCCCATCTACCTCTTGGGTGTCCCTTCCCGCCGATCCCCTGGTAGATCTCATTACTACCAGGGCATGGAAGGAACCGGACACTGTTGAGCCCATTCCAAAGAGACCGGATAAAATCCTTAGCCCCCCCCCCCCCCACTGATAGGACGGTATGGAGCAAGGGTGCTCCTGTAGATGCCATGTTGGTGGCAGCTCCCACCAAGAGGGAGCTGGCACAGGAGAGTTGCTCGGTCCATCCTCCCGACAAGGAGTCTCGGACGATGGACCACCTGGGGAAGCGGATGTTTGCTTCAGCTACCTTCACTGTAAGGTCGCTGAACTATATGGCACATGTCATACGACTCCAGCGGGATCTCATCAAGGAATACGCCGGGTTGCCGCCAGAGTCCATGTCGACTGAGGATAAGAAGGTCTTCTCAGCTTGAATGGCCACTCTTAAGTCCATCTCGTACACTTCTATGCAGCTCCTCTCCCATGCTATGGAAGGAACCGCTAGAGCTAGCAGAGCGGGCATTGTTTTGAGACGACATGCTTGGCTCCGCCTCTGCGATTTTGCGGAACCCTTCTAGGCGTCCTTCGCAAATGCCCCATTTGACGGTTATTTGCTTTTTGGCAAGACCGTCCGCGACACGCTGGTCCAGAGTTTGCCATTGGAGTCCGCTTCTCGGCTCCCCAGAGGTTCTTCTCCAGGAACCAAAGGGGACAGAAGAAGATGTGGTTCCGGAAGTCTCAACAGTCCTGTTTTGCTCTGGACCCCTTGTCCTTCAGAGGCAGAGGAGGACAGGGTGGATGCTGGCCTAGAGGCAGAGGGGGATCGAAGAATTTCAGGTTGAGAGAACCCTTTTCAGATTGTCCCGCACAACAGCCCTGAGGGGTTACCCAACTGCTCCACTCTGGAGGCAGTCGGGGGAAGTTTCTCGAGGCACCTAGCAGTTTGGGTGTCCATTACAACAGATCGCTGGGTGCTTCAAATCATATCCAGAGGTTACAAAATCCCCTTTCTAAATCCGCCTCCCAGACCCTGGAGCCTCCTCGATGTCCCACCCAATCAAAGGGAGGCAGCAGCCGCAGAAATAAAGCAGCTGCTAGAAAAAAGAGCGATCCAGCGCGTCCCCCCTAGACCAATCCGGATCGGGCTTCTACTCCTGGTTCTTTCTGGTGCCAAAAAAGACGGGGGACTTGAGGCCAATTCTCGACCTGTCCTTACTAAACCTGTCAGTGGCCAAAGAAAAGTTCTGGATGGTCACCATTCAATCCATTCTCCCTCTCTTACAGGAGAATGACTGGATGTGCTCGATAGACCTCAAGGATGCGTACTACCACATATTGATGGACAGACGGTCCAGAAGGTTTCTCCGCTTCTGGCTAGGAGCCATTCACTACCAGTTCAGGGCACCTCCCCTTTGGTCTCCCCACAGACCCCAGGGTGTTCACCAAAGTTTTGGCAGTAGTAGCGGCCCACCTGAGACTCCAGGGAATACAGGTCTTCCCTTACCTGGACGACTGGCTCCTGACAGCCCCCAACAGGCATCTACTGTGTTCAGCCAGAGATTACTTCCTCCACCTGGCCTCCCGGCTGGGAATCACAATCAACCTCAACAAATCTTCCCTTCATCCAACCCAGATCTTAGACTTCATAGGAGCCAGATTAGACACAAACCTATTGAGAGTCTTCTTAACTCCGGACCGGATTCGTGCCCTGAAGCTCCACGTACTGGCCCTTTTACAATCCTCGGCTCCTCCAGCGGAATTGGTTCTGAGGGCTCCAGGTTCCATGGCGGCCACGATCAATCAGCTACCTTTAGCGTGCTTGAACATGAGGATACTACAATGGACCTTGCAGGTTCAATGGTCCATCCTGCTACACCCACTGAGTTCACCCATCCCCCTCAGCAGGGCTTGCAGGAAATCCCTGCTCTGGTGGCTCCAGTCCCCGGACCTCCAGATAAGGCGCCCCTTTTCTATTTCTCCACCTCTAACCACGGTGACCACGGATGCTTCTCGCCTAGGGTGGGGGGGCTCTGTATGGGCAGAACCGTCCAAGGCACGTGGACCCATTCAGAGATCTTATTGCATATCAATATCCTAGAGATGAGAGCAGTGCTTTTGGCGTTGCAAGCACTCCAGGCCCTTCTT
This sequence comes from Protopterus annectens, assembly GCF_019279795.1. Lineage (NCBI taxonomy): Eukaryota > Metazoa > Chordata > Ceratodontiformes > Protopteridae > Protopterus > Protopterus annectens. Next base: position 966,088,124 of record NC_056739.1, read on the forward strand.
CCCTTAGGGACAGTTGCAATTCAGACAGACAACATGTCAGTAGTCTGGTATATCAACAAACAGGGGGGATCCAGATCCTATCCACTTTGTCGAGAGACCATGAGAATTTGAGATTGGGCGATCTCCACCAACCGCTTCCTCATAGCGACGCACATTCCGGGTCGGCCAAACATTCTGGCAGACAAGCTGAGTCGGACTATCCTCTCACCGTACGAGTGGTCTCTGAACCCCAGGATAGCGAAGCAAATCTTCCTCAAGTGGGGTCAACCTTGCTGCGATCTCTTCACGTCTCCTTCGAACGCAAAGGGCGGCAGCTACTTCGTTCTAATTCCCCCACCATAGGGAATCCCCCAGAGATGCTCTGGTGCATGTTTGGCCATCCGGTCTACTCTATGCTTATCCTCTTCCCCTAATGCTAAAATTCTTGCAGAAAGCCCGTCGGTTGGGGAGCAGAGTGATCCTCATTGCCCCATTCTGGCCTCGTCAAACATGGTTCCCATGCCTATGGTCTCATCTAGTGAATCCTCCATGGATTCTAGATCCCACCCCAGATCTGATCTCTCACCCACTGGGTTTACCAACCCCGAACCTGGACAACCTCAAGCTCACAGCTTTGCTGATCCAGTTCCAGTAATAGTTATGACTCCCGGTATCTCGTCCCCTGTTAAGGCTATTGTAGTGGCCGCTCATAAACATTCTACCAGAAAGGTTTATAACAGCAAATGGAAACACTTTACTATCTGGGCGGAGCATAGAAAGTTGGATCTCTTTACAGCTCACATACCAGCGATGTTAGAATTTTTGTCGACCTTATTCGACCAAGGTGCTAGCTCTTCCACGGTCAAAGTCCAGTTAGCTGCGATTTCCCATTATCATGTGGGAAGTGATCTCGGTTCCATAGCATCTTCCAAATTATGTAAGACCTTCTTAAAAGGCACTTTCCTCTTAAGGCCTCCGGTGAAAGACACAGTCCCTCCATGGGATTTAACCCCTGTTCTCCAGTCCTTGACCACCCCTCCGTTTGAACCCACAGCCTCGGTGGATCTGAAATACTTATCTTGGAAGACGGCTTTTCTCATCGCTATCACTTTGGTTAGAAGGGTTTTGGAGCTTCAAGTCCTTTGCGCCAAACCCCCATACTTGGTCTTCCATAAAGATAGAGTTTCCCTCAGAATCAATCCCTCCTTTCTACCCAAAGTTGCTTCTGAGCCCAATATTAATCAATCTATTAATTTACTAGTTTTCTTTCCAAATTATCAAAACAAGGGTGAATACAAATTACATTCTCTGGACGTACATAGGCAATTGAGATTCTACTTGCACAGGACTGCTGAATCCGGCAATCCGAGCAACTCTTTGTATCCTTTGCAAGACCCTCTTTGGGCAAACCAGTATCAAAAGTTACATTGTCCAGATGGATTTCCCAATGTATACTTCTTGCATATAAGAGTTCTGGTCGACCTGAACCTGAAAGAGTCCACGCTCATTCTACCCGATCGATTTCTGCTTCTGCTGCCTTTTGCTCCAGAGTGTCCTTGGACGACATTTGTTCAGCAGACACTTGGGCTTCATCACATACTTTCATTATCCATTACAAGTTGGATCTAATTTACAGAGGGAGAGCATCCTTCGGCTCTGCAGTGCTCCGGAATATCCTTCCATGAGGACCCCCCAAGTTTGGGTAGCTGGGAACTCTGTCCCACAGGTTGATGGACAAATGAACTTAACTACTTCAGACAAAAGTTATGTACTCACCATAACATTCCATCTGAGTAGGTAAACTTAATTTGTCAGCAACCAACCCCCCCCCCTCCATCCTCCTAACCTATAGTGTGTCCTAGAAGGATTCCTTGTCCTTTTCTCCAGATAAATCCAGGTTAGGAGTTGCAGGTTATCCTTTGTTGTAATATGCTGTTTTACTATAGCAAACATGATCTGAGGTCAGAGAGGGATGGCAGGGGATTATGGGTAAGGGGAGGAGCTTGGAGCTCGGATCTTAGCTGTTTGAAGCTGCCGACACGGATCCGATATGGATCCGATACCCACAGGTTGCTGACAAATGACGTTTACCTACTCAGATGGAACGTTATGGTGAGTACATAACTCTTTATTTCTGTACTGGGCCCTTTACTGTTCAGAGTCTACTTCTCAGAAGCCCAGGGTAAATTAGATTGTCTTAGACTTACCAAGTTTGCTGATGATTGCAAATCGGGGGCAATCACCGAGTCCCCCAATGATATTAATATACTATAGGAAGAGATAACACAGACAAATGACAGCTGCCAAAGCCATGGTCTAAAACTAAACACAAAAAAGTACATAGTTATTCCCTTTGCAACCCCCCCCCCCCAAGCTCAAACCCAGTGGTGTGGGACCTAGGAACACAGGTAGATAGCAATATGAACTTCACCCACCAAGTTTTCCTCTCTGGTAAGGAAAGTATTCTACATTGCGCACCTCATAAGTAAGGGCATTACATCTAAGTCGAAGGATGTTATAGCTCCACTACTCGACCCTCATCAGACCAGTAATAGATTACAATGCTCCCTTTAGCATGTACCTGAACAGACACCTGCAGCAGCTGGAGAGATCACAGAGATTCCGAAAATACACTTCTTCCAAACCATGGCATATGTGGATAGACTAAAAACTCTATCACTGCACCCTGTATCATATAGGATGCTAAGAGGAGACTTGTGCCTGGCCTAAAGGACCGTCTCTGACCCTGCCTTGATGGATATGCTTCACATAAATAAATCTAATGGCACAAGAATCAGTCATTCTTAGGGATCTTAACCTAGCCTATAACATTAACAAAACATGCTGGAGAGACAAATATGTCGCTCCTCTGAAACAAACTTCCAATTCAAGTGAAGCAGAGCTCCTCACTGACCCTATTCATGCACAACCTAGGCAAATGGATGGGAGACTGCCGATTCATCCTGGGAGTGGCACCCATGTGCCTGTGGGTTAGGCTTGTAAAGGCTCCAGGGGCATTAGCCTAGTACACACTTATGAACCTATGTTCTTCATGGACAGGGGGGGGGTCTGTGTTGACCATAGACTAGCTCTGCAAAATACATTCACTTAATAAAGATAGATTGGGTAAATTGGGATTAACATGGCTAGGCTTGCAGTGGCTCTAGGGCTGCTAGCCTAGTAACCTGCTATGAACAATAATGGCAGAAGTGTTACCAAAGTTGATAGTTATGGATCATTGTGATTTTGTAGAAGGGAGACAAACATTTGACTCCATTAATAGAATAATAATGACCAGAGAGAGGCGTGTAAAAAATGCTGCTGTTTTTGTATGGTGGGTTTTAATAGAGAGAAAGTATTCAACAGAGTCAGTTGGAATTTTATGATCAAGGCAGCGGTAATATTTGCATTCCCTGATTAGAATAAGTTTAATAAGGAGGATATATGAAGGTTTGGGGACAGTAAGTAGCAAGAGATGCTTTCTTGTGACAAGCTGTTTTTGTTAAAAGGAACTAGGCAAGGATGTCCTCTTTCTCTCTTGTTATTTACTGTATATTTAGAGTCTTTGGCAAAGAAAATAAAGGATTCATAAACTCAAAGATATGACCGGTATTGTAATCAAAATTTAGCTTTGTTTGCAGATGGTATTGTTTTTGTACTTGATAGATCCAGAAAACGGCACAAGAATTGGTTTACAGTATTTATAGGGCCATGAAAAGATCTCTTTGGGTGTATGAATTAAAAAGGATTCTGGGATCCCTTTCAGATTATTGAACATCTGGAAATTCAAAATTCATATGGCGGAGACCATGTGATCGAATTTTCAGAAATTTGAACATTTTCAATGGAGATCGGCATATAACACAGAACAGGAAATTCCTTTTCCTCACTGTAGTGCTATCTCAGAGTTGGTATATTTAATTAGCAGAGGGTGTAGGGAGCTTGCCTCCCTGCAAAAACTTAAAAAAAAAAAAAGTTTTTGTTTTTTATTATTTTTTTTTTAACCTTCAAACTTCCAAAAATTTGATCATTTGATCTCGGCCATATAAAATTTGAATATCTGGGTGTTCGATAATCTGATAGGGATCCAGAGTCTGTTATGGTAGCTAGAGATATGTGGGAAGAAGATGAACAAAAATATGAAAATTGACAAACTGGAAGCTTTTGATTATTGATATGGATGGTAAAATAGAGACCATGAAAGTGTTTGTGTACTTTTAGTCTTGCATACATGTCCGGTGCATTTTTAACAAGAGGAGAAGTTGTGGATAATGGTAGTTGAACTTTTTCTGTGAGGAGATATAAGCAAGAGTTAAATGGGATAAGTTGATGATTCTACCCACAGAACAAAGTGGTTTAAGGCTTCCTGATTTTAAGGCATTCTTTAGACCTATGCAGGTAAGGGGCCAGATTCATTCATGCCTATACTAAAGTGTGCAAATTTGTATTCAAGAACATCTCTACCACCTTTTTAGTGATTTCTAGTCACTCAGAATATTACACTGTGTATTTTTGGCTACAATTTGTGGTAACCTTTATGAAATGCCTTCGATATTTAAGTCTGCAAGCAAAATCAGTAGAAAAGCATAACTCACATCATCTTCTTAAATTTAGTTTACATTGTCTGTTCATTAGAAAGGTGTACACTTAGTGTAGGTGTTAATGAATCCCAGGGAAGGTTAATATACATAACTGAAGCAGAAGGTTAGAAATCAAAGTGGAAAAGAAGGTTGATGAATGGGAGGGATGAGAGGTGGAAAGACTAGGATTTTGGATGCATCATGGTTTGGTGTTTCCTACATTTTAATATCACTCTGGGACTATTTACAGGTTCTTAAATAGTTTTATATGTAATTTCGTAATCTGACCACATGGGGTCTGGCATCGTGAAGTAATTCTGATTATTTAGCCTGCGTCTAGGTATCCCACAATGCAGTGCTTGTCTATAAAAATATTACATCATGCAGGCCTCTTTCTTCCTAAATCTCCTGTCACTGCATTGATTTTACATGCATACACTGCTATCTTTCCGTCAGTTTTAAGTAACATTTCATACCATTCAATGAATACTTAAAACACAAACAGTGCAAATGCCACAGAACAGACTTACAGAGTGCTTTTTACTGCTGCGTCTTTTTAGAATGGCTAAACTGCAGACTTTTGGGAAGCTTGGATTGTACTACTTTGACTCATCTCACATCCCCCTTCACACCTAACTTTGCTAGCTGTCAAAGTGCTAAGGTTAATTTGAGCTGTTACCTGCTGTGATTGACAGCTCACAGCAGGAGACCTGACTCGTGTATTGTTTCCTTGTTCTAGCCTTTACTTTTTGCATGAGTAGGAGAAGGACCAGCAAGCTGTGACATCACAACATGGGTGGGTTTTTAGGAGGGCAGTGGTGATGTCAGTTTGGGATGCGAAATGGACATGAAACTACCTGTATTCAGTGGCCTAGATGACATCAGTGAATTGGAGACTGCAGCAAGCTTTTTGAAAGTGAAACTACCACAAGACAGTAAGGTACTGTTCTAGTGAAGAGAAACAGTCAATTTAAAATATTTAAAATGCTGTATTGTTTATTCATAGCAGGTACAGTAAATAGGAAGAAAAAAGATGGAAAAGTTGAGCATTTAATAATAGAATCCCGTTGTTGCCCTTTAAGTAAATCAACAACCACCATGTATTTTTAAATTAGCAAAAAGTATTCTAAGGACTAAACCAGTGTGGGATGTAGAAAAGAGGTTTTACCGGTAAGGATGTATGCATGTAGATGTATAACAATAGGGAAGTGGGGGGCTGGAATTTACTAGAGGAAATAAGCAAAGGAATTAAGGTACTTGCGGACAAATAACTTGAGAGGGAAAGGTAGTAGAGTGCGATGAGGCTAGGCAGAAGTTTGTATTGCTGGTTGGGAGACCGCCTTCCCTGTCTGGGATTGATAACAAAGGATAGGCAAAATGAAAGGGAAGGGGTGAGCGCTATGTGAAATCTCAGCTCTGGTAGGGCTTTTAGTTCAGTGTACAACAGAAGCTGTTATTAAAAAGATAATTAGAAGGGTGTGTAAAATGGTGCACAATAATTATGAGCGTCAGAGGAAGATTGGGAAAAGAGAATGGCAAGAAAATTTACAAAGGAAAAATGGGAATAAATGCGTAAGGCTCTCAGTATTCTTTGCTGTCTAAGAAGGTTTTGGAATTTTGCATGGAGATGATTGCATAAATGCTTTTATTCCCCAAGTAGACCTTTCTTCAGGTAGATAGCAAATGCTGGAAGTGTAATGGGATAGAGAGAGTAAATTAGGAACATCTTTTTTTAAACAGTGAGTTGGCAGATTTAAAAAATATTCAAAAAAAAATTCACTTCTCTGAATTAAGTCACAAGTTGGGTACCATGAATAAACTCCAAAAGATGTAAACCAAAAAATGGCAAACACGGCAGGTAAAATCCAAACATTTTAGTTTTTTGGAGTTTATTCATGGTATAAGTAATAAACACTTGGATTTTACCTGCCGTATTTGTCACTCTTTGGTTTACACTTTTTTTTTGAGATTTAAAAACCTACTGATTACCTAGATGGAAATTTTGGGGGAACACTTGATTGTAATTGGGAATTATTCATTTGAGCTGGGTGTAAGATCCAGATTGCCTGTATGTAGTAAGGCTTTACTACAGTTAATGCTGTTGGCTGCCAGGAAAAGCAATTAGTTGAAATGGTAATCAAAATTTATACTCACCACAAAGAAAGTTCTGAATATGGTAAAGGAGGTAAAGAACCAGAGGTGAGATCTTTAGAAAAGAGGCAGAGCAAATTTCATAGAAATAAATGGAATTTGTGTGAACAATGCACACACAGTAATACTCAGGAGGAGGAGTGATGTTTAAGTGGTGGCAGGAATACAGCAATTTATGTAATGTTACAGTAAATGCAAATGTTAAAGAAAATATGTACTGCATGACCGTTTTCTTTAATGTTTGTAAACCCATGTTACAGCTTAAAATGTGATGATTTAATAAAGATGCTAAAACAAATGTCTGCAGATACTGATTTCAGCCATGATATTAAGACGCTTTGTGTATGAAAAGTTGTGGCAGATCTGGATAACATTTTAAAGAGGAAAACATCACATTGTCAGCAAAGGTCCATAAAGTCAAAATTATGGTTTTCTGTGTAATAAATTACAGCTATGAGAGTTGGACTGTAAGTAAGGCTGTATTCTAGAAAATTGATATTTTTGAACTCTCGTGCTGGAGGACATTTTTGAAATCACAGACTGCAAGAAGATTGAATCATACAGTAATTAAGGAAATCCAGGCTGTTCAATGAAGGCCTGATATTAAAACTAAAACTCAGATACTTTGGCCACAAGGTGCGACCGGCAACTGAACCACTGTAGAAGATGCTAATGCTGGTAAAATGAATGAAAAAAAAAAAGGGTGCATAGGCTAAGGTGGATTAGCAGCATTACTGAAGTAATGATGGAGTCTGTAAGAACTTAAAGAAGCAGCTCTTGACAGGCAGCCTGGCAGTCTAAAGTCCTTGAAGTCATGAAAAGTCTGATTAAACTAAACAGGAACAGCTAAGCGCAGAGGTTTAGAACTGCGGTGCTAGACCTAATTCCTGTAGCATTCCTGGCATTAAATCTTACTGCCTTCATCTGCTTATGTTACTCTGTGCAAGTCAGTTAACTAACAGTGCTCTATGGAAATGGGGAACAAAGATAGGTTCCTCAGTGGTCTCCTTACCCCCAGTTAGACAAGTTGAGCAAGAATTTGGCAGACCCACACAAGCGAATGCTCTGAGAGAAACATTCCTAGACCTTGGTAACAAATGAAATGCCCCAATTATAGATCTCTTTCCTTCCCTGCTCAACAAACAACTTTGAAAATTCTGTTTAGGAGTACCTTCTCCATTTCCTGTACATTTTTTTTTCTGTCAGTCATCTTCCTGTCTAAGGTCATTCAAAAGTTCGAGAGAAATTCCAAAAATTAACTTATTCTGCCTTTTACACCAGACACTACTAGTTCACTGTCTTTCTACAACTGGCAGTGGAGTAACCTTTACTGTTGCCACAGTATGCCAACCTTCTGACACTGTGCAGGGGTCCTGTATACATACCAGCCTATCCAGCCTGAGTCTGGCAGCTTGGAGAATTTGAACTTGCTTCCCTTCCAACAGCTTTCCTGTAAAGATGTGCAGAAGGCCATGCAGTAGGCTAGGAGGTCAAGTACCAGGAAATTATACCAGAAAAATGGAACAGAATTCCTCTACAGTGTCAGTGGAGAACCTGCATCATAAGCAGGGGGTTTGTACGTACATGTTTTCGGGTCTATATTAGTTTGCCAAAATGTAATTCTGGCCAAGACCTATTCATCAACCCCTAATCAGGGAAATTGTGTCAGTGATTCGCTGAATTTACTAAGGGCAACAAGCTAGTTGCCCGAAGCACAATGAACCAACTTGTAGTTGACTCCCCCCCCCCCCAGCCATATATATATATATATATATATATATATATATATATATATATATATATATATATATGTATATATATATATATATGTATATATGTATATATATATATATATATATATATATATATATGTATATATATATATATATATATATGTATATGTATATGTTTATATATATATATATATATATATATATATATGTATATATATATATATATATATATATATATATATATATATATATATATACCAACTCCAAGATTGCACTGCAGTGGAGAAAAGGGCAAAGTTCTGTAGTTGTCCATTGTGCTTCGGCCAACTATTTCATTGCCCTTAGTAAATTCAGCAAACCATTGAAGTGATTTTCGCTGATTATGGGTCGATGAATAGGTGTTCACTGGAGTAACATTTGAGCGACCTAATATAGACCCGTTTCTCCAGTACCTCCACAAGATATTTTCTCCTTTGTTAGTGTGCACCTCTTGGCTATGTCTGCCTGTCTGCCATTATCATTTCCCCTTCCTGCATCCAGATGGAAGTCATAAAGTCATCTGAGCACAACATTGCTTGTGAATGATAAGTAGAACAGTTTTATAAAATAAAATATGTTTTATAACTAAATAAAATTCATTGCTCAGTTTCATGTTTGGAAACATTTATATCCATTCACAGCTGTAAAATTCTTAAGCTGAACGGACAGCCCACACTGTCTTTAGGGTTTTGTGGTGTCACAGTACTCTTATTCCACCTCTTTTTTACTCCAGTCTATTTGGATAACATGGGCTTCATAAGTAAATGCCAGTTGGTACATTAGTTTTATATGTATTAGATGAAAGAAAAGGTCACATTTGGCGAAGTTGTGTAGACCCTTTGAATAAAATGTTTTTAGATATCATATGTTGGACTTTACTGATTGGCATGGAGAGAACAGTCAACCAGAATCTACAAATAGAGTTTTACATTTCATTTGAGGCATTTGATTTCTGTTATCATACAGGGCGGCCACGGTGGTGCAGTGGTTAGCATTGCCGCCTCACTGCAAGAGGTTCTCCGGTTCGATCCTCGGCTGGAGTGCCTTCTGTGTGGAGTCTGCATGTCCTCCCTGTGGTTGCGTGGGTTTCCTCTGGGTGCTCCGGTTTCCTCCCACATCCCAAAGACATGTTGCAGGTGGATTGGACACTCTAAATTGGCCCTAGGTGAGTGTGTGTGTGTGTGTGTGTGTGTGTGTGTGTGTGTGTGTGTGTGTGTGTGTGTGTGTGTGTGTGTGTGTGTGTGTGTGTGTGTGTGTGTGTGTGTGCCTTCTGTGGAAGGTTGGGTGTCGGGCTGGCAACTCGACACCATAAAACTCCACTGCCAATCATGAGCGGACAAGGTGATCCGCTGTAGCGACCTCTAACCGGAAAAAGCCGAAAGAAGAAGAAGATTTCTATTATCATACAAAGTCTGCATGGAAGGAGCTGCAGTCAGCATAAATAGATCATTATAGTGTATATGCAGTAGCCCCTATCCTCCACATACAACCAAAGGATTCTCAATACATTGACTTTACCAGTACCTTGAAGGAGTCTTGGCCATAGTTGAAGAAATATTTGAAGAAAAAGGTAGTAACTAGCAAAGCATTTGGGCATTAATACTTTGTTGTGTCTTTGCCTCTAGGGATACTCCTGATGTGATTTCTCCATCCCCAGATGCCTATAGGAATACCCCTATTATTGTTCCTAGCTCTCCCACTGAACAGGATGGAGAACAAGGTAATCTTCTACAGACATTGTACACATTTATGGTGACAAAGAACGTATAATTAACACAGCCAGCCATCTAAACAATGCTTCTGTGCATTTTTGTTTTCATTTAATGTTTATCTAGGTAAAAATGTTTTATCTTCTCTTCCACCTGCAGTAATTGTATTTGTATGTATCCTCTGTACTACTTTTTGAGTAGTTTGAAATCCAGTGTCTTACACTGGTGGTTCTTTTTGTTAGATAGTCATCAAAATGCCAGGTGCACCTGTCTTATGTGCAGTGTCATGGAATGTATCATAGCAGAGCTTATTTATGCATATGTAAGCAAATTGCCTAATTTAGAACCCTACTCGGTTTGGTTTTATGACTTTAATAAACCTCTCTGACAAGGTTAGAGACGGTGGACAGTGATCATGCTGTGCAGATCTGGATTACTTGATCTAGCAAAGACTTTTAACAATATCCCCTTGCTGGTGTTATTGAAAAATTAGACAAACTTTGTTAACCCCTGCATTGCTTACTGGATTGCAAATTGGCTATTCAACAGATTCCAGGTAGTGAAAGTTGTTGGTACCCTCTCTTAATGTAAAGCTTTATCTAGTGAGTGATGTACCACTGTGATCAGTGCTGGGCCCATTTCTGTTTAGTATTTATTTTACAGACATCCAAACCAATATCTTTAAAGTGTGGTTGACCCGGTGTCTTATGACTACAAGCTGAGCACTGTTATCCACTCATTCACTGATACTAAACTGTTCCAAAAAGAGCTGGAATGTGTACATACCTGCTGCACTGAAAATAGTCTCAGGCTTATATGCAAAACAGCAGTGCAGCATAATAGTGTTCGGCAAAAAAACTATTCCCTCTTCATATGTTAGATTTGGTACTCCTCTTCAAACAGCTACAATCATGAGATATCTTTAGTACGTATGTGGGCTAGTATCTCTCTCTGTCTCATTCAAACAGCATGTTTCCACCATATTTGACCCAGTTAGTTTTTAAGGCAATATCTTCAGGATCCAAAGAAGTTATCTTATCAGTGTACTCTTCCCTTATCAGACCAATCATAGAATACAGTTTCCCCTTTGGCATCTTCAAATCCAAGCATATTGCTCATCTGGAAATACCCCAGTGTTTTTTAACCAAAATAATTAAAGGCTTTAAATCCCTCTACTATCCCAGTAGATTAGCTTGACTCTTCTTTATACTCAGTAGCCTGCTAGGTGCTCCAGAATGACCTGTATCTTACTGTTCAAGCTGTGAAAGACCCAGTCCTATTTGATCTCCTGTTCCTTTGCAAAACCAGTGGCTCTATAAATACCCACACTAGGACGTAACTCTAAACCAACACATAAACAAGACTTGTTGGAGGAGGTAATCTCTTAACCCACTATATATTTCCGGCAGTTTGAATAAATTACCCCCCCCCCCCAGATAAAAGAAATCTTGACTTTTGCTACCTTTATGACTAGTCTTGATGATTAAGTGGTTAGATGCACATTTACACCTGGGGTTATTGTGTGTCCCTGCTTGATTTGGTAGGAGATCTCTACTTAGTGCTTGAAAAGAGTTGCAAGATCTTTTAAGTATGTTTGTTGTATGCACATATGGTTAGGCATCATATCATCCACCTAATCTTTTGCCTGGTATGGTTCCTATGTTCCTTTACAAGTATCCTAATTTGAAGTTTTTTGGTACTTCACTAAGTCATTGACCTAAACATATTGCTAAGATACCTGTGCAGCTTATTGACACAGCATAGAGGCAAGGTGGTTAGCATTTCTACCTCTCAGCATTTGGTTTTCCATTTCATTTCCCAGATGGAATGCCACCTTTCTGGAGTTTCTGCACAATCTGCCTATGTCCACATGAGTTTTTTCTCTCTCCAAGTTGCCCATAGAGGTATGTGTGTTTGTGTGACCTTCCTTATTTAGTGATGGGCTGCCTTTTTGCAGCTACTGAGAACTGGGATACGTTCCAGTACCCTTATTACTCTGAATTTGAGTAAGTAGGTAATCTGAGATGTAATATTTTTTCGCTTCAGACTTTAGTAGCTGTCCAAAAAACAATATATATTCACTGTGTTTCCCTTTCTGGAAATTTCTCTTCCCTAGTGGCTGGGTCCTAAATTTTTTTCTTATCATATTAACAACGGCTCTCTGTCCAGAGCTAGTGGTTACAATCTTCAGGCTATAGCTATACATAGCAAATAAGACTGGAAAAAGAGTGCACCCCTGCCTTGTTTCTCTTTGTATGTGGAAGTGTGCTGACAGTTTAGTAGTGACTTTTACTGTAGAGTTGGCCCGTTGATAAGTATCCTGGGTTAACTGCACCATTGTCTCAGATAGGCAAAACCTTACAAATACCTGAAACAGGTATTCAGTTTACTTCATCAAATGCCTTCTCGGCATCACAGCTATGCATTATCTAATAGATTTTGATCTCTCAGATCAGCATAATGCATCATTAGTCCATTTTTTTATCATGTTATCAAATATCACTCTTCCTTTCAGAAACCTACGCTGTTCTTTCCCAATATGTTGATGAATAACGCCTGCTAGCCTGATAGTTGCAGTGGCCATAAAACTCTTATAATCCTGGTTAAGGACTGAGATTGGTCTGCAAGATCTAGGCAAAACAAGATCCTTCCCTGGATTCAGTATGCCAGAAATCACAGCCTCCTTCCAGGATAGAGCTATTGATTATGTTTGTAGTACTTAGCTCATGAGATATAGCATTTTGGCTCGTGAGATGTAGCATTTTGTGTTGCATAAAGTCACCCCCCCCCCCCAAATTTATCTCTGAGGGATCCCATTGTTGGCAAGAGCTTCCCACCTAAGGAGTTTATTTAGAATCATACTAATTTCCCATTGAAATTGGGCAGGTAAGTCTATCTGCTTGCCCAGGGGGAAGATCTGCATCAGGTTGATTGTTTCCAGGTACTCCTCTGTTTGTTCATCCGAGATGCATGTAAATATTGTCACTATTTCTGCCGATTGTCTAATCTGGCCTTTTCTTTTGCCCTGGCTTCTCTTTCATATTGGTTAAGTTTTTCTCTCTGGTTGTATTTCATGTGATCCCATACCTCCAGTAATTGGTGTGAGAGGAATCTATTAGTCCCAAATGGTTGTGTACTCCTTGCAACATTGGTCAAATCTTGCAGATCTCCACAGATAGGAAAATGCCAGTGTTTCATTTTAATTCTGTAGGACAAAGTCATGTCAAATATCAGACATGCATGGTCGGAGAGGATGAATGGGGATAGCTCCCTCTTACTAATCATGTGGACATCTTTATTACTAACGCATATTCCATCTGTACTGGAATGTCTGTGGTAGTATGTATAGTTTTTCCCGGACTATCCCTGTCATCCCAAACAACATGCAGTCCTACTTATTTTTGTCACCCTGTTAAGATATTTGCCTAAGCTATTTATTCTGTGGGATCTTGACCCTTGCTTTACATTCAGACAACTCATCATTAAATTGAAGTTACTGGCCCATATCATTAAACCTCCATAAAGGCAAGTATCTTTAGGAAGTTTTCTCTGAATTCTGTCAGTTTTGATTTTGGTGGTCTTTAATAACTCACCAGTCATCAGTCTAGATTCTAGCCTTCCTTTATTGGGTACAAATCTATTTCCTTCATCTGAAAGTGAATCTATCATTTTTATTAATCAATATGGCTACCTCTTGGTTCCAGGGAGGGAAGGAGGAGGGTATTAGGAGACTGCACTTCAACTTACAATACTCTTCCTTTCCAGCCTTTCTTGTAACTTTAGTACCTATAGAGATTTTTTTTTCGCATGTCTAGTCCATCACCTTCCATCTTTTCACTGGATTTCAGAGACCATTAACATTCCATAATATTAATTTTAAAAGTAGAGCTAACATTCCACTGCTGGTGTCCACATTTACAATTGGATAGCATGGATTGCAGGAGTTGCTTCTGTTGGATCCTACTCAATGATGCACTGCATTCTAAAAGTCTGCCTTTGTGAAGATAACAAAATACATAAGTCTTCCAAGAACATAAAAGAAAACCATCAAAACAATAAACTTCAGATGTAACAAAGTTTTTGGAACTACTTATAATACCTGTTTTCCAGTTTGACCTACTCCCAAGATAATGTGATAAACAGAAGATTCCTGTAAAGCAGAGAACAACCTCACAAGACCACAGTTGCAGAAACATAAGTTCTTCATGCCCGGTTTTGTTGCTTGTCCTTCCCCCTTGGACAGTGACACCATAGCTAACAGCAGTCCTCAATGTGTTTTATTTTTATTTCTCTGAGAGGATATTACTCCCTGTATTATTAGTTAACATTGCTAGGTGTTCCAATATGTTGACTACCCACCAGTCAAGTTCCTTTGTTTACCACCATCTTGATGGGTTAATTTTTAAGCTCCTTTTTAATGTCTGCCCTTAGTTTTTTTGTCTGCTGCTGCTTAAATAGGGGAATAATGCCATTCCCTTTTTAATCTCTATCCGCTGATGGTTTCAGTGTCTCTGCTAGTTACTACTGGGTGATCGTCCAGCTTATGGACTGTTATTCCTGAGGGAACTTGGAACTTCTTCCACGTCTCTATATGATTTTGTTCCTTTTGGGAACATTATTTTGAAAAAAGCTGAATTAGAGCAGCCATCATTTTAATTTCTTTTTACTGCATTCCTTCATTGCTGGCACATATTTGCCTCTTTCTGCTGGAGTCAGTGATAGTCTTGGTCTACATAAATCCTGTAATTACCACAACAGAATTTTTCCCCTAGTCATCATAAACTTGTTAGTGTTTTCTCCTTTAGGTCATATGATCTTTTACCTTGGTTGCTTTCCGTATTGTCCTTGTCTAGGAGAAAACAGGTGGTGTGCTCTTTCATTATTATATCTCATCTTGGAAGGGCTATCCATTCTATTTGCAGAGTATGCATGAAACCCTTAGGGTCTTTCTCCTAGTTTTTCTTGGGTATACCTGAAAATCTTGAGTTTTTTTTTTTTGTGGTACACTCTGTCCTCTGTATCAGTCAGACATGCTTCTAATTGTTATCAGTTTAACAAGTTTGTGTGTAAAGTAAGATATTTGCTTCACATCTTTCTGTAACTCCAGGATAGTATCAGAATACATATGTGTCTGTTCATTTCCTCAAAGATTGTGTCACATGGGTATCAAGTTTTGAGTCTTTACAGCTGTGTTTTAGCAGAATCTGCTGAAGTTATTGGTCATTCTGATTTGGTTCAATCTCTTCTCCTTTATTTACAGTCACTGTCTCACAGGTGTGTGCCATGAATTGCTGTAATATCGAGCGGAATCATAGCTTTTACTGATTTACTGTCTTTCTTACCCTGTGACATCTGTTGATTCTGTAGCTTTTTCCCTTCTATATGTTGGGCTTAATTTTTAAGGTTAACCTTTGTACCAAAAATAGCAGGTTCATTTTTGTGCCTTTTTATGTCTGAAGGGAGCGGCACAAAAATGGCACTACCTTCACTCTGCTTCCATTACTGGAAGTTCAGATTTAATGAATGTTTATTTTGCTGGTTTTTATTTTGTTTTGCTTACCTTTACTTTTATTATTATTATTATTATTATTATTATTATTATTATTATTATTTTACTTACTTTGAGAACATTATACATTGTATCCTTTTAAGTTTCATGAACGATATTTGTGAAACTTTTCTCCTTGAGCCTGTTTTGAAGGAAAAAAAAGTTCACTGCCTTAGGGGGGCATACCCAGTCAGCACAGTGAAACAAGTCCGTCCAAATTACTGAAGCAGTGGGTTGTCAAAAAAACAGTATGTTTGCATAAAAAACATAGTAGGGATCCTCTTTTGATTTAAACTGCAGGCTTATGCTTTATAAAATGCAGTTTTAGAGTGACTAATGTATACATTTTTGGTTGTCAGTGCTTCAGAAAGTTAAACTTGAAGTAAAACTATAGATTTGTGTTTTTTAACTTAGTTTTATTTATATGTAGTAATATTTAAGATTTTGTTATACTTGTTTTCTAATGTTTTTGTTTATCTTTTGTTTACAATACTTCCCAACTGAAAATGGATAGACTGCTCACTTTTCCCAATTTTGAGAGTAGTTTGTACTTATGAAGGCTGCAGACTAACCATTTAAGTTAATAGCAGAAAGTGAAACTTGAAATAGAATGGTAGGAGTTATGATAGGAACGTTGGCTAATGTCAATGTCCTGAGGCCAGCTCCATTGACAGACAGATAGTTCTGTAGTGTAAAACATCTTTAGTAAATCACAGTTTACACAGTGACATGGGTACACATACAATAATATAAAACAAACCATAATGACATTCAGTATTTTCAAGCAATATACATGTATATTTTCTTTTTAAAAATATGACTTGCCCCAGCATTACATACACTACTGAATTCCTGTCTTACCTTAAACCTCTCTCCTACTCCTGAACATTACTCTGCATTGTTTGTTCACACAGCTTCCATTTATGTCTATGTAGATTGCTCCTTCCCTTTTCTGAAGATCCCATCTTCAGTTCTTTTGTCTGTTTTACAATATTTAGTACTTCAGTTAAAGCTGACTTAGTTTGATGTCCATATTTTAATAATTGGCAGCCAATAGGATTTAACTTTGTAAGGCCTTACTTATGCCAAGACAATACTGTTCCTATGTCCCAGCTCAAAAGTATAATTTTCTTAGTTACAGTCATTTCACTTCCGACATTTCTGATAAAATACTTTATAGGGAATTTGAAAAATCTGCCAACTTGTTGTACTCCAAATAATATGCTCCTAATTACCTCTTTTTTCCCATCACGCTTCTAGAATGTATTAATTTCCATTTGTTGGCTGGGAAAGTCCAACAGGGCACCAGAATAACCCATTTTTCAATGGAGGCCTAGGGATAAAAACTCCAAAGAACATTAAACATGTATAAATAAATCTTTTCTATTCGGCTTTTCCCGGTTAGGGGTCACCACAGCGGAACTCCAGGCCACTTATGATTGGCAGTCGATTTTTATGGTGCCGAGTTGCCAGCCCAAAGCCCAACCTTCAGCGAAGGCACGCCCATTCACGCATGTCTTTCTGAGGCCATTCGACCGCGGGGAAGACATGCAAACTTTCGGAGGCCACTAAACATGTATAAATAAATGCAGTTAGAAAATATTTCAAAACAATTGGTACAGACAAAAGAAGAATGGCATAAAGAATAAATATATAAAGTACAACAAAGGAAGAAAGTATGTATTTTAATATAAAGTGATATAAAATTCATCTCACAGATGTAATTACACCATTATAGTTGTCCTGCAGTACTGATTACATCTTCAATCCCTTCAATGTACTTCTAAACATTAATGACATAAAATGGTGTATATGCTTTGCAATACACCCACAAGTTTAACACAGTCAGCAGAATTCTAGTCTTTCTTAGCCACTTCTTGCACAGTCACATTTCTCATGTCTAATCATATATTTTAATGGGACTTAAGCTTCATAATCTTCTATTTATTCACTAATTTCTCAGAGCTGCTGGCCTTCTTCCTGATCATCTCCATTTCTCAGCACTAGCCACTGGTTCAAATCCTGATTCTTCTAGCCAGCTCTTATGCTTTTTATCTGTTACTGAAGCATTTTCCTTTAGAATGATGGAAATGTTTTCAATGACAAAATCTCTCTATGGGCTTCTTGTTGTAAGAAAAGTGAGTAGCAGAGCCCCCTACTGCTTGCTCATTCCATGGATAACATATTTTGAAGACAGTTAGATGCTCACCTGCCTCTTGATATTCCTTGATAGCTTAGATAAACTTGCTTCTTTTCTGCTTAGTGTACATAGAATAGTCCATTTTCTACAAACACTCTTTTGACCCTAGTTTTTAATAATTTTCCTTACTGAAGAATGTTATAAGGGGAAACTCTTTGCTGGTATGATTACATCACATCTTTACTAATATAGGTCTTGGCTGTTTTCTCATTGTCAGCTTTGGAGTATATTCACAACATGCCCTATCATTAATATTGTACTTTTATAAAATGTAGTACTTTGTTCCTTCATGTTTCTCTGGTGCAGCAGAAAATCTCATGTTTTCTCTGCATGCTTTGTCTTCTAACTCTGCTGTGTTTTGAAACCAATTTTCTTGAGAAGCCTCATGCCCAGTTACCCTCGTTTACTTCAAAATCTGAGTTTTGCAATTTTATCAGCTCATTTGAACAACACATTAAAGCTTCTTGTATTTTCTCCAGCCTTTTATTATGACTGTTTATACCTTTGTAATTGGTATTGTTGGACTTAATTATTATTATTATGGGAGCTGCTGTTCCTGATTTTAACCATGACATTTTTTTTGTTATATACCCTGTTAAGGTTAGGATTCCACCGTTGTGGTTTGTTTAATTTTTTTTTTTTGTGCTTGCTTCTAGAAGGTATAGCAGTCTTTATTTAACCATTTACATGGTTGTACAGGGTCTCTGTTAACACATCCCCATAGGTTGGTGTTAACTCTGGGTTTGGAGGGTCATTGAATTTTGACAAACTGTCTCTTAATAGGCTGTAGTTTGTTTTGGAATAGTTCCTAACTTTTAGAGGGTATGCCGGGGTTACTGAGTTGATTTTAATTTTGAAGGAGACCGTTTTGTGGCCCAGCCTCACCAGTGAGAATGTTACTGGGGGGCTTGCAGCACTCACCGGAGTCAGTAACCCGGTCTCTTTTTATCTGATGAAGTTTGTTTTAAAGTAAACAGAAGCATTAATAAGTTCAAACTTTTGTTCCTATTTAGATTTTTTTTCCATTTTGTTCTGATGCATTTTGCTGTTCTCTTTCTGTTTTATTCATAAAGTCAGACTGAGTGAGTCCAGGGCCTGTCTCATTACCTCATTTTGGCTTTGACAAGTTTGATTCCTTCTGCTTTGACCTTATCTTTTGGAACAGTTTCTATGTCTGAGGCCCATCAGGACCCTTCTAACCCACCCATGCAGGAAGCCTCACCTGTAGCTTCACTTCTTTTACACGGTTATTCCACTTGCCTTTATGGCCAAGGGCCCTTCTTACTCTGACAGGGTGATTTAGAGTTTTTTCTTCTAAATCCTAATGATGATATCTCTATCTTGCTTATATTGAAACATAAGGCTTTGCTAGTTAATTAAAGGCAGTTTTTTAAATGTATAGGGTTATTTTTGAGCTTATTATTTGAAATGCTTTGGTTTGCATGTGATTTATATATACATTTAAGGTTTCTTATATGATAAC
Organism: Protopterus annectens; assembly: GCF_019279795.1. Lineage (NCBI taxonomy): Eukaryota > Metazoa > Chordata > Ceratodontiformes > Protopteridae > Protopterus > Protopterus annectens. Next base: position 966,107,546 of record NC_056739.1, read on the forward strand.
ATAGTTTAAGGTTAGGTTAAAAGTCTTTTAAGAAAATTCTTTTTATATTTAACAAAAATAGCAGGTTTTAATTGGACTCGTGTTTTAAAGAGATGTTTTATTGGTTGATTGAGTAAGGGTATTATATATAGTAGGGGGATTTCAGTGTTGCTTTGTTCTGATGAAGTTCACTATTTTGTGGACAGAAGCGCTTAACCAATAAAGTCATTGTTATTCAGTTATTTTTCAAGTGGCTGTCCGTTTTTTTCCAGCAAATTATGGTGCTTTTGTTGTTTTGTTTCAAGGTGATGTGAGTACCGTACCATCGTGTATAGTTACATTTTTTTCTTCTGCCCAGAGACCCAACGCCATAAAAACATACAAAAGTAAATGGATGCATTTTTCTGTATAGGCTTTTTTGAAAAGCTTAGATCCCTTTACTGCTCTAGTATAAGCTGTATTGCACTTCTGTCAGAGTTTCAAAGTTAAGTAGCTCCTTCATTAAAGTGCACCTAGCAGATTTCTAATGTTCATCCATAGATAACTCTTTACTATAGACTTCCTTGAATGTCTCCAAAACCTTCAACAGAGGTACTTCTCTCATCTGTCTTCCTGTGAAGGAATTGTGTCATGCCTTAGGGGTTTATACTTTGTGTTAGAAAAACTGACTTCTCCCTATGGACCAGCTGCTAAGGGTAGATTGAAATGCTTACCTTGGAAGACTCTCTTTGATAACCATCATCTCCACAAGAAGAATTTCAGAACTGCAAGCATTATGTGTTATCTTCCCTAACTGCTCTTCCAAAAACATAAATTATTTTTGCATATTAACCCATCTTTTGTGCACAGATTAGCTATTGAGACATATCTTAACCGGTCCTTAAATCTGTTTAAATTTCATATTATGGTAACTGACAAATATTTGCTTCATTGGGTATGCACAGGCAGATTAAATTATGTCTAAAATCAATTGGAAAGGGCCGTTTCCTGATCATTTCATTCTGACAAATTTTTGGGCACCAAAGTTTTTGTAAGTGGTTGAGTGTATAAAATGTTGCCACAAAAATGCCCTAAGCCTGTGCTTTCTGTAACTCGAGCACACTGCACCAGAGCAGTAGCAATTTCTCAACCCTTTTTTAAGAATCCTTGGGTGACATTTCTGTGGCAGGCATGTGAGCTTCACTGAGTAGTTTTGTAGAACACTAAGATTTGCATGTGATCTCAAGGTCTAGCTGTTCCTTTAGGGCCACAGTCAGATGTATGTTCCATGAGAAATGGCACCTTGGATAAATTAAAACTGCACTAATTGTTGACAAGGACTGACTTCCTCATCTTGATGCTGACATTATTTATTTACTGTAGTATTAGATCCGGATGAGCACATCCATCCCCATCAACAAACTTACCCGCCTTCCTTTGCCTCATAATGACAGTCTAAAGTAATTTTTTGATGCAGTTTCTTCTCTACCTGACAGAGATCTGGAGAGGAAGCTTGCTGGCAGAGCATTATGTGTGAAGAAGAAAGGGCTTTATAGCCTGGGAAAGTTTCACATGCTGAACTAACTGAAGTCCTGTTGCTGGCTGATGAGCATTGCCCAGCTCATCTAGGTCTAATATTTGATAAATGCAAGTTGTCTGTTTATCAAACGTCCTTAAATAGATCCAAAATTGTCCTTGCCGGTGTTTTTTTTTTCTTTTCTTACTGTCTTTGTCTGCTCTGAGCTCCCCAAGTCAGTCTTATGCTCTTTACTGGTTTGCTGATTCCTTGGGTAACTAGACCAGTAATTCACTCTTAGTGTTGCTGGTTTTGTTGGTAGTCAGGCTTGTATTTATATTTTTAACATAAAGGCTTTCAGTAAATGAATAATTTTAGTTTGCTTTTGTGTGCTGTTGCATTTCTAAAGTTTATTTTTATGGTATTTTGAAATCCATGGAATATGTTGCCATAATATTTTATTGCGCAAGTAGTCTACCTTCAAAGACTTGTGTTTTATTTGCTTGCAGAAGAGCCTATGGATACATCACTTCCACCAGAGTCTGATCATCCATATGGGGAAAAGAAACCAGATGAACCAATGGAAACTGATCATCAAATGTTTAATTTAGAGTCCAGTGCCTGTCCTTTGCCCAAGGCTGCTTCTACACCCGTATCACAGAATCCAAACTCATGCAACTCGAAGTTAGTTCCAGTGCCAACTCAGCCGGAATTCTCTCATGTAAGTTTGTGTTTCACTGTACTGCTTAGTTAACTGGATTATTTTTTTCCCTTTGCTCCCTGCTGATGATATTCCTTCTCCTGATTTCCTGACCAATCAGCCCATTTGTTTTCCATTGTCAGGGTGAGAGTCTGTTAGCAGAGGCCAGTCATTGGGATGGCTGAACCACATGCATGCACTTGACTAAGCTATAGGAGAAGTCATGCAGTGAGCTAACTGCAAAGGCCATCCTCTCACTCCCACAAGGGATGTGCTTACATGCAGTCTCTCTCTCTCTTTGGAGGCACTAGCTGCAGTTGTCCAGTGGAAAGAATCACACCAACTCATGTGCCCCCAAGTGCAAGTAACCTTCCTTACCCCCTGGGAGAGGCTAATGGGACACTGTCCTTTACTCCTCCCCCTCCTTTCCTGACTTCTCTGGTGCTGAGGCCCCTGTTTGAACCCCAGTCACCTGGTTCATAGTAAGGGCTCCATCTGTGTGTGCCAGAGATCTAGGCAAGTGGATTAAAAAAGTAGAATCACTGTTGCAGAGCCAGGCAAGTGGATTAAAAAAGTAGAATCACTGCTGCATCACCTGTATAAAAAAAAAAAAAAATTGTTATTCTTCAAAATGGATTAAAAGGTCATATGAACTAAAAAGAAAACAAAACTACTTTAGGGCTGTGACAAGATTTATAGATATGAATTGTACTGCTTAGGACTATTGCACAGAATTAAGCTGTGGGAATATTTTATGTGATTTGTAGCTAACTTAAACATGTGTTTCTAATAGTACTGCAGCATAAGTGGGTAAATGCTCAGGATCCATATACTGATGAGGAGATGAATAGAAGGGCATGCATCAAGGGGAATTCAGAGGGAGCAGTACCGTACCACACTGTCCTATTCCATGGGCTGATGAGCTGCAGAGCAGCTATAACATTGCTAATACATTTCAGAAAGCATAATACCATTTACCACAGATGTCCCATGTTGTTGCATTTTAGTTACCAACAACCGGAGAGAAGCTACCTTGATGGTCATGCAGAGTAGTCGCCCACAGACAATGCAGCAATGCCAGCATTCTTTGTACACAACAGCCTCATCATCAGTACAGAGAGAGACAAGTGTACATGTGAGCATGTGCACTGTGTATTCACAGGCTGAGTATGTGCTGAATGGAACATAGTGTTTGAACACCTAATAAACACAGATGCTTGTAAACATACTCACTTTCTAACATACTATGACAGCAGTTGCCAAGGTGTAACTCTTGGCCTGTACTGTCCACACTCAGCACCACAGGTGCATTGCCTAACAGGTGGAAACTGTGTTGGCTTTGCTAAAGTGTAGTAGAGGTCTTTAATCTAACATGGCAGCATGTTGGTCACTTGGCACAAACCCAGTTGAAATGCAGATAACCTATATGCAGGATTTGTAATGAGGCCAAAGCAAGGTGTACAGTCTTTGTCACTCTTGACTACATCTTCCTCCATCATGATATTCTGTTCACTACTTCACATAGGTATGTGAGCTTGTGTATGCTACAGCTAAGCCAGTGGTTTCACATTTCACCTTCTCCAAATCAATATGGGAAGATGATAACACTGATATGTACTATATACCTGTAGGGTGTGTAGTATGCTTCATTGTGCTTCCTTGAAATGCAGCGCTGAGGAGTTTGCAGTGTTTAGTGATCCTAGGGTCAAGGACGTTATGGTTACAGCCATTGTGATAGCTTTCTTCAGTGAGCTTATTCATATCCAGCTGTAAAATTCTTTACATCAGTGCTGTGGCCAGATCAGCAGCTTCTGAAATGGTACTTTCAACAGATGGAATGAGTTACACTCTCCTCCTTCAAAAATAGTTGAGGCAATCTGTTATGGATGCCAGTTTCCAAGTGGTGGTCAGTTTTGGATGGGCATTTTAGGAGCTTAAAGAAGGCCTGCAAAAGAGGCTGCAGACAGTGACCATTGTTGGTCTTCACGATACTGCTAGTTTCAACCTCTTCACAAAAGCTAGACAGTATGCTAATAAGAAGAAACCTGCTTACAGACAGAGGAGGCCAGTTGAGAATAAGGTAGTGGTGTTGACTAAGCCCTTCCACAAGGGAACCCTCATCAAGACTCTTGTGAGAAACACTTTATAGAGGATGCCTCAGCAGTCATTGACTACCTCTTGCATAGCAGGTCAGTTGAATTTGCCCCACTTTGGAGTACTGTCATTAGGGATAAGTTCTATAGGTGATATGAAATTGCTTTTTTTTTTGACATTTTAGGTTTTAGGGTATGTCTATAAGAGGTCCAATGCAAGACCAGTCTGTCCCCATTGGAAATTCTCGAGTAAATGTGCCCTCTACCCCATTCAGACAAAGAGATAAACAGGTCATAGAGCCTTTTCTTCTAAAATGATGAAATGTATTATTTCCTTTCCTTGTCCTGAAGGGTTGGAGGTGGTAGGTTTCATCTCATTCCACGTTTTGGGCAATGTTAATAAGAGTGTACATTATATGAAGTCATAGATTGTGACTTTTCAAGGAGCTTGTGTGCTGACAATGGGGCATGATTGATGCCTTTTAGCACATCAGTGTTTGAGGAAAAAAAACTGGAATAACTTGGATTCACTGTGAAACAGTACTACTTCCACTACATGGTGCTGCTGTTTGAGTAATTGCCGTCTGTACCATTAATGTTTAATAAGGTTCTGGCAGTGGAAACAGCAGGTAAAGTGTTTCCTTATTCCCCTACTTGGGGGCTGCCTTGGGACTCCTTGGAACTCCCTTTTCTGGGTCCTGCTATGATTGTGAGCCCAGCAGTTTACTATATACTGTGAGGAATCCTTTTATGGCCCCATTTCAGAGGATTCTGTTTAATAGGGCAGAATTGGATACTCAACAATATTGCTAATTCCTATTTACAGAGTGGGGCAAAATGTCTTAACTTTGTTATTCTGATGGGAAGTAGAGGCAGGGCAAGGCTCAAGCACTTGTGCTATATATGGTGGTCAAATTCTATACCATCCATTTTTCTATTCCTCATTTGAGGATGTTCCAGAGGACAGTGAAGTATCAGTGGCTACAAAGTCAGCAAATTCAAACTGAGCCTTTCCTGGTGTTGGGACTTTGGCAAGGAGCTCTGAATGCTGTACTGGGTAGTCATTCTCAGTTGCAGCTTCCCTTCATACTGCCAAATAGTTTGTTTGGGAAGTCCATGTGGGTTTCTTCCAAATGCAGTGCAACTGAGGCATCCTACTGGGAAGGGGACACAAATAAATTATTTCGAGTTCTGTGTGATAGTTTTTTTGTCCTGTAAACTTAGAGTTGAAGTCCATGTCCAGTCCATGTGGGTTTCTTCCAAATGCAGTGCAACTGAGGCATCCTACTGGAAAGGGAACACACATGATTTTGAGTTCTGTGTGATAGTTTTTTGTCCTGTAAACTTAGAGTTGAAGTCCATATCTCTCCTGATGTTCCTTTAGGCAGGCAGTCTGTGGTGCAGTGATACCTAACAAGCAGTGGGGGGGCTGCTTTTATATCCCATGTACAAGGAAGAAGTAGGTATGAAATAGACCATAAATTAAGCCATGTTCCGGTCAGCCATTCTTGTCATGGAGAAGTGATTGTGTTGATTGGATTCCTGCTCCTGCAGTTCCATTTTTCTTCCAGAAGTGACACTTAGGGAGGTCTTTCCTAATCAGGGTCTTCAAAGAGTGGGAAACCACAAAGCTTAGCAGTGCAGTCCTACCGGAGGCTTCTTGGTTCAGCAGGACATGAAGAAATTTGGAGTGGTTAGGAGCCTTCCTCTAAGCCTGTCTTGTTTCTGTCTCTGATTCTATAGCTACTTGTAAAATGCAAAAAAAAATTAAAAATTAAAACTCGTCATTTTCTGCCCATCCAGACCAAAAATGAGTAGGCTTTCCGTTACATGACAGTGCAGGATTTCATGCCATTTCAAATCACTGTAGGAGCTCTTGGTCTTGATGACATCCAGCTTTGTTTATATTACCTACTTCTGTATATTTCATTATCCCACCAAATCTTTCTGTGTCTGTGTCAGAAGTAATTGGAGGTCCCAGAAAGTTTCGCACGCGCCTGCCTTTTCTGTTAATTGGAAAAGGTTCTCAATTTAGGTTGAGAAATATCCTTACTCAGCCCGGTTGATTACTTTGCAAGTGGTTCTAATTCTGGCTGATCTAGACTAACATGTACTTGAGAAAGATAGCTTGCTTACTGCTTTGTGAATGATACATGAAAATGAATACACATTTGTGTTTCCACATTAGCCTATGCACACACACACTGTACTTCCTCCTACAATGTGTAATGCTGTAACAGATATCTGACTGTGACAGCCCCCTGCATTGGGTGACTGTTGGGATGTTTTCCTGTGGTATCCCCAGTTCAGCATATTTATGAAATCTATTCAGTTACTGTGCATGGGGGCATGTTTGCTTCTTGTCTGACGCATCTCATGACATCTCAAACTAGACTAGCAAGCCAGGTTCATCATATTCCATTCTCATTTCTTTTCTACTGCTTTCACAGTGCAGGCTGTGATCATTGCAATATTCTTGCATTCTATGCTTGAGTCATGTAAGCATTCAAATGGTCATGTGGTTTTGTGGTTGACAGATCATCAAGCCAGGTTCGAGTGACATTATCTTTTTTTTCAATACTGTAGTAGATGGAAGATGGTGAAAAGCATTACTATATAAACTATTACTGCTTCTGTCTACCTATCAGTATGTGATACAAGTTTAGGACCCACTTCAGTTAAAAATAAATAAATAAATAATAATAATGGTTCTGGAGGGTGGCCAGCACAGGGATGGACAGTGCCAGATTTGGAGAAGATGGTAAAGACTTCTGAAGCTACAAAGTCTGCTTACTGGATGACCCTGTTGTTGTTATGAGTTAACTCTACTTGAGTCTATCAAGATACATCTGAACACCGTGGTTTTGGGCAACTTTAACTACCTATCCACTGACTGGGTAAATTACTAGTGCTCAAACTCACTTGCCCAAAGGTTCCTCAACTTCGTCAATTCCAATGCCTTGGAACAGCTGGTTGACACCCCTACAGGGGGTGCCAGCATCTTGGATCTGGTGCTTACCAATATGGGGGACCACTGTAGCACCCCCACTGTGAGGTCTTCCCTGGTGAGATCTGACCACAAATCTGTCTCATTCGAAGTAACTGTCACACCTACCCCCCCCCAGCAGCCACTAAACTAAAAAACTTCTCCAAAACAGATTATAACCTCTTATTTGATGATATAAATAGCTTCACTGCACCTCCCCCCTCAGATGGAATTGGCAGCTGTGCTGAGTTCTACACCAGTTCTTTATACAAACACCTGTATAACTGCATTGACTCAGCCGTACCTGATGGGACCAAAACAAGCTCCTCAAGGAAGAGCAAACCTGACTAGTGGACAACTGCCATTAACAGGCTTTACAATAAGAGGAAGAAGTTCCCGTCTGAGTATGGGGTCATGAGCCCTAAACTGGAAACACTCCCTCCTCAACTTAAACGAGACAATAGTACTTCTTGTGAAGTCCCCCAAAGTAAACTATGAATCCAAATTAGCTTCCTCAACTAAAGACAGTCATAAAGCGTTCTTTAGTTACATCCATAACATAAAAGGAAAGGCCCAGATTTGTGCTGAACTGGTAGTTAATGATACCATATATACTGAGCCTGTGGACATAGTTAACCTTTTGGCCAACAGGTTCTGTGAAAACTTTACTCCCCCCCTGTCCCCATCACACATACCCCATGACATCCCTACCACCTGTCCCCTACCTAGTATCTCTGAAGAGCAGGTTATAAATGCCCTCTCTAAAGTCAAAAACACAACATCTGTGGGACCTGATAACATCTCAAGCTGTGTCCTACATGGACTCCAACAAGAATAAGCAACACTATTGGGTACTCTTTTCAATCATAGTCTAAGCACCGGCTTTGTCCCAGTTGAATGGAAAATGGCCACCATTATACCCTTGCACAAAGGTGATGCTTCCACTGACCTTGGGTACTATAGACCTATTAGCCTGACTAGCCTTACCTGCAAGGCCATAGAGGGAATCATCATGGACCTTACCAACAAATATAGAGGTAATCTCCAAACACTTGACCCTACTCAATTTGGATTTGTCAAAGGGAGATCATGCCTGTTAAACCTGGTGGTCTTCAAGACAGTCACCAGGGCCCTGAATGAGGGGAAATCTGTGCATACAGCGTACCTAGACTTAGCCAAGGCTTTTGACACTATCCCCCACTCAGGCATAATTGACAAACTCACCCAGCTAGGTATCAACCCTTGTATTGTTAGATGGGTCGCTAGCTGGCTCACTGACTCACTGATATAATACATATAGTCAAAGTAGGGGAATCCACCTCCAGCAGCACACCTGTAACCAGTGGTGTTCAACAGGGATCAGTCCTGGGTCCTCTGTTTGGAATATATTTCTCCGAAGTACAAGCAAAAACTAAAGATCTGTGGCTGAAAATTTTGCTGATGACTGCAAGCTGGGAGTGGTCATAGAATCTTCAAACGATGTCAGCATCCTAGAGGAGGGTCTTACACAAATAAACGATTGGTGCTAAAGTCATGGCCTTAAACTCAATGCAAAAAATGTGTTATCATCCCTTTCGGTAAGAGTGATGTTCCTGCTAACTACCACATCAATAGCAACACCATGAGTACACCCTCAGTGGTGAGAGACCTGGACACACAGGTTGACAGCAACCTTACCTTTGATCACCACATCTCCACAGTGGTAAGAGGGGCATTCTATATTGGTCATCTTATAAGTAAGGGCAGGTTATAACCTCCCTGTACTCTTCCCTCATCGTGCCAATAACTGAGTGCAATGCCCCTTTTGGTATGTTTCTTTCCAAGCACCTGCAGCAATTGGAGAGGTCATAAAGGTTCCTCGCGAGGAAAGTTCAAGGTCTTCAGCATCTGTCCTATGTGGATCATCTGAAATCACTGTCACTTTATTCTGTTTCATACAGACTACTCAGAGGCGATCTCTGCCTTGAATATAAGGCAGTCTCTGATCCTGCTTTATTGGAAATGCTGCATACCTGCAAGTCAGATGGTACATAGGTTACTCACTAAAGACTTTAACCTTGCATGTGACATTAATAGAACCTGTTGGGAGGGACAGATTTGTCTCCCAGAGGTTATCACACCTTTGGAACAGACTCCCACTTCATGTCAAACAGAGCACCTCATTGGCCGTCTTCAAATGGATTCTGGACGATTAGATGGGTAACAGTAAATTCACCCTGGGGGTTCCACCTGTGTCCCTCTTGGACAGGAGCAATAGGTGGTGATCATGGAACCCGGTTAACAAATGTAAAAATAAATAAATAAATAATAATAAATAAGGGTAAAACTTAGCTAGGCTTGAAAGGGCCCTAAGACATTAGCCTACTAGCTTCCTATGATCCTATGTGTTTTGCATTGTGTAGTAGAAAGTCAAACTCTCTCATGAGCTGCACTTAGGGTTTAGCTCATGTTTAGTTTCTCAAAATGCCTTTTTTTTTTTTTTTTAATATCTCTTGATGAGAATGGACCTCATTCAGAAGTTAGGCCATAATTAGTGTTCATGAAATCAGTATTGCTTCAGTCTTTCATGTTCGCCAAGAGTGCTGTTCTCAGTGGATGTACTACAGCTGTCCAAGCTCCAGGTGCTCAAATACCACTACCTTGTCGTCAGGAACTCTAGTGACTTGTTGCTGGCATGGCCATCTTTCATGATCGAAATTGAATACTGTGTTTGAGTGAGATACGACAGCCATGGAGAGAGAGTGGAGCTACCATATGTCATCTGAATGTAGTATCCAAGTTCAGGCAAGATTACTGCAGTGGCTGTTGAGATAGGAGTGCAGGATGGGGTTTTAGGACATTTAGTTTTGGAAATATCGAGAGTTTTAGGGAGTGAAAGGGGACTTTAGGACTAGGGAGCAGAAAGGGGAGTTTAGGTTAGGGAGGGTGAAGGGAACTACGGCTAGGGAATGGGAGTGCTGTTTCTTAGTGTGAAGGAGTGTATGAACGCTTTTGGGTTTGGGATGGGCGAGTAGAGAATTTAGGTATAGAGAACTATCTGTGGCATGGTTTAAGGATGGGAGTTCGGTGGCTAAGCTCAGGAGTAGGTGGGAGTTTATAGTATTAGATTAAGGGTTCTGGTAGGGCTGTATATTTAAATGGGGTCCAGTGGTGGGAGGGGAGCATAACATTTACTAGGATCAATTTGTTGGCTGGTGGGTGTTAAGGGCACAACATTTAAGGCAAGTGGAAGCAAACAAGTATGTCTCTTGCATTTGTAGTAGACCCCTTTTCAGCACTCGCAGTGTGCCAGAACTGTCTTCTGCAGTTCATGTAGGGTTACATGTATTGCTAGCATATCAAAGTAAGATTGTAAATTCTTTTAGTCCTGTTGCTCCTAGAACTTCTGGAACTGTCTGGATATCTTTTCTTCCACATTGCTTGTTTCTGCTTGCAAATCATGGTATTTTAAGACTGCGTGTGTCTTAGTACATAACACACTGTAATCTATGGGTGTAGCCATTTCAGAGATCAGTACTACTTTTGTCTTTTTTGTCCCTATGACTACTGTATCTGTTTTTCTTGCATCTGTTTTTTTGAACTGTTGGTAATGGATGCTCCTATTTAATAAAACTTTGTAAATGTCGATAATGCTTTGTGGCTTGAGTCTCTGGTGCTTTTCAGCTCTTTTTATTTTTGTAGTGTTTGCACAGTCCACAATGCAGCAGTCTCGCCACATTATTCTGCTTTTCATTGTAGAGACTCTCAGCCATGAATGTGTTGTGCAACAGTTTCCCATTCAGTTTTACAGAATCTGCATTTGTCTGTTTTTCCCACTTTTTCAACTGACTTTATAAACCAGTGTGTATGCACCCACTATCTTGTGCCACCATTATTAACCTTTCTTTTTTGGTTTCAAAATTCGACTCTCCTTAACCATTCATATGTTGCATTGTAGTCATCATGAGATTGTTCCAGGTGATCTCGTACTTGCTTCTATATTTGTGGAGTTTCCAATTTTCTTTCCTTCTTTCCTCTTCCCTTCTGATTTTTTTCCTTATAGGTTCATAGGTTCATACTAGGCTATCTGCCCTAGGGCATTTATAAGCCTAGCCAGAGTATGTTTGGCTTTCGCCACCCATTTTAAATTAATTTTGCTATGCCCTTTTTCGAGGTTATTATACTGTGCCTCTGTCTAACAGTGACACAGAAGTGATACCCAGGGTAAACCTATGATCTCCCATCCACTCATCAAGATTCCTCTTGAAAAGAGTCAATGAGGGACTCTGCCTAACCTGGACTGGGATTTTATTCCATAGTGAAGGGAGCCTCTGGGTTATGAATCTGTCCCTCCAGCATGTCCTATTTATTTCAGTGCTGAGGTTCAAGTCTCTTGAGCATGTAGCTCGATGGGATTTGGATTTTTTGAGGTGCAGCATGTCCCTTAATTCCGGGTTGGACATGGCCTTATACGTCAGGCACAGGTCACCTCTGAGCAGGCGGTATGCCACTGAGTAGAGCTGGAGTTTCTTTAACCGGGCAGCATATGGCATCTGTTTGAGCCCTTTGATCCTCTTGGTGAGGTACTTTTGGGGTCTTTCCAGTTGCTGCAGGTGTTTGGTAAGGTACATCCCAAAAGGGGCATTGTACTCTATTATGGGCCTGATGAGGGATGAGTAGAGAGGCACGATGACCTCCCCTAATCTAGATGGTGTTTCTTTTGTACTTTGGCACTTTCAGTTGCAGTCTTATATTCATCCACTTCTCATTTGATTTCCATTTAGCAATGAAGGCTTGATTGTGTAACTTAATTTCAGGAAGTGAGCTGTTCTTGCTTCCCACTAGTTGAAGGGTCACTTGGAAAGTTGAAGAGCTTGGGCTGGTTCACTGGCATAGGTTGAGTCCTTGGGTTTGGTGCAGATGTTGGATTTGCATGAGCTGTTTATCATGTAGTGGCACTTATCCTCATGGTTGCAGGAGTGCACCCTTAGCATAGTTTTTGTAACTGCATTGGCCCTTAGGACTGTCTTGACGGAGTGCTGCAGTTATCATTCACTGCCTTGAGCTTTGGGACCTTCATTCACCTTCTGATGCTCGCTTACTGTTAGTTAATTGTCTTGCTCATTGGATTAACCTTGTCTAAGTATCTCCCCATTTCCCTTGAGGAGGGAGATTCGGTTGAGCTAGGAGTCCTTGTATCAGAGACAGCAAGCTTAATGAGGTCCTCCCCTTCAAGTGTAACTCCTTTCCCAGTGATGACGTAAAAACTCAAAAAAAACTTTCAAGCGTATGAGATCCAGTATGAACTGGCCCTTTAACCCTTCTGTTTTCTTCTCAGAAATGGCTGAACTGGTTATCTGGTGAAGAAGAGGCATTTTCCACATGGAATCTGTTTTTAGAATGTCATATTTGCAGCTACGAAGAATCCAGATTCATGCCCACCTACTGTTAAGAAAGTAGATGCCCTCTCTTAAGTCCCTGATGCAGCAGGGTAACATCCTCCATCATAGAGCAGATGGCATAAATGGTCTGTCTAGTTCAGCAGTCCCATTGAACACACCACCTTTCCACCTTGTTGTTCAATAAAGGAGTCCAAGACTCCAAAAAAAAGTGATTAAGAAAGGTATTCTTTCACCAGTTTTGGCTTTTTGTCCCTTAATTGGCAGTATATGCTGTCCCAGTTTCAGCCCTCCCTGTTGACCTGGCTGCGGAAAAGCTGGAAGTGATTCCTGATTATTGGTATAGGAAGCTACAGAAAAGACATGTTGATTTCTATGTGGGGCTGTAGTACAGCTAATAGTAACTTTGACTTTGCTTATAGTGTAACCAGAGCAGCAGACTGAGTAATGTGCCTACATTGCTTTGTATGGTTCAATCTCTCCTCGAAAAGCAAGCTTAGGCAGGCTATACTTTTATTTTCATTATGCTTTTTGCCCCTTGCCTGCTGACCATCAAGCCTTCTGCAGTCAGATTATAGCCACAATGTTGCAAGACATCTGGAGGGGCTGTAATTTAGACAGCAATGAGGTTGTTTGTGTCCCTGTCCTTGTTCATTTCTCTGCTGGGACTGCCACTGTTCCAGGTGGCCTTGCCCCTTGGTCTCAGGGAGTCTGGCTCATCTCCTAGACTGGTAACCATAAGGCAGCCTATCTTCTGCCTTAAACCCAGAAGTAAACCATTTCCCAGTGACTGTTTATATCATGTAAAGCAGGAATGATATGGGAGGTCTTAACCCCCTAGCCCCTTCCTTAGAGGCTAATGTTAGCTGCTGTGTCCTGTATCCTTTCTCTGTGGATGCATGTATGTTTCCACTGCTGTGCAGCAGGGTCCTACCATCACAGACATGGGAGCCTTATTCCCACCTCAAGTGGTGTGCTGGCCCTTCATGTTATGCATGCTACCTCTTATATGGGAGTAAAGTAGCCGGCCAAGACCTTCCCCAGTACAAGCCATTCCGTTTGCTTCACCCCAGCCTATTTCAGCTTTCAAGACATTAACTCAGGTCATGTGAGCCATAGTCAGATCTTTATCCTTCTGTGCAAAAGTGCTGAATGTTTTTGGCTTGCTAGTTTTATTTGACACATGCAGGTGAGGTCCACTTTGGGAAGGTTTTCCAACAGTTGATCAAACACCTTCAAAGGAAGAAATGGGTTGTGGCAACCACAAAGGGTCTCTTCAGTGCCCCCTCAACTTTCTCATCATTTTCAAAGACTTTCCAGTATCACAAGAAGAAGAAGCCCTCCCTATAAGATGAAGAGGGGGAGTTGTACTGAAAGTCTGAGAATTGCATTTGCAATCCTTGGAAAAGTGAAAATATATATGTGAAAAAAGAATGCATGGTGATCATTGGGCTTACAGACTCCCCTGTGGACATCTTTGTGCAGAGGTGCCAGAGGAATGGAAGATGGTGAGTGTGGTACCTTTGTGTAGGGGGTGCACAGGAAGTATTCAACAAGTAGAGAACTGATAGCTTTACTGCAAAATCTGTTACACTTTATGAAGGACAAGAATCTCCAGAGCAGAAGCCAAAGTGGCTTTGGAGTCAGAGGAAACATGGTCACATTCGATCCAGTGTTGTGTTTAAGTTGGAAGTGAACTTGATAGGGAGAGTACTAGTGTATGTAGTCAGCTTGGACTTCATTAAGGCCTTTGACTTGGTACAGTAAGCTAATAAGAAAACTGGAGGGGCTAAGGACAGTACCACAACAGAACAACTAGGTAGATGTAAAGCTGAGTGGCAGGACACAGACAGCAGTGATAAATGAGACTATGATGGGAATTGGAATGTGATTAGTAAAGTACTGCATGGGTTTGTCCTTGGTCCAGTACTCCTCATTGTATTTGTCTCTAATGTATATGAATGAATAAAGAGCAGAAATTTTTTTCTGTTGATAACACAAAGGTAGGTGCAGCTGTCAAGGATCGGGGAGCGAGTCTTGGAAGGGATTTGAAATGACTGAGCAAGTGAGCAAAAGGATAGCATTGAGGTTCAGGGCAAAAAAATTCAAAGTTCTGTATTTACAGCACAACAACCCTGGTTGGTGTAGCATCTGAACGGAATGGAGCTAATGCCAGCATAAAAAGGATCTGTATTCAACCACCAGGAAGAGAGTGAGAGGGTAGTGACAGCAGCACACAGTATGCTGATGTGTATCCTAGCTGGGATAGACTGTTTAAGCAAAGAAGTTATGATTTCACTCTACACACCTTAGATAGACTGCCTTGTGTATTACATGTTGTTGTGGAAGTCAGAGACGTCAGAATATAATGGAGGATCTGAAGTAGTTGACTTCATTTGATCTTCAATCTGTGGGTTACGGATCTGTAAAGGAACCGACTCGGCTGCATATCCAGCATCTGATCTGAGCTCAAAGCTCCTCCCCTTACCCATAATGTCTCCTGTCTCTTTCCTCCCTTCAGATCTTGTTTACTGCTGAAAAGTAAGTTTCGTGGTCTGAGCTCTTAGCGAATTTTTTGGGTAAGTGAGTGTTTTGGGGGGCTTTTTCTCTCTTTTGATCTATTTTCTATCTCTACTTTCTACCTCCCCTTCATGTAGGTCGTCGGTTAAAAAAAAAAAAAAAAAAAAACCTTCTTTTCCCAATTTTTCCTGTAGTGTGTGTGTGTGGTGAGTGTTGTACTGGGCCTGTCTTGGCAATATGGCAGAATACCCCAAGCCAGGTTTCAGAAAGTGCACAGTGTGTGGCCATAAGCGCTCTTCAGCCGATGGCCACACTCTGCATGGTGTGTCTGGGGGCAGACCATCTACAAACCTCCTGTTCTATCTGTGCCAGGTTTAATCCCAGGGCACTGAAGGACAGAAGGGGTAAGCTCATCCTGAAGGGCCTACTTCCCTCTTCGGGGCTGGTAGCCCCTGTGCCCACAGCTTCTGGTTCAGCATCAGCTTCTACCACCTCCCCGGCTTTTGGGACTCAAACTCCTGGCAAGAGGCTCAGGGAAGGGGAGAAGTCAAAAAAGGACAGGCCGAGAAAGTGATGATCTGACTGCTCACCTCCGGCCAGGCCACCATCAAAATCTAGGCCAGCTACCAGACCAGGATCTTCCTGGTTCCACTCTCCCAGGTTTTCCCCTGAGCCAGAGGAGTCCTGGATCCGGTCTCCCTTGCGGGCTTCCCCTCACTGTCACTCCAGCCCGGTGTCGGTAGCCTTCTCCCGCTCCACCAGGAGCCTTAGTGAAGCGGTGGACAGGATATTGCGGAAGTTCATCCACACCCAAATCCAGATGGGAGTCTTGCCTGCCCCCTCTCCCTCCGGAGCAGGGAGCTCACAGTCATTCTTTACTCCGATTACTCCTTCTCTGATCCGGCCTTAGGTTTTGGAGCCTCTGGATCAGAGGACCTTCTGGGTCAAGGGGTCTGCGCCGACGATACCTTGCACCTTGATGCTGGTTATTGCCTTGAGCTTGTTTGGTCTGACGAGCTCTCAGAGCCTTAGCCTCAACGTTGGATCCGGCTCCGAGTGTGTTGGAGCGCAGTCTTCCCCTTGGTATCTCGGCATCTGGAGTCTCGACTCTGACTCCCCTGTTGGGTCAGAGGGGGACGGCTCCTACTGGCCTTTCCTCAGGTTGTCCGTTCTCCTTTGGTATTTGATGTGGTGGAGAGGGTTCTCTCGATTTCTTTGAAACCCTTGACCATCTTGTCCTCAGACTTCTCCCCGACTCACTCTGTTTTGGGTATGGTCCCGCCCATCCTGCCATCTCAGGGACAGCCTGCTGCCATTTTGCCTCAGGAAGATCCCACTTGGGAGCAGCAGAATGTTGGCAAATCCAACCCAGAAATTCCCACTGAGGAGATCCCTCGCAAATGAACATGGAAAAGAGGTACTTAGACTCCCTACCAGAGTCACTCACCAAAGCCACTAATTTGGAGGAAGGGGAAGGTTCCCCCCGATCATCCCCCAAGGATGTTTCCTTTGGAGACCTCATGGAACTCTTCCAGCAGATGGAACTCTTCCAGCAGAGGGGGGTGATCTGCCCAAAAACCTATCTTGGACGAATCAGTGTTCCTTGATGCATTCGGCACAGACCCATCTACTTCCTGGGTGTCCTCTCCCACTGATCCCTTAGTGGATCTCATAACATCTCGGGCATGGAAGGAACCGGACATGGTGGAGCCCATCCTAGAGTGCCCGGGCAAAGTTCTTAGCCAGCCTTCGGATAGGACATACTGGAACAAAGGCTCCTCAGTTGATGCTATGGTGATAGCAGCTGCCACCAAGAAACCAAGAAAGAGCTCGCTCGGGAGAGCTGTATGGTCCATCCTCCTGACCGAGAGTTAAGGGCATTTGATCGAATTCAGGTCCAGAGTGAGAAGGACGGGAAGACACTGTCTGACATTGGGATCCACTTCTCCTCCCCTCAAACATCCTTTTCTAGGAGTCAGTGGGGGGTGAAGAAGATGTGGTTCCAGAAGTCTCAGGCATTTTCCCGAGACACTCAGGACTCACCTTCTCCTACAGGCAGAGGGCGTTATGATAGATGCTGCCCTAGACGCAGAGGGGGTCTGAGAAATTACGGGTCTTGAGAACCGTTCTCAGACAGACCCGCACAGCAGTCTTGAAGGGCTCCCCAACTGCTCATCTCTGGAGGCAGTCGGGGGCCGGTTGTTGCTACACCGGATGGAATGGGAGTCCATAACAGATCGTTTGGTGTTGCAGATCATATCCAGAGGCTATTTAGTCACATTCCTTGAGCCACCCCTACTACTGAACCACCTCCAGGATGTCCCACCCACGCAAAGGGAGGAAGCAGCGCTAGAAATAGAAAAGCTGCTAAGAAAACGAGTTATCCAACCTGTCCCCCTTGACCACTCCAGATCAGGCATTTATTCCAGGTTCTGTTTAGTGCCAAAAAAAATGAGGGACCTAAGACCCATTTTGGATCTATCCACCTTGAACCTGTCAGTGGCCAAGGCAAAATTCCAGATAGTCACACTTCAATCCATCCTGCCCTTCCTGCAGCAAATGACTGGATGTGCTCTATCGACCTCCAGGTCGCGTACTGTCGTATTAAGATGGACAGGCGCCCTCTGAGGTTCATCCACTTCCGGCTAGGAGCCAATCATGATCAGTTCAGAGCTCTTCCCTTTGGTCTTACCAAAGCCCCATGGGTGTTCACCAAAGTAATGACAGTAGTAGCGGGTGACCTGAGGCTTCAGGGTATTCAGGTTTTCCCTTACCTGGACAATTGGCTCCTTGTTGCCCCTTCCAAGCATCAACTTTGTCAAGCCATGGATTACTTCCTTCTACTAGCACAGAGGTCAGGCATCACCATCAGTCTCAGCAAGTCATTGCTGATTCCAGTTCAGATCTTAGACTTCATTGGGGCTCGATTAGACACTATCCAAACAAAAGATGTTATGTAGTCCAATCTCGCCTACATTCTTACCCGTGAGTTCGGAGCCGAACCCCAGCTCTGACTCTGCCATACTCTAGCTCGAAGTCTTTCAATTGGCTAGACTAAGAGGTATCCCATGCTGCACTGCCCCCTTTCCCCAGATCTTGTTTGCTGCTCGTAAAGCTCAGATGTGATCTCGCTCTTGGCTGTAGCTAAGTTTAACTTTTCATCTTTTTTGACCAAATTTGTTGCTCCAAAAGCTATTTTCATAGCTAGGTTTTTTGGTTTGTGGAAGCCTTTTTGTGTGGCCTTTCGTGGTCTTTGTCTTGGTATTTGTATTGGTATCCCGTTAGCTATCTCCCAACGGGCTAGGCCCATTTAAGTTAGAGGACCTAGTCCTCCATTTGTTATCCATTTCCTTTCTGTGTTCGTTTTTTTTAGGTACCCTATCCCTCCAGGCTAGGGCCATTTAAGTTAGAGGACCTAATCCTTCCCATGTTTCCTGTCTGGGCCGTTTGAGTTGGAGGTCCTTGTGTGGTGTCTGCAGTTTATTTAGAGTCTAGTTCCCGTGCTTTGTTGCTGGTGTTGGGTTTGGATGTTGTGTTGTGTCTAGTGTCCTGCCGATCATGTCCAATGATACAAAAGAACATAAGTCTTTGGGCTTCAAGAAATGTAGTAAATGTAGCTATAAGATGTTGATTACTGAATGGCACTCTGTGTGCGTATATTGTTTGCGGGCTATCCACCTTCAAGAATCTTGTGCGTTCTGTCACACATTCAGCCCTTGTGTTTTTCAAGAAAGGAAGAACAAACTAATTCTGAAGGGATTCCTGAAACCCTCCTTCGAGGAAGATTTGGAGAGGTCTTCTAGTGCTAAGTCCTCTCTCTCTAAAAGAGACAAAACCTCCAAAGCAAAAAAAAAACGATTTCCGGCTCTGTCATTCTTATCGGAGCCTCCCGAGAAAGTTACTAATTCTACTGTGGCATCCTCGGCTCCACTGTCTTCGGTGCTGATGGAAGTTGGTGAATTGACAGAACCTACATTGGCTCCCAGCCTCTTGGAGCTGGTGACGGAGATACTAGTTTGGAGCCGGTCTCCAGTTTTTAGACCGGTTTCTCCTCCTCGCAGGTCTCCTTCTGAGAGGAGGTCTAGATCTCCTACCTTGTCCTCTAGGTCCTCCAGGACTCTCTCTGTTGTGGATAGAGTGGTGCAGAGACTGCTCCAATCACCAGTGCTGGCTAAATTGCTTTCGGCTCCGGCACAGTCGGCTCCGGAGCCCGTCACCCATCCATCGTTGATAGATCCTCCTCCGAGCAAATCTCAGCCTTCAGAGCCAGAGTTGTCGGTGCTGTCTGATGCTTCTAGGTCGGCTACGATAGCTCATCCTGGCTTCTCAGCTCCGATCTTAGCTCCGACACCCTCGGCTCCGTCCACTGGGTCCAGGACTCGTGGTTCCTCGGTTGGACCCGAGGGGTAGTCTCGGGGCATTCTTTGGCTCCGAGCCTCACTCTAGGTGCTCTGGCTCGGGTGAGCCTGACCCTTGCTTCGGCTTCAGACCTTGTCCCTTCTGCTCCGAGGTCTTTCACGGTTGGTCGACCTTCGGAGCCAGGGGGACCAGCTTTCGAGATCACACGGAGCGTGCTGGCCAGGTCCTCAGCTGCATCATACAGCACTGACACTCTACCCCCTCCAGCTCCGGTATCAGTCTCTGATCGTCCCCTATCCTTGGACAGCGGAGACCCAAGGCCTCAGGATACCTCCATGAGTGGTCCCCAATTTTCTGATGGCCCCCCCAGAGGTTTTGCCTGAGGAGCCACCCAGAAAAAGAATGTGCAAAAGGAAGTACATAGACTCCCAGGAAGAGTCTCTCACGTCGGACACCGACCTCGAGGAATCAGAGGGGTCCCCCAAGTTGTCCTCTGAGGATATCTCTTTCGCTGATACCCTAGAGATCTTGAAGCAGAGGGGTGACTGGCCCTCTAAATCCCCATCCGAGGAAGAGTTGGTGTTCCTGAAGGCTTTTGGTGCTTGACCCTCCGCCTCCTGGGTTTCTCCCCCCTTCGAACTCCTGGATCTAGTTTGTCGAAGGGTGTGGGAAGCCCTTGACACTGTGGAACCAGTCCCCAGGAGACCCAACACATTTCTGTCCGCCCCCGCTGAGACAGACTTTGTCACGAAGGGCGTTCCAGTAGATGCCATGATAGTGGCAGTGGCCACCAAGAAGGAACTGGCTGAGACTTCATCTACCATCCATCCCCCTAACAAGGAGTCTAGGACCATGGACCGGTATGGGAAGCATGTGTTTTCTTCAGCGGCTTTTACTCTGCAGTCGCTGAATTCCTTGTCACATTTTACACAGCTCCAAAGAGATCTCCTGAAAGAGCTTGGAGATTCCCTGCAGGGTAATGTTTCTAACGCAGTGGCTCAGAAAGTCAATGCTCAGATGTCTACCCTAAATTCTATTGCGAACTCCTCCATGAGGTTGATCTCTTATGCAGCCGAAGGAGTGAGTAGAGCAGCGAGTTTCTGAGTTTCTCTCAGGAGGCACTCCTGGATGTGCCTCTGTAATTTTGCGGAAGCCTTCAAGTCTACATTCACCAATGCCCCATTTGATGGTTCATCGTTGTTCAGAACCAAGGTGAAGGACACCTTCACTAGGTGCGAGCAACAGGAAAAACTCTGTCTGCTGTGGGAGTCCATTTTTCCATGCCTTCTAGACCTTATCCTAAGGTCCAGAAGAGTGGGAAAATGTGGTTCAAGAAATCGCAGAGGTTTTTTCATGACGCACAAAGTGATTCCCCCTCCAGAGGCAGGGGGAGGGGGTGGTAACTCGGGTAGAAGCCGCCTTAGAGGCAGAGGTGGCCCGCGTAACCAGGGAGACCGCGACTCCTTTCATGGTTCTCCCTACCAGCGCTCCTGATGGGAGGCCCGACTGCACGTCTCCAGAGCCAGTCGGGGGGGGGGGTTGCATTTCACTATACTCAGAAGCCTGGCAAGACATAACCCAAGACCAGTGGGTATTAAAAATAGTTTCTGGAGGATATCACATTCCCGTCTCCTCCACCCCCACCAATCAAAGGAATCCCAGATGTTCCACCCAGTCAAAGGGATTCCGCAGCTTCAGAGGTTCTAAATCTGCTAGAAAAAGGAGCCATCTAGCATGTCCCCTCAGACAAGATCGGATTAGGGACTTACTCCAGATTCTTTTTGGTACTGAAAAGAACAGGGGACCTGAGACCCATCTTGGATCTCAGCCGCTTGAACCTCCACATGAAGAAGTCGAAGTTCCGTATGTTCACATTGCAATCTGTTCTCCCATTGTTGGGAAAAGAAGTGTGGATGTGCTCCATCGACTTCAAGGATGCTTACTACCATATAAAGATGGACAGGGCATCCAGAAGTCATATACCCTTCCGGCTGGGAGCCAGTCATTTTCAATTTTGTGCCCTGCCCTTTGGTCTCACCACAGCCCCCAGGGTGTGCACCAAATATATGGCAGTGGTGACGGCTCACTTGAGAAGTCAGGGATTCCAAGTGTTTCCGTACCTGAACGACTGGCTCCTTTCTGCCACCACCAGGCATCTGCTACTACAGACCAGAGATGCCACTATCAAGCTGTGTCAACAACTGGGTATCACTCTAAACTGGGAAAAGTCTGCCTTGTTGCCCTCGCAGCATGTCACCTTTATAGGCGCAGAGTTAGACACCGAGCTCATGAGGGTGTTTTTACCGCAGTCGGCCTGAATTCCAAAGTCCTGGTCCGGCATCGGTTGCTGTCGCCCCTTCCCTGACGTCAGTGCACCAGGGGTATAAAAGATGCAGCCGACACCATTTTCTTCAGTCTTTCTTGCCTCGCAGTGTCCGAAGCAAAAGCAGTTCGCAAGTGCCGGTCTTTCGAAATTGAATTTCAGATCCGAAGTCTTCAATAAAGCTAAGTACCCCGTTGGGGAAACTTTTTCTTGCTCCAGACCAATGTCAGTAAAAGTTAACAATTGTATTTCTTGTGGGAAGCAAATACCTCATAAAGATTTTCATTCTTACTGTATTCCTTGCCTAGGCCCTGACCACGATGTTGCTAGTTGTCGGCTTTGTGCTAGATTCAACCAACACACTATTAAGCGTCAGTTCAATTTTGCTTTACATTACTTTGCCGAAGGTTAAACTATATAATGCCATCAGAACAACCGACGACCAGAGTTCGTAAAAAGCGCAAGGACAAAGAAAAGGACAGGCATCGGAGGTCCAAAACCGACGAAGCCTCTTCTAGGCCAGTCGCCGGTTCGCCGGTTCTCAGTGAGGTGCTTTTGCAGCCCCTGACACCCGCTGCCTCAGAGCCACTGGAGACAGCTAGGCCTCTGGAAACTCAAGATATTGGGCCTAGGGAAACTATTCCCTCAGATGGGTTCGGAGCCTCTGAGCAGGCATCGGCTTCTGAAGGTGTTTTCAGACCTACACAGCTTACTATCAAGACCACTTCAGCAGCCAAGGCAAAGTCTAAAACACCTTTAAAGACAAAGAAACAAGTACAGCATTCTCCTGGACAGTCATCCATGCCAAAGAAACAGATGCTTAAAATGGCTGATGACCTAATTACTTTGATCAGGGGTTCACATCCCCCTCCTGATAAAAGGCCTAGGCAAGACACTGACTATGACTCCTCTGACCAGGTTTCTATTTCTTCTGATTCCTCTTCAGAACAGGGATATTCTCTTCCTCCCTATGAGGACTCAGCCGCTTGAACCTCCACATGAAGAAGTCGAAGTTCCGTATGTTCACATTGCAATCTGTTCTCCCATTGTTGGGAAAAGAAGTGTGGATGTGCTCCATCGACTTCAAGGATGCTTACTACCATATAAAGATGGACAGGGCATCCAGAAGTCATATACCCTTCCGGCTGGGAGCCAGTCATTTTCAATTTTGTGCCCTGCCCTTTGGTCTCACCACAGCCCCCAGGGTGTGCACCAAATATATGGCAGTGTGAACGACTGGCTCCTTTCTGCCACCACCAGGCATCTGCTACTACAGACCAGAGATGCCACTATCAAGCTGTGTCAACAACTGGGTATCACTCTAAACTGGGAAAAGTCTGCCTTGTTGCCCTCGCAGCATGTCACCTTTATAGGCGCAGAGTTAGACACCGAGCTCATGAGGGTGTTTTTACCGCAGTCGGCCTGAATTCCAAAGTCCTGGTCCGGCATCGGTTGCTGTCGCCCCTTCCCTGACGTCAGTGCACCAGGGGTATAAAAGATGCAGCCGACACCATTTTCTTCAGTCTTTCTTGCCTCGCAGTGTCCGAAGCAAAAGCAGTTCGCAAGTGCCGGTCGGCCGACTACTGAGATTTTCGAAATTGAATTTCAGATCCGAAGTCTTCAATAAAGCTAAGTACCCTGTTGGGGAAACTTTTTCTTGCTCCAGACCAATGTCAGTAAAAGTTAACAATTGTATTTCTTGTGGGAAGCAAATACCTCATAAAGATTTTCATTCTTACTGTATTCCTTGCCTAGGCCCTGACCACGACGTTGCTAGTTGTCGGCTTTGTGCTAGATTCAACCAACGCACTATTAAGCGTCAGTTCAATTTTGCTTTACATTACTTTGGCCGAAGGTTAAACTATATAATGCCATCAGAACAACCGACGACCAGAGTTCGTAAAAAGCGCAAGGACAAAGAAAAGGACAGGCATCAGAGGTCCAAAACCGACGAAGCCTCTTCTAGGCCAGTCGCCGGTTCGCCGGTTCTCAGTGAGGTGCTTTTGCAGCCCCTGACACCCGCTGCCTCAGAGCCACTGGAGACAGCTAGGCCTCTGGAAACTCAAGGTATTGGGCCTAGGGAAACTATTCCCTCAGATGGGTTCGGAGCCTCTGAGCAGGCATCGGCTTCTGAAGGTGTTTTCAGACCTACACAGCTTACTATCAAGACCACTTCAGCAGCCAAGGCAAAGTCTAAAACACCTTTAAAGACAAAGAAACAAGTACAGCATTCTCCTGGACAGTCAACCATGCCAAAGAAACAGATGCTTAAAATGGCTGATGACCTAATTACTTTGATCAGGGGTTCACATCCCCCTCCTGATAAAAGGCCTAGGCAAGACACTGACTATGACTCCTCTGACCAGGTTTCTATTTCTTCTGATTCCTCTTCAGAACAGGGATATTCTCTTCCTCCCTATGAGGACTCAGCCGCTTGAACCTCCACATGAAGAAGTCCAAGTTCCATATGGTCACATTGCAATCTGTTCTCCCATTGTTGGGAAAAGAAGTGTGGATGTGCTTCATCGACTTCAAGGATGCTTACTACCATATAAAGATGGACAGGGCATCCAGAAGTCATA
This sequence comes from Protopterus annectens, assembly GCF_019279795.1. Taxonomy (NCBI): domain Eukaryota; kingdom Metazoa; phylum Chordata; order Ceratodontiformes; family Protopteridae; genus Protopterus; species Protopterus annectens. Next base: position 966,131,961 of record NC_056739.1, read on the forward strand.
TACCCTTCCGGCTGGGAGCCAGTCATTTTCAATTTCGTGCCCTGCCCTTTGGTCTCACCACAGCCCCCAGGGTGTTCACCAAATATATGGCAGTGGTGACGGCTCACTTGAGAAGTCAGGGATTCCAAGTGTTTCCGTACCTGGACGACTGGCTCCTTTCTGCCACCACCAGGCATCTGCTGCTACAGACCAGAGATGCCACTATCAAGCTGTATCAACAATTGGGTATCACTCTAAACTGGGAAAAGTCTGCCTTGTTGCCCTCGCAGCATGTCACCTTTATAGGCGCAGAGTTAGACACTGTGCTCATGAGGGTGTTTTTACCACAAGAAAGGATTCAGGGTTTGCAACAACAGGTATACACGTTGCTCCCTCTGAAAAAAGTAAAGGCAAAAACGGTTCTTAAATTGTTGGGGATGATGGCTGCAACAATTATGCTGGTTCCTCTTGTGAGGCTACACATGAGACTCCTTCAATGGCTGCTCTTCGCTCAGTAGTCTCTACAACATCTTCTGCTTTCTCATCTTCTAATGATCACAGGCAAGTTCAAGCAAGATCTACGCTGGTGGCTTCACACCAGCAACCTCAGTGCGGGAAAGCCCTTCGTTCCATCCCCTCTTGTTGCCACAGTGACCACAGATGCCTCCCAGATTGGGTGGGGATGCATTATCTCAGCAGGACAGTCCAAGGCACGTGGCAGGAACACAATGCTACTAGCGTTGCAAGCACTTCAAAGCTTTCTTCCTCTCGGGACAATTGCGATCCACTCAGACAATATGTCAGTGGTATGGTATCTGAACAAACAGGGAGGAACCATGTCATACCCCCTTTGCAGAGAGACAATTCGAGTGTGGCAGTGGGCAGTGTCTTCCTAATGTTTTCTTGTAGCAGCGCACATTCCGGGGAAGTCCAGCGTGATCACCGACAGGTTGAGCAGAGCTATTCTGATGCCTCATGAGTGGTCCCTGAACAGTCAGGTTGCGGAGCGTATTTGCCCCAGATGGGGTCAGCCTTGCTGCGACCTATTTGCCAGTCCCCTCAATACCAAGTGCAGCAGCTACTTCACCCTTATCCCCCCTCAGGGGAGAGTCACCCAGGGATGCTCTAGTTCATGATTGGCCCTCCGGTATACTTTATGCCTTCCCGCCAGTTCCTCTGCTGACAAAGGATATTCATAAAGCGCAATCCTTGGGAAGCAGAATGATTCTGATTGCTCCACACTGGCCTCGTCAAATTTGGTTCCCCTTTCTCCATCCCTATCCCATGGACGACCCCTGGATTCTGGACCCACAGCCAGATCTACTGACTCGTATGTCAGGGCAGATGTTCATCGTGTTTCACTGTTGCAGTCATTACACTTGGGTTATCCTGCTGGCAGGCTACCCGCAGTCGGCCTGAATTCCAAAGTCCTGGTCCAGCGTCGGTTGCTGTCGCCCCTTCCCTGACGTCAGTGCACCAGGGGTATAAAAGATGCAGCCGACGCCATTTTCTTCAGTCTTTCTTACTGCGCGGTGTCCGAAGCAAAAGCAGTTCGCAAGTGCCGGTCGGCCGACTACTAAGATTTTCGAAATTGAATTTCAGATCCAAAGTCTTCAATAAAGCTAAATACCCCGTTGGGGAAACTTTTTCTTGCTCCAGACCGATGTCAGTAAAAGTTAACAATTGTATTTCTTGTGGGAAGCAAATACCTCATAAGGATTTTCATTCTTACTGTATTCCTTGCCTAGGCCCTGACCACGACGTTGCTAGTTGTCGGTTTTTTGCTAGATTCAACCAACGCACTATTAAGCGTCAGTTCAATTTTGCTTTACATTACTTTGGCCGAAGGTTAAACTATATAATGCCGTTGGAACAACCGACGACCGGAGTTCGTAAAAAGCGCAAGGACAAAGAAAAGGACAGGCATCGGAGGTCCAAAACCGATGACGAAGCCTCTTCTAGGCCAGTAGCCGGTTCTCAGTGAGACGCTTTCGCAGCCCCTGACACCCGCTGCCTCAGAGCCACAGGCCACCTCCGATTCCCACGTGGAGACAGCTAGGCCTCTGGAAACTCAAGGTATTGGGCCTAGGGAAACTATTCCCTCAGATGGGTTCGGAGCCTCTGAGCAGGCATCGGCTTCTGAGGGTGTTTTCAGACCTACACAGCTTACTATCAAGACCACTTCAGCAGCCAAGGCAAAGTCTAAAACACCTTTAAAGACAAAGAAACAAGTACAGCATTCTCCTGGACAGTCATCCATGCCAAAGAAACAGATGCTTAAAATGGCTGATGACCTAATTACTTTGATCAGGGGTTCACATCCCCCTCCTGATAAAAGTCCTAGGCAAGACGCTGACTATGACTCCTCTGACCAGGTTTCTATTTCTTCTGATTCCTCTTCAGAACAGGGATATTCTCTTCCTCCCTATGAGGACTCTGACACTGAAGAATCTATCCGTTCAGCCTCTCCTCCTGAGGATTACTCTTTTGGGGAAACCTTGCACACCATGAGGGAGCATTTCCATTGGGAGAGCCAGGATTATTCAGAATCCAAGAAAAGGCTCAGAGACTTTCTTTTTCTGCCTCAGCACAGGCCACTTGCTATCCCTCCTGTACTAGATATTGTTGATGATGTATTTTCTGAATCCAGTTTGTCTCCTGATTCTTTACCCCCTGCACCAGTTAAGCCAGATAGGTACTACAGGGTCCCAGATTCTCATACATTTCTTTATAAAAACCCTGCTGCTGACCCAGAAACAATTTCTCAGGGTCCCAAAGGAGTCAAGGCTTCCACTGCAAAAAACCCTGTTCCCTCTTATAGGGATTCTAGAGCACTGGACAGATGGGGGAAAAAGTTTACACCTCTGCTACTTTAGCTGTAAGAGCTTTAAACTGCCAGTTTCACATGTTTAAATATCAACAATACCTAATGTCTTTGCTAAAACAGAAAATGCTTACAAGCTCAGAATGTCCTGAAAATAAGGAAATGCAGGATTTATTGCGTGCAGCTGAACAAGTGGGAAAGCATACTTTGCAATGTGGTTTTGATTCATTAGAGGCTTCTTGCAGAGCCGCAGTTACAGGTTCTGTCATTTGAAGGCATGCTTGGTTAAAAGAACAGAGTTTACCTGATCATGTTCAAGCAAAATTATTGGATGCTCCATTACAGCATGATACTTTGGTGTTAAGGCAGAAGAGGTGTTAAAGAAAATGGAGGATAAAGCAAAATCAATGCAGACAGTAAAGGATTTCTTACAGGTTCAGCCACCCAGATTTAGCAGGAACTGGCCTTCTAAAAATTGGTCCTTTCCAGTGTCAGACAGGCCACAAAGAGGCAGATACAGACGCACAAGAGGCAGATCTCTGCCCCAAGGCTCATACAGACCTAAACAGTGGGGTGCTTCAGCCCCCAAAGGCGGAGAAGACAAATCACAACCTTATAGGAAACAGTCCCAATGACTTTCCTCTACCAATGTCAATCACTTACCTTTTGGCAGCACCCTTGGGGGGAAAACTAGCACTTTTCTCACAAAATTGGCACATGATCACCCAGAACAAATGGGAACTGAATATTGTTTCTCAGGGTTACAGGTTCCACTTTTCACACCCTAGGGAAAACTAACACTTTTCTCACAAAATTGGCACATGATCACCCAGGACAAATGGGTACTGAATATTGTTTCTCAGCATTACAGGTTCCACTTTCACACCCTACCAAGGCCAAAAGGTATGCCAGACCTGCCACACAATCAATGGGCAGAGGCACAAAACAAATTTCTGTTCTCATGAACATGAGGGCTATTCAAAAAGTACCACAGCAAGAGCAGGGGCAAGGATTTTACTCAAGACTTTTCTTGGTACCCAGAAAGGACAAAGCTTGGAGACCAATACTGGATCTGTCTACTCTAAATACTTTCATGGACGTTCCAAAATTCAAAATGTTGACACTGCAGCAACTTCTACCCATGCTGGGCAAGAAGGCTTGGCTAGTTACTTTGGACTTCAAAGAGGCATACCTGCATGTCCCAATCAGACAATCTTGCAGAAGATACCTCAGATTCATAGCTGGCTCAGTGCATTTATCAATTCTCTGCACTGCCCTTTGGCTTATCTACTGCGCCCAGGGTCTTCACAAAATGCCTGGCACCAGTAATTGCATTTTGCAGACAAAAAGGAATTCAAATATATCCCTACTTGGACGACTGTCTTATTCAAGCAGAGAGCAAGGACATTCTACTAAAGCATCTGGCGTTTGTAAAAAGATTACTAATTTGCCTAGGGTACACAGTAAATGAAAAGAAATCAAAATTAGTGCCCTCTCAAGAGATAATATTCCTGGGTGCAAACTTAAATACAACTGCCCAGATGGCTTATCTCACGCCCGACAAACAAAGGCAACTGACTCATTACTTTCAAATGATGGCAACAAAGACCCAGCTACCTGCAAGAACAATTCTGCAGGCTTTGGGCTTCATGGCATCCTGCATCCTGCTAATTCCATATGCAAGACTGCATATGAGGAAGCTACAATGGTATCTAAAAAGTGTTTGGACTCAACATTGCCACGGCCTGAAAACAATAATTACTCTCATGCCTTGCCTGCAACAAGAGTTTTGATGGGCACTGGCCTGTCACCACAACAAGGGACAGCCTTTCACTTTACCCACAGCCAGGCAGACACTAACAACAGATGCATTGGATTATGCCTGGGGGGCACACATGGCGGGAAAATGTATACCAGGCACGTGGCCCACAGACCAAATGCATCTTCATATCAATCAAAAAGAGATGCTAGCTGTCCAGAATGCCCTGACAGCCTTCAAGGATCTACTACATCCAGGACAACTATTGCTAAAGACGGACAATACTACAGTCATGTGGTACATAAACAAGCAAGGGGGCACACATTCCTACCCCCTCTGCAGGCAAGCCATGACTTTGTGGAACACAGCACTGACCTATCAAGTACATCTGCAGGCACAATTCCTGCCAGGAAAGAAAAAAAGTACTCTGGCAGACGAACTAAGCAGAAACCTCATGGACCTTCACGAGTGGAAACTAGATCCACAAGTCTTCAGCATGATAACAAGGAAATGGGGATGCCCAGACATAGATCTATTTGCCTCCCCTCACAACTGCCAACTACAGAGATTCTGCTCAAGGACATATCACTCACAAGCATGGAAGGTGGATGCTCTATCATTCAGCTGGAAAACCCTAACAGTTTATGCCTTTCCACCACTGCCTCTCCTCCCCAAGGTACTCCTAAAAGTCAGACAAGAGAAGCCGAAAATGATTCTGATTGCCCCAGACTGGCCACGCCAGCACTGGTACCCAATCCTAAAGAGCTTGTCTCAAGGGCCAGCCTGGACTTTACCTCAAATTCCTCATCTTCTGACCCAACAAAACAATCGGATCCTTCACAGCCAACTCAGAACCTTAAATCTGGCTGCATGGCGAATAATATAACCACTCAGAACACACCTCTCTCTAAAGCAGTTATGGATGTCATTTGGAAGGCAGGAGGCCCAGCACCAGGAAATTTTATGCAGAAAAATTGAAGAGATTCTGTGCTTGGAACCAGGCACAAGGACTTGAACCGCTTGTTCCAGATATTCCTCAGATTTTACAATACCTAACTGAGATGCTGGACAAAGTCCTTTTCATCAATTAAGATCCATGCCTCTGCCATTTCAGCTCATTACAATATGGAACCTCCTATTTTCTCACATCCACTGCTAAGACAGTACCTCAGAGGGGCAAAAAACATAAGACCCCCAAGGAGAGCACCAATACCTACATGGGACCTCAACTTTGTCTTGGAAAAGCTCACACTGCCTCTTTTTGAGCCAGCCAATACAGCTGAGATAAAATTCTTATCATGGAAAACTGCTCTTCTCCTAGCAATAACTTCAGCAAGAAGTTACAGGCATTAATGGAAGTGGAACCTTTTATCATTTTTCATCCGGACAGGATTTCTCTAAGGACAGACCCAACATTTATGCCAAAGGTAGTATCCAGTGTGGCTCTTAACCAAACCATTCATTTGCCAACTTTTTATCCAAATCCCCAGAATAAAGGGGAGAGACTTCTGCACTCTTTGGACATACACAGGCAGTTACGCTTCTACTTGGACAAAACAAAAGCTTTCAGAAAAACTGAGCAACTTTTTGTGGCATACGCTGCAGGATCACAAGGAAAGGCTGTTTCAAAGCAGACTATTTCAAAATGGATAGGACACTGCATTCGTTTCTGCTATGCACAGCATGGCAAATCAGTGCCTAAGAATATTAGGCCACATTCTACCAGGGCAGCAGCCACATCAGCAGCCTTTCTCAGAGGAGTACCAACCAAGAAAATTTTGGAGGCTGCAACTTGGAGTTCAGTGCACACTTTTTTACCAAACACTATCACTTACCTCTTTACTCTAAATCCAGAGCAGGCTTTGCCACTGCAGTTCTGCATGGCCTCACAGCCACTCCTAATCCTATTTAGACCCAGCCGCCCAACCTCAGCTTTGGGATTCAACCCAAGTGTAATGACTGCAACAGTGAAACACGATGAACATAGTACAGTTGTGTACCTACCATAAATGTAGATGTTCGAGTGTATTCACTGTTGCAGTCCAGGTTACCCTCCCACCATCCCCCTTTCATTGCTGGGACTTATCTGTACTTCTCTATTCTATACAACCTATGTGGTGTATTTGCTTGTAGATGAAGGTAATGTTTATGTTAGTGCATGCATTTTTCTTTGCAAAATTTTTAGCCTACCCTTTTAGAGGCACCTGACATCTGGGGCAAGAAAAACTGAAGAAAATGACGTCGGCTGCATCTTTTATACCCCTGGCGCACTGACGTCAGGGAAGGGTGACAGCAACAGATGCCGGACCAGGACTTTGGAATTCAGGCCGACTGCAGGTAGCCTGCCAGGAGGATAACCCAAGTGTAATGACTGCAACAGTGAATATACTCGAACATCTACATTTATGGTAGGTACACAACTGTACTTTCCATCCCTCTCTTCAGACCTTCCAGTTGACATCCTGGCTACTCCAGTTCCATCACTAGTCTGGCTTCATCATTTTTCTCCGGAAATGGTTCATATTCTGTCTTCTACCCATAAGCCTTCGACCAGAAAGATTTATTCCAGAAAATGGAAAAGATTCTCCATCTGGGCTCATGCAAGACAAATTGATCCTTATACAGCTCCAGTTTCCTCAGTTCTGGAATTTCTCTCCATGCTTTTCAATTAGGAATTAGCAGCCGCAACCATTAAAGTCCAGTTGGCGGCTATTTCCACTTTTCACGTCGCTAATGAACCCAGTCTAAAGGCACATAGACTTTGTAAGGCATTCTTGAAGGGCACTATGCTGCTTCGCCCTCCAGTCTTTTACCTGGTCATGCCTTGAAACCTAAATTTTGTGCTACAATGTCTCACTTCGTTCCCCTTTGAGCTTGCAGCTACTTGTGTATTGAAATATTTGACTTGGAAGACAATCTTTTTGGTAGCCATCACTTCAGCTAGACGTGTCTCGGAGCTCCAAGCTTTGTCAATCAGACCGCTTTACTTGATATTTTACAAGGACAGGGTTTCCCTCAGACTAAACCCTTCCTTTATGCCGAAGGTGGCTTCGGTTAGTAATCTCAACCAATCAATTGAACTGCCTGTATTTTTTCCAGAGTTTTCCAATAAGGCAGAATTTAAATTTCACCAGCTGGATGTTCATAGACAATTGCGTTTTTATTTGCATAGGACGAAGGATCTTAGAAAATCTGATCAGCTATTTGTCTCATTTTCAGAAAATAGGATTGGGTCTCCTGTTTCCAAAGTGACCTTGACTAGATGGATTTCTAGTTGTATTTCCTTCATTTATGCCTCAGGTGGTAAGGATTTACTATATAGAGTGAAAGCTCATTCTACCCGATCGATGTCTCCCTCTACAGCATTTCAGGCCAGGATGTCTATGGATGATATTTGTGCTGTGGCTACATGGGCATCTCCTTGCACGTTTATTACTCACTACAAATTGGATTTGATATCCAGAGGCAGATCTTCCTTCGGTTCCACAGTGCTCAGGAGTATTTTCCACTGAGTCTCTCAGGGTTCAGGTGCTGGGGACACAGTCCCACGGGTAAGAATGTAGGCGAGATTGGACTACATGACATCAATAAGTTATGTACTCACCATAACGTTCGATGTATGTAGTCCATCTCGCCTCACATTCTTATTTACCCCCCCTCCCCGCCTTCCCCCATCCTGGAGGGCCTTGGAGGTTAGTTCTGGTTTCAGTACTCCTTTTATTATTGGAATGTTTTTCCTTCTCTGTGTTGTGTATGGAAGGTGAGTGATTGAGCTTGCAGCAATCAAGATCTGGGGAAAGGGAGCAGTGCAGCATGGCATACCTCTTAGCCCAGCCAATTGAAAGACTTCGAGCTAGAGTATGGCCGAGTTGGAGCTGAGGTTCGGCTTCGAACCCACGGGTAAGAATGTGAGGAGAGATGGACTACATACATTGAACGTTATCGTGAGTATATAACTTCTTGTTTTCTTTACTTCAGACAGGATACACAGCCTGAAGCTGCATGTTCTTTATGCCCTACAAGCTCAATCTTCAACAGCAGAAGTGGTACTGCTGGCGTTGGGGTCTGTGGCGGCCACTATCGACCTGCTACCCTTAAAGTGTCTTCACATGTGGATTCTTCAGTGGATTCTGGCAGTTCAGTGGCCCTTGTTAGATCTGCCATTGTTTCATCCTGTTCAATTCCCCTGAGTGTGCAGGGACTCTCTTCGGTGGTGGATTTATTCTCCGGACCTAGTGTGGGGACGTCGTTTTCTCCCGTAGTTTCCCATGGCCACAGTGACTATGGACGCCTCCCAGCTAGGGTGGGGGGGCACTGCTCAGGAGGGGCAGTTCAAGGCATGTGGTCATCATCCTAGACCAGTTTGCATATCAACGTCCTGGAGATGAGGGCGGTGCTTCTCACGTTGCAGGCTCTTCATGCCCGTCTTCCTCTATGGATGGTTGCTATCCAGACAGAACATGTCGGTGGTGTGGTACATCAACAGAAGGGGGAATCGGATCTTACCCCCTTTGTCGCAAAGCCATGAGAGTGTCGGAATGGGGATCTCCACCGGCCATTTTCTGTTGGCAACTCTCATTCTGGGATGGTCAAACATTCTAGCAGAAAGGCTCAGCAGATCTAACCTTATGCCTTACAAGTGGTCTCTGAATCCTTCAGTGGCAGAATAGTGGGGTCAGCCTTGCTGTGTTCTATTCACATCTCCTTCCAACACAAAATGTAGCGAGTTCTTTGCTCTGAACACCCCTCGGGGGAAACCCTCAGAGACGGTCTGATTCATGCTGGGCCTCCCGGTCTTCCATATGCTTATCCTCCTCTACCCTTGACACCATCATTTCTTCAGAAAGCTCATAGGCTGGGGAGCTTCGTGATTATCATTGCCCCATTCTGGCCTCGCCAAGTCTGGTTTCCCTCTCTATGGTCTCATCTAGTAGCTCTACGATGGACGTTCGATCCAGTTCTGGAACTCATTTCTCATTCTTCAGGGATTTCCCATCCAGACCTGGACAGTCTGAAGCTCACAGCTTGGCTGCTCCAGTTCCCATGATTATTAGGATTCCTGGTTTATCTTCTCCCATTAAAAGCATTCTGGTGGCAGCTCATAAGTCTTCCACCAGGAGGGTGTGCCATAGCTAGTGGAAACGTTTTTCTGTATGGGCTTTGCAGCATGAATTGGATCCATTTACTGCTCCATTTTCTGTGGTGTTGGAATTTTTGTCGGGAATTTTTCAACAAGGCGTCAGTTCGTCCACAAAGTCCAACTGTCTGCAATTTCTAATTTTCATGTGGGGGGAAAATATGACTTTGTTGGCTTCTTCTAAACTTGGCAAGACCTTCCTTAAGGGTACCTTTCTTCTGAGAATTCCGGTGAAGGATCCTACGCCTCCGTGGGACCTTACATTAGTGCTTCAGGCTTTAGTCTCACCCCCCTTTGAACCTGCAGCTTCGGTAGATTTGCAGTTTGTGTCTTGGAAGACTGCCTTTTTAGTTGCCATTACTTTGTCCAGCAGAGTGTCAGAACTTCAAGCACTATCAATCAAGGTTCCTTACATGATTTTTTATAAGGATAGAGTGTCTTTGTGTACTAACCCACATTTTTTTTCCTAAGGTAGCATCGGAAGCCAATGTTAATCAGATGATTAATCTCCCAGTCTTCTTTCCAATTTTTCAAAATAAGGGAGAATATAAATTACATTTGTTGGATGTGCATAGACAATAATGATTTTATTTGCACAGGACAAAAACCTTTCATAAATCTGACCAACTTTTCGTTTCTTACTCAAAACCTTTTTTAGGGAAACCAATCTCCAAAGTTACTATTTCCCACTGGATTTCCCAATGTATTATTCGGCCGTATTCTGTCAGGGGAATTTCCCTGCCAGGTCAGGTAAAAGCACATTCTACCAGATCTATGGCTACTTTAGTGTCCTTTTGGTCCAGAGTGTCGTTGGATGATATCTGTTCTGCAATTACTTGGTCCTCATCTCATACCTTCATTTCACATTATAAATTGAAGATCATATCCAGGAACAGGGCATCCTTTGGCTCTGCCATGCTCAAGACTATCCTTCCATGAGGGCCTTCCAGGTGTATAGTAGCTGGGGACTCTGTCCCACAGGTTGAAGATCAAATGAAGCCAACTACTTCAGAGTTGTACTTTATTTGTCTTCAGCCATCCCACCTCCTTCCCTGACCTTGTCAGAACTTTGTTGGCTATATATACATATATATATATATATATATATATATATATATATATATATATATGTATGTATATATATTACATATATATATATATATATATATGTATATATATATATATATAAGGAAGTTGGACACGTTAGTGATGTCCTTTATGCTTTGGCTAAGGAAATTTGGATTGCCTGTAGTGGCAAGGTCTTGTTGGGTTGGGTATGACTAGCGGATTGGACAGCAAACTCGATCTGAAGGGAGGAGGGAAGACTGGGTGATGTTCATAGTGTTACCCTGCTGCAGTCATCACACTTGGGTTATCCTGCCGTGAGGCGGTCCCGCAGTCGGCTTGAGTTCCAAAGTCTTGGTCCAGCGTCGGTTGCTGTCGCTTCTTCCCTGACGTCAGTGCGCCAGGGGTATACAAGAGGCATCCGGCGCCATTTTCTTCAGTCTTTCTTGCCGCGCAGTGCCCGAAGCAGAAGCAGTTCGCAAGTGCCGGCCAGCCGACACCTGAGATTTCCAAATCGAATTTCAGTCCGAAGTCTTCAATAATGCCTTTGGCTAAGGAAATTTGGGTTGCCAGTAGTGGCAAGGTCTTGTTGGGTTGGGTATGACTAGTGGATTGGACAGCAAACTCTATCTAAAGGGAGGAAGAAAGACTGGGTGTTATGGGTAAGGGGAGGAGCTTTGAGCTCGGATCAGATGCTGTATATGCGGCTAAGTTGGATCCATTACGGATCCGTAACCCACAGGTTGAAGACAAATAATGTGCAACTGCTCAGATGGAACTTTATGGTGAGTACATAACTTCTTTTTTTTTTTTTTAAGCACATTAATGGGTTAAGCAGTAGACTGCATATAAGCATTCATTTATGTTATTTCAGAAAATAAGGATTTATTGCATTTTTGTCACAGCTGTTCTGTAAAGTGATTACATATAAAACTAGACTGTATGTATGTGACACTTCAGCTTTATTCAGCGAAAGCCAGTGTGCTACTGCATTTCATTAAGTTTACTGATTAGTGTACAAAATGTGTTGAGAATAGAGCTTATGAGGAAAAAGAGGGGTGATGATGGGAGGTTGGTCTGACCATTTGAATCCCATTTATGTTTTAACTTGGCTGAGGTGATTTATGAAGTTTTCTCCAAGGAAACATTAGGTGATTTCTGAGATCAGTATGGAGTCGGTTACAGAGATGGGTCAGTAATAAAGAATACTGCTTCACACTGTTTGCCTAATAATTGGTTTACTTAACACCACAACACTTTTAATGTTGTATTGTTCTGGGTAATGGAATTTGATTGCCAGTTATTTGACTGAACCAGACATAGTTGCATAGGCGAGATGGTAGTAATAAGTGGAAACCAGACTGCTTTGTTGAGACAACTCCAGTGATATCTCTGCTACTAGAAAGTAAAATAAAACAGTGCAATTTATATGAGTTTTGAAGGCCTCACAATTTTACCATTTTCGTGTTACATCTCATGCTGACAGGACATGTAGGAAAATATTGGTAAAATTACCAACAAAGGCAGTACTGTGATATAGAGGCTAGTGTTTCTACTTGGTACAAAAGTTCATTTCCAGGCTGGGGTGCCTTTTGTGCAGTGTTTGCACATTCTTCCTCTGTCATCATGAGATTTTACCATCTGCATTTCCAGTTGCATCCCACATCCTGAAAGTATCCAGGAAGGTGAATTTGAGATGCTGGAAACTTCCTCATAGGGGTGTTTGCAGTATCCATCCAGCAGGCATCTTGTGATAGACAAGGATCCCATCCAGGACTGAATCTGTCTTACTGCCATTGCTTGCCAAGATATGCTTCTGCTCCTCTTTGACCTTAAATAGGATAAAGTGGGTATTAAAAAATTAAATGGATAAATGAGTGTATGTCCTCAAAGTGTGCAGTAATTGAACATGGAAACATTTCTAGTATCTGCTGGAACTTATTTTCTGTGGTATTTTTCTCTTGTATTCTTTGTACTATGCATCATTGGTCCTCATGGCATTCTGTTTACTTCTCTTTACATGGCCTTTCTCTGTTCTGAATCTTTTTTCAGATTCTGCCTCTATGTAAATCCTACAGAATTTCACTTTTAAAACTAATTATGTAAGACAATCATCACTGTATTTAAATATTTTAATTTATAATTATGTGCTCTTTGTGTAGAGATCATGACAGAACATTTCTACTACTTGTCAGGTTTTACACTAAAAAAGAGAGCCTTTTATAGTTGTTGTTAGAAATGAGAGAGACTTTTTGTAAAGGGTGTTGTATTGTCTTGTTTTTGCTGTAAATAGTGTGCATTGACTTTTTTTTTTCATTTTTGTGTTCAGGATATCTTCATTGCAACCCCAAGCCTTAACCTGAGTACTGGTTCTAATGGAAGTGGTATTTCTAAAAGTCATGCCAAACATTCTAACGGTGATGGTCCAAGGTTTACAGAAACAAAAGTGCAAGATATAGAAGAAGCTGGAAATGTTGAGCATGAGGTCACAGGAGACCAGTACCAACTGCAGCTGTCCATTAGTGAGTGTAGTCAGCCAACAGATGCCGATAGCAAGACTGTGAAACACAGCAATGAAGATGGTGAAAATACACAAGTAGCTGTACCGCAGAGAACTTCTACACAAGTCACACATAGCCCATCCTTAAGGGACAACAGCGTTGATTTGCTAGATGTTAGAAAAGGTCATTTTAATTCAGGTGGAAGTCCAACACCTTCTAAATCCCATGTTGCCAAAGAACCAGAGGCAGAACTTGCTATGATAGATACTGAATGTGGGGAGGATGCTTTAAGGGAGACTGCAAAGCTGACTGTATCCAAGAGTGACTCCAGCTATGTACCAGGTGCTCCTGCTTCCCAGAAGTTTGTAAGCCATCCTTATATTTCCACTCACCCACAAACTGAAATGGAGACGTCTATAGACTCAGTTTCTTTTACTGGTAAGGGTAGTGAAACATTTGAACAAAGCTCAGTGAAGCAGATTTCAGAAACTTCATTAGAGGAGCAATCAAAAACTGTGGCTGGTACATGGAAAGAAAAGGAAGTGGGTGGGACTGTGGAAGGAGATGCTTACTTTAATCTTGCATTATCACAGACTCAGACGCAAAAGTCATCTTTTTCTGTAGGAATGCAGTTTCAACAGGATCACAAGACTAAGGAAGAAGATCCACATGAGGTCTGTAAGCAGAGTACAAGAGACATTTCCTTAGAATTGAATCAGCATTCTCAAAGACAACAGCTGTTGGACCAAGGGCAGACAAGTCATGTGTGCAAACATGTTTCAACAAATAATGCAAGTCTGGACATTCAAATTCCGCAAAATATAACACTGAATGAACAAATCACAAAGGACTCAAAGGCATCAGATGATTCTTTTCAGGCCACAGCAGATGAATCCCAGGCTCTAATAGCAAAATCTGTTGTAATAGAGTCTTGGCACAAGGAGGAAAAACTGTTTCTTACAAGAAAATCTCAACCCAAATCATCTCCGCTTATGGCTGAGTGTCATGCTGCGAAGGAAGAGTGTCAGTCTTCGAAGTTGGAGTCTCAGGTATTGATTGCAGAATCTCAAGCACTGATACCAGAATATGAAGCTGTACCAGCAGAATCT